>NC_133410.1:48482500-48856250 GCF_049350105.2 Macaca mulatta | reverse complement strand
AGAAACAAGAAATGGGGAAAGGATTCCCTATTTAATAAATGGTGCTGGGAAAATTGGCTAGCCATAAGTAGAAAGCTGAAACTGGATCCTTTCCTTACTCCTCATACGAAAATTAATTCAAGATGGATTAGAGACTTAAATGTTAGACCTAATACCATAAAAACCCTAAAGGAAAACCTAGGTAGTACCATTAAGGACATAGGCATGGGCAAAAACTTCATGTCTAAAACACAAAAAGCAACGGCAGCAAAAGCCAAAATTGACAAATGGGATCTAATTAAACTAAAGAGCTTCTGCACAGCAAAAGAAACTACCATCAGAGTGAACAGGCAACCTACAGAATGGGAGAACATTTTTGCAATCTACTCATCTGACAAAGGGCTAATATCCAGAACCTACAAAGAACTCAAACAAATTTACAAGAAAAAAACAACCCCATCAAAAAGTGGGCAAAGGATATGAACAGACATTTCTCAAAAGAAGACATTCATACAGCCAACAGACACATGAAAAAATGCTCATCATCACTGGCCATCAGAGAAATGCAAATCAAAACCACAATGAGATACCATCTCACACCAGTTAGAATGGCAATCATTAAAAAGTCAGGAAACAACAGGTGCTGGAGAGGATGTGGAGAAATAGGAACACTTTTACACTGTTGGTGGGATTGTAAACTAGTTCAACCATTATGGAAAACAGTATGGCGATTCCTCAAGGATCTAGAACTAGATGTACCATGTGACCCAGCCATCCCATTACTGGGTATATACCCAAAGGATTATAAATCATGCTGCTGTAAAGACACATGCACATGTATGTTTATTGCGCCACTATTCACAATAGCAAAGACTTGGAATCAACCCAAATGTCCATCAGTGACAGACTGGATTAAGAAAATGTGGCACATATACACCATGGAATACTATGCAGCCATAAAAAAGGATGAGTTTGTGTCCTTTGTAGGGACATGGATGCAGCTGGAAACCATCATTCTTAGCAAACTATCACAAGAACAGAAAACCAAACACCGCATGTTCTCACTCATAGTTGGGAACTGAACAATGAGATCACTTGGACTCGGGAAGGGGAACATCACACACCGGGGCCTATCATGGGGAGGGGGGAGGGGGGAGGGATTGCATTGGGAGTTATACCTGATGTAAATGACGAGTTGATGGGTGCTGACGAGTTGATGGGTGCAGCACAGCAACATGGCACAAGTATACATATGTAACAAACCTGCACATTATGCACATGTACCCTAGAACTTAAAGTATAATAATAATAAAAAATAAATAAAAAAAAGAAAAAAAAAAGAAATGAAATAGAATAGAAAAAAATAGAAGATAAGAAAAGAATAACTTGTTTCATGATATTTATTTCAGATAAGGGTGTATGAATGTATACTGAATCATAATACAAAATGTATCCCTTGCTGGAGGCTGCAGTTAAAAAAATACACAAACTAACCACTGAGTTAAAGTATATACAAAATCAATAACAATAAGCTTTCAGAAAGCATCATTATCCCTTTTTAACCACTACTAACAATGCCAGTAATTGGCTAAGTCTAGATACAAAAACATGATATCTTATAAAAGGAACCAGGAAGGGTGGGAGGACATTCTGGGTATGCAGAATTTGGATGAAGGGCCATTTGCTTTTTAATCCATAGAAAAGCAGGCATCACCTGAGATAAATTTTTCGTTTTGCTACAGAACCATATAAGCCAGTATGCCATTTCTTAAGAAATGAAGGACTACAGCAAGGTTAGAGTTTTATTTACTAAACATCTGCCTACTGATTTTTAAAACTGTAAGAAGAATTTCAAACACACTTGCCCTTGAGAATTTTGAGTGAATTCCGTATTTGACTACAGGCATATGCTGAGGCACTGTAGCTAACAGGGGGACAGGATGTGATTCATCACAGGTGAAGAGGAGACAGACAAATTGTGCCTACAACTCTGCCAATGGCTTGTTTGCACTCAATGACTACTGTGCAAAGAGCACTCAGCACATTCTCAAGTGCCCAACTGCTGGAAACAGTGCTAATACATAGGCAAAGGGCTGGGATGAGCAGTTAATCTGCAAAATAACAAAAGTTAGTACAGTTCAAAGATGTCCAATGTATCTTATTCTTGAAAAATATGTCTTCCAAATATAAATATTTCAACAAATATATTCAAATAACCTACTATGTGCTGGTATTTAAAGTCCTGGAAACCCCCAGAGCAAAACTTAAATTTGAAGTGAACTATGAAAATTTTATAAATTAGCTAACATTTTAGATTTTGTATAGTTCTGCTCCTTTTCCTTACCCTGAGTTGATAATTTAGAGATTATGGATAGGACTTAGGGGATTCATGATACTCCAACACTTCAAAATTTTTTTTTCTAACAGAATTTCTCAGCTTTCAAAGCGGTCTAAATCATCTTTTAAAAGGTCAAGAATCATTCCCTGTTTTTAGAATGAGTTTCAAGGAACTTACAGAACATCTCATTTGCTCTTGATTCCAACTCACAAAAACGGAGTAAGGAGAAAATTCTCCATTTTTTTCTCCTACGTTTTATTGAGGTACAAATTGAGAAATAAAAATTGCATACACTTAAGATATACAACAATGTTCTGATATACATACACACTGTGAAATAATCAGCACAGTCAAGTTAATATATCCATCGCCTGAAATAGTCATCATTCAAAAAATAAAATATGTGGTGAAAACATGTAATATCTACCCTCTTAGCAAATATCAAGTATACAATACACTATCAACTATCAATGTCACATTGTCATACATTAGATCTCCAGAACTTTCTATCCCTTGACCAGTATCTCTGTGAGTTTGACTATTTTATACTCCACTTGTAACTGATATCATACAGTATTTGTCTTTGCATGACTGGTTTATTTCACATTTAGTATAATGTTCTCAAGGTTCATCTGTGTTGCTGCAAACGACAGCACTTATAAGGACGAATAATATTCCACTGTGTAGGCTGCACATGCACACATACATATCTCATTTTCTTTATTATTCAACTGTCAAGGGACATTCACATTGTTTCCATATCTTGACTTTTGTGATTAGTGCTGCAACAAACATGGGAGTGCAGGCATCTCTTCAAGATACTGATTTCATTTCCTTTGGAAATACACCCAGAAATGAGATTGCTGTATCATAAAGATAATTCTATTTTTAATTTCTTGAGGAACCTCTAAACTGTTTTCCAAAGTGGCTATACCAATTGATATTCCCACCAACAGTGTACAAGAGTACCTCTTTTTCCACATTCTGGCCAACACTTTTCCACATTCTGGTCAACATTCTCGCCATTCTAACAGGTGTGAGGGGATATCTTATTGTGGTTTTGATCTGCATTTCCCTGGTGATTATTAATACTGAGCATCTTTTCACACACCTATTAGATATTTAGGTGCTTTCTCACTTTTTAATCAGGTTATTTGAGTTTTGCTATGAGTTGCATGAGTCCCTTATGTACTTAAATCATTACCTACATCAAATATCATGAGGCTCTCCCCGTTTTTACCTAGTACTTTTTGGTTTCAGGTATTATATTAAAGTCTTTAGTCTATTTTGAGTGAGTTGTTGTATGTGGTGTAAAATAAGGTCTAATTTTATTCTTCTGCATGAGGATATCCAGTTTTCCCAACACTACTTATTACAGAGACTATCTTTCACCATTCCATGTGCTCAGCACCCTTGTTGAAGATCAGCTGACTGTCAATGCATGGATTTATTTCTCATGTCTCTATTCCATTTCATTGGTCTATATGTCTGTTTTTATGCCAGTATGACACTATTAAGATTACTGTAGCTTTGTAATATATTTTGATATCACGAAATGTGATACTTTCAGTTTTTTTCTTCTTGTTCAAGACTGCTATGGCTATTTGGGTTCTTTTGTGGTTCCACAAGATTTTTTTTTTCTATTTCTGTAAAGAATGCTATAGGAGGCCAGGTGCAGTGGCTGATGCCTATAATCCCAGCATTTTTGGAGGACGAGGTGGGCAGATCACCTGAGGTCAGCAATTTGAGATGAACCTGGCCAACATGGTGAATTCCCGTCTCTACTAAAAATACAAAAAACTAGCCAGGTGTGGCACACACCGGTAGTCCGAGCTACTCAGGAGGCCGAGGCAGGGAATCACTTGAGCCTGGGAGGCGGAGGTTGCAGTAAGCCAAGATGGCACCACTGCACTCCAGCCTGGGTGAAAGAGCAAGACTCCATCACGAAAAAAAAAAAATGCTATTGGAATTTTTGATAAGGATTATGCTTAATCTACAGATCATTTTGGGTAGTATGAACATTGCAACAACATTAACTCTACCAATCATGAACAAAAGAAATCTTTTTATTTATCAATGTTTTCTTTAATGTCCTTCATCAACGCTTTATTGAAGTGTACAAGTCTTTCACTTCTTCGATTAAGTTTATTTCTATGAATTGCATTTTTTCTGTTGCTATTGCAAACGGGATTGCTTCCTACCTTTAAGAGAAGCCCCCAAGATAAGAACTCACTCAAAGTACGATAGCAAAAAGGAACTTGGATGAGAATCCAGGCCTTTCAACTCCCAGTTAAGTGGCCTTCACCAGGCTTACTTATATTGAGGTATCAATTTTAAATTATAAAATCCTTGGAAACTGTGACTCTAGTTAGCATGTTTATTTATTTAGCATCAGGTAACAATCAGAATGTGAAAATAATCTTTTTTGAGTTTTCTGAAACACATACATCTGTTTTTTTTTTTTTCTTTTGAAACTAGTTCTCACTCTCACACCCAGGCTGGAGTGCATTGGTGCAATCACTGTGCTCACCACAGCCTCGAACTCCTGGGCTCAAGTGATTCTCCCAACTCAGCCTCCCTAGTAGCTGGGATGACAGGCATGCACCACCATGCCTGTCTAATTTTTGTAATTTTTATAGAGACAGGGTTTCGTTCGTCCTGTTGCCCAGGCTGGTCTGAAATTCCTGAGCTGAAGCGATCCGCCTGCCTCAGTCTCCCAAAGTGCTGGGATTACAGGCATGAGCCACCACATCTGGCCTCAACTTTCATTTTCATTTTAAAAATACACATGATCACATTATGACAAATATTATCTCACTATATATAACCAAGCTATTGCAATATGGTTATTTAATATTTTATCAGATACAAAAGGATACACACCAAACAATCAAAAGTGGCAAAGATTCTCTCCTTGACCAAACTCTAGTTAGGTTCTTCAGAACTCTCTTCTCAACCAGGCTTGGCTTTTGGCCTTCAGTGCTTATCTCTTCATTGTCCAATTAAAAATCTGCTAAGTCAGTTTAGCCAGAATCCCCATTCTAATATCTGATTGGGTGGTCACATCTCCCACCATCCTCTAGGTAATGGATGTCTGATCACCCTGGCCTGCCTTCAGCAAGAATCTTGTTAGCTCAGTTTAGCCAGAAGCTCCAATGTTTCCTCTTAGTAATTTTCTATCCACTGACTGCCCCCTGCACCCCAACACTGCTATTTAGCTATAACATGCCTACCTTTCCTCGTTCTTTTCCAAGTTGAGCCCAATCTCTCCCTTTCACTGCAAAACTCCACTGGAATGATCCCTACATCTATCATGATGGTCTTGAATAAAGTCTGATTTATTGTTCTTTTACAAATGCCAGAGACCAGGCACAATAGCTCATACCTGAAATTCCAACACTTTGGGAGGCCCAGGAAGGCAGATCCTTTAAGCTCAAGCATTTGAGACCAGTTTGGGACACATGGCAAAACCCCGTCTCTACAAAAAATATAAAAATTGGCCAGGCATGGTGCTGCATGCCTGTATTCCCAGATACTAGGGAGGCTGAGATGAGGGGATCGCTTGGGTCTGGGGACATAAAGCCTGCAGTGAGCCGTAAGCGTGCCACTGTACTCCAGCCTGGGTTACAGAGTGAGACCCTGTCTCAAAACCAAGTGCCAGAATAAATAATTTTTTTAACAGGAGCTCAGTGGGTTTACTGGTACTTCTCAATTACTCAGATAATCTCAATGATGGGGAAAAAAAATCAGATTCCTCCTTTGCTCCTAATGTACCAAGTAACACTTAAGCATATCAGTTTTCTGAACCACGGTGGGACAGAATAATAGGGTCTGCAGACAGGGCATCTAAGGACAATTTGTGTTGACTTCCTAAAGCTGAATCAAAGTTACACACCAAGGTCCGGGGGCAAGAGATCTAAGGCCAATTCGTGCTGACTTGCCAAAGCTGGATTAAAAGGAAAACACCTGGGTCTGGAACTTCCAAAAGCTAAACCATAAGGAAATACCCCATCTCCCCAGGCCCGAGAAGCAAAGGATCAAAGGCTACTCTCCCTAACCCTCCCCTTTCCACCACGTCTTAGATGGAAGGGGAAAGTGCCCTGGATGGGCTGCGGGCCAAGCTCAGGCCATTCCTTCATCCGCAGAGGGCACCAGTTCACCGCAGCCTTTAATTAGCCATGGACCAAATCCTTCATCCAGATAAGGAGTAGCTGATAGGACCTCAAAAGGAAGACTTAAACCCCAGAAAACTTTGTAACCAGGCCCTTGAGCCGCTTGCTTGGGCCCACTCCCACCCTGTAGAGTGCTTTCTCGCTTAAATAAATCCCTGCTTTTGCAGCTTCATTCCTTCATTACTTGTGCTTCACTGCGTGTGCATTTTGTCTAGTTCTTTGTAGAAAACATCAAGGACCTGGACATCTCACACTTCAGGCCTGCTCTCTGGTAACCATGGCTTTGGCTACATTTAAATGTTTACATTTAAAACATAATTCAGAACAAGAAGTAACATGTCTAAAATACTCTTCGGCAGTGAAAGAGTAGAAAGAATAGGCACTTATCAAACCTTTATAAACATGCCCATATAGTAAATCAGGTAACTTCAGGAGAAAGGCTCTAAACACCCTTGAATCTTGAGTTTCTTTCATCTATAAAATCTTTCCTCATCAACTTTTCGTAAAACTTAAATAACATCATTTCTGTAATATGCTAAGCATACTAGTTACATTCAATAAATGTTATCTTTTATTCCTTCACCTTGATCATGAAACATTTAATTTTTTATATGCATTTTTAGTTATTTAAACAAGCAAAGCAAAGGAAATACTATAAGCCCATATAGTACTATGTTTTAGAGACTTGCAAAATGACACAAAAAATTAAGGAATAATTTATTTTTTAGTTGGATGTAGAATAAGAGGTTTACAAAGCAATAAAGAAAAGATATGCAAAATAAGGAGGACAAACCACAGAAGAATGTTTTTGCTTAATTTTAATGTTAGTAAGGGTTTTCAAAATATTTATAAAGATTATTGTGTATAAGAACTGACTTTCTAATACAAACCCTATTTGGTTTCATAAGAAAAAATAATGTTAGGACTGCCAGCAGGGGGTTATTTAAATAACAATGAGATAATTACTGCAATAAACCCAGATAGTATTTCTTAATCTAATCTCTTATGTTAATAAGAGAAAACCACTTTAAACTTGCTCACTCAAAATCATTTAAACAGTTTTCTATTACTTAAATCATAGATGGGTATAAACCAAGTAAATAGGCTAAATTTTTAAAATATATTTGTCAAGTAACTAGCTGCATTTGAGTAGCTCTGCTGAAAACTTAAAATAACTTTCCTAACTCTTTAATTATATAAGCGAAGAAACTAAACAGACTCACTACATTCAATAAATGTAATGTAAGCTCACATGGCTAAGTGAAATCTTACAGTTTCATCAGAGAATTATAAGCAATTACTGAGGTTTTTCTTTTTTCTTCTTCTTAATCTTTCTGGAAAATCCTATTTTTCCTTACACTTTGAAAAGTAAAGGCAAACTTCTCATACTTTTGAAGGATAAAGGCAAAACTCAGATGCTCCCAACAAACTGGGTATATAAACCAGCAGTCTAATACGTACAGTAAAAAACAAACAAAAACTAGTTTTAGATACAGTCCTGAATTTGAATTTAAAATTTCTACCTTCTGAAGCATTAAGTTTTTTGTCTGTCAAGGAGAGTCACTATCATATTTTAGCCCAGACTATGATATTACAAGATTAGTCTAGTCTATGGACCCATCATACTATATATACACTGAGCCGCACAATTTCTCACATTTCTTTAAACATTTTTTGGTGTGCTTAATTCTTTTCACACAGAAAAACATATTCCAAAGCCAAAAGCAACTCACCTCCATTTAAGAATACTTCACTTACATATAATTTACAACAGCAACTGTTGAAATCTCCCTGCCGCCTTTCTGGAACCCTTCCTACTACAGCTCCCACTGCTATCTTGGGAGCAGAAATTGCAACCACTAATAGAAGCCCTAAAGGTAGATTTATCTTAATAGTTAAAAGGCAGTTAGGTTACTTGGTATGATTAATAAAGTCTAATTCAATTATATTATGGAATAAACTGTTGAAAGCTGATCTGAGATCACCAGCATTCTCTGAGTTTTTATACATATGATGCTAAAAATTTGTATAAAAGACATGCGAAAGGATTCTTATAACACAATACTTCTATAAAATGTGACTGCATAATACTGACAAGTTGTGCATTCTACATATGTTTGCTAACCTATAGTTCAGGTCATTTAGCTCGGTAATCACTGCCCACTATCCTCAGTGGAAGGCACAGTACAGGGAGAGTGAGCTCAGGAATGAGATACACTTCAGCTGACCTAAAACTAACACAGATATATCCCAGATCTTGGCATCATTAGGAATTTATTTCTGACATTTCAAATTCCAAAATCTCACTCTGAGATAATCTTTTAATCCATTCCCCTTTCTCATCACTGAATCTGCGGTCTTCACTAGAATCATTTATCCCTTGACTTCTCCCAGAGGTGAGGCCCTATTTAATTCTCATCAGCATCTTCACGCCCCCTGCATTCCTGGCCTATACACCTTCTCAACATGTATTCCTACCTCCAAGAATCCAGCCACATCATTTCTTCTTTTCTAATTTTGGGTTGCTGGGTTCTACAGAGAAAATTCTATAATTCTGTAGACTGGTTATAATATAGTTATTATTTTATACTTCTTTCCATAAATAAAAACTAATAATTCCAAATAGATTAAAGATTTGCATGTAAACAAACAATAAAATATTAGCAGCAAATATAAAAAGAATACTTATACTTTAGGGTAAATCTTTAAAAGGGAAAAAAAGACAGACTTATGGCCAAAAATACCACAAAGTTAAAAGATAAGCAACAAATAGGCAAAAAATATTTGCAGTCCTTCCAGCAAAGTATTAATAATTAGGATATCCATGGAACTCAGACTCAACCACCCTACAGCAAAGTAGACAGGGAATACAAATAGACTACTCCCAGTAAAAACACTACACAACATATATGAAGAGGTACTTAAAATCACTAATCCAAGAAATGTAAATAAAAACAAAGTACAATTTTTTGATCAGTAGTTTGGTAAAACTAATAGGATTTCTCTTCATAGACAGTAAGAAGTACTAAGTAAAATGGAAACTACTACACATATAAGTCAACAAGAAGTTATCCTGTAGAAATATTCACACAGATCACAAAGATGTCATACAATGTAAATTACCGCATTATGTTATTATAATCATTTTCAATAGTGAAAAAACTGGAAACAATCTAGTCCTTTAACAGATCAATAGGTAATTCATGGTACATCCATGTCATGGAATATCGATAAAAGAACATGTATTAATATGAAAAGAAAAGTTAAATAAAAAACAAAATAAGGGTTTTAGCACCAAAATGTAAAGAGCTTTGAAGTCATCTCCTGTTCTTACATAAGAAACCACTGGATAAACTTTAACTCAAAGACTTTTCTTGGGCCCATCAAAGAACTGAGGTCGCAGGGCAAACAAACCCCGGAAGTCCAGAGTCACAGCTAAAATCAGCCTACCTGGATCAGAAGTCTCTGCAGTCATGAACTGGTAGGAACACCTCAATGGTAACTGGGACAAATTGGTGGCAGGTGAAAGTGGACTAGCATGAGAGGGAGAAATGCCAGAACCACAAATTTCCAGGGTTCCAATCACAGTAGGTTTTCACGGCGAAGATCTGAGAAAGATCCCCTCCCTGGCTCTACCAGAGAAGGGGAAGAGTGAGTAAT
Source organism: Macaca mulatta (assembly GCF_049350105.2). Classification (NCBI taxonomy): domain Eukaryota; kingdom Metazoa; phylum Chordata; class Mammalia; order Primates; family Cercopithecidae; genus Macaca; species Macaca mulatta. The sequence continues at coordinate 48,846,101 of NC_133410.1, read as the reverse complement.
CGTTGTGAAATGCTCTCAGAGTATTCTCCATAACAAAGGCCTACACTGCAGGATGAAAGATTTTATCAGAGACTTGTCTTTCCTGGGGGAAGGGCATTTCTTCCCCTCCAGCCCCTTTAGCCTTCTGGTCTCACTTGAGGTCCAGGAAGAGGGGGCAAAGAAAGAATAAAGGAAGCAAAGCCCAGGGGAAACACTTGGAAGGTCACAGCCCAGGGTCCAGATCCACTAAAACACTGATATTTAGTAACAAGATTATAAAACATTTTCCCTTCCTCCATACTTTCACCACACCAACAGGGCTCTTAAAAAAAAAAAAAAAAAAAATCAAAAGGAAATGCTAGAAATCAAAAGCACTCTAACAGATAGAAGAATGCTTTGATAGGCTCAACAGCAGATGGATACTGCTGAGTAAAGAGTCAGTGAATTGAAGACAGGTCAACAGAAACTTCCAGAAAGAGAAGAGAGAAGGGAAAAACAGCATATTTAAAGTAATAATGACAAAGAACTTTGAGAACTTTGCAAAATTAATGACAAACACCAAACCACAGATACAGGAATCTCAGAGAATGCAAACATGATAAATACCTAAAAGACTACATGTAGGTATATTATATTCAAACTGCAGTAAATCAAACATAAAGAGAAAATCATGGAAGCATGATGAGGTAGGGGGATAACAGGGAGGGAAAACAGTATCAATAAAGGAACAAGGATAAACGTTTTAGTGGGCTTCTCATCTAAAACATACAAGCAAGAAGAGAAGGAGTAAAACAGTTTAAGCATTAGGAGAAAAGCCCACCAACCTAATATACCAAATTCCCACCCATGAAATTCCTAGGAATTCTATATCTAATGAAATTATCCTTCAAAAATGAAGAAAGAATAAAGATTTCCTCAAATAATCAAAAACTGAAAGAACTTGTTGTGAGGAGATCTTCTCTGCAAGAAATTTTAAAAGTTCTTCAGAAAGAAGAAAAATAATATGGGTCAGTAAATTATATCTATATTAATGAAAGGAAGAACACTGGATAAGGAATAAATGAAGGTAACATAACATTTTTATCCTTTTTTTTTTCTTTTTTCGAGACAAGATCTCACTGTTACCAGGGCTGGAGTGCAGGCACGATCCTGGCTCACTGCAGCCTCAACCTCCTGTGTTCAAGTGATCCTCCCACCTCAGCCTCCCGAGTAGTTGGGACTACAGGAGCATACCACCACAGCCAGTTAATTTTTGTATTTTCTGTAGAGATGGGTATTTGCCATGTTTTGCAGGCTGGTCTCAAATTCCTGGCTTAAGTGATCTGCTCACCTCAGCCTCCCAAAGTGTGAGGATTACAGGCGTGAGCCATCATGCCTAGCTTTTAATTATTCCTAATTGATCTAAAAGATAACTGATTGTTTAAAAATAGCAATAATGTGTTGGATGATTATAGCTTATGAATAAGTAAGATAAATGAGAGCAATATCACAAGGGAGAGGAGGGAGGAGCTGGTAATGCTATTGCAAGAAACTTGCAGTTTACCTCAGTGATAAAAAGTGTCATATGAAGGCAGATCAAGATAAGTAAAAAGTGAATGTTGGCATCTAGGGCAACCATTAAGTTTAATATGCTCCCAGGTGCGGTGGTTCATGCCTGAAATCCCAGCAATTTGGTAGGCCGAGGTGGGCAGATCACGAGCTCAGGAAACTGAGACTATCCTGGACAACATGATGAAACCGCGTCTCTATTAAAAATACAAAAATTAGCCAGGCATGGTGGTGGACGCCTGTAGTCCCAGCTACTTGGGCGGCTGAGGCAGAAGTATCACTTGAACCCTGGAGGCAGAGGTTGCAGTGAGCTGAGATCAACACTGCACTCCAGCCTGGTGACAGAGGGAGACTCCGTCTCAAAACAAACAAAGAAACAAACATTAGCTGGGTGTGGTGGTGGGCGCCTGTAATCCCAGCTACTCGGGAGGCTGAGACAGGAGAATCACTTGAACCCAGGAGGCAGAGGTTACAGTGAGCCAAGATCGGGCCACTGCACTCCAGCCTAGGGAACAGAGCAAGACTCTGTCTCAAACAAACAAACAAACAAAAAACAAATTTAATATGCTAAGATACGGGATTAAAAGAAATCATATAAAATGCTCAGTTAAACCCTGAGCAAGAAAAGAGGGGAGGAAGGAACTAAGAACAAATGCAACAAATAGAACACAGTTACAAACATGACAGATATTTATCCTACTAAATCAATAATCACTATAAATGTGAGTGGTCTAAATACACCAATCAAAGGACAGAGAATGTCAGAGGGGATTAAAAACTCAAATCCCTAGACAATATAGTATCTATATGAATGTAAATTTAAATATAAATAATCAGATAGGTTAAAGGTAAACAGATGGAGAGAAATACGCCATGCTAACTCTAATCAAAAGAAAGCTGGATTCTATTGACTTACCCTTGAAATATAAAAGATTTTTTAAAAAGCAGGATGGAGTAGCTAAATTAATTTTACACAGTGTAGTCTTTTGAATAAGAAAATAATATCAGGGATAAAGAGAGGCATTATATACCAACAAAAGGATCATTTCTACAAGAAGACATAACAATCCTTAATGTGTATAGGTCTAAAAGGAATATAAAAATATGTAGGGCAAAACCTGAACTGAAGGGAGAAAGAGACAAAATGATTATTAGAGTTTGAGATAGCACTCATACATTAATTGATAAATCAAGCATGCAGGAAATCAATACATATACAGTTTACCTGAACAGCACTATCATTAAACTAGATCTACAGTTGACATTGATAGGATACTTGATCCAACAACAGCAGAATACACATTCTTCTCAAATTCACGTGAAACATTCACCAAGACAGACCACATTCTGTGCTATAAACACACCTTCACAAATTTCAAAGAACAGAAATCATATAAAGTGTGCTCCCAGACCACAATGGAATTAAAAGGGAAATTTGGAAATTAAACAACACACTTCTTTTTTTTTTCTTTTTGAGACGGAGTCTCGCACTGTCGCCCAGGCTAGAGTGCAGTGGCGCGATCTCGGCTCACTGCAAGCTCCGCCTCCCAGGTTCACGCCATTCTCCTGCCTCAGCCTCCTGAGTAGCTGGGACTACAGGCACCCGCCACCGTGCCCGGCTGATTTTTTTTTTTTTTTGTATTTTTAGTAGAGACAGGGTTTCACCGTGGTCTCGATCTCCTGACCTTGTGATCCGCCCGCCTCGGCCTCCCAAAGTGCTGGGATTACAGGCGTGAGCCACCGCGCCCGGCCTAAACAAACACTTCTAAATAAACATATGGTCCAAAGACTTGTCAAGAGAAACTGAAACACATTTTGAACTAAATGAAAATACAACTTATCAACGTGCATAAAATGCAGCAAAAGCTGTTCTTTGAGGAAAAAAATTCCCTCAAAGCACTAAATATACACATTATAAAAGAAGAAAGATCTGAGGATTAATAAACTACACTTCTACCTTAGGAAACTAGAAAAAGAAAAGTAGTTTAAGCTTAAAGAAAGCAGAAAAAAAAATCAAAATTAGGGCAGAAATTATTGAAATTGAAAAAAGATAACAGAGAAAATCAATAAAACTAAATGCTTGCACTTTGAAATGATCAGTAAACTTAGTCTAAATCTCACTAACACATGACTGGTGTCCCATTCTTTTTTTTTTTTTTTTTTTTTTTTTTGAGACAGGGTCTCATTCTGTAACCCAGGCTGGAGTGCAGTGGCATGATCGGGGCTCAGTGTAGCCTCAACCTCCTGTACTTACATAATTCTCCTGTCTCGGCCTCCCTAGTACCTGGGGCTACAGGCATGCACCACCACACCTGGCTAATTTTTGTATTTTTTGTAGAGATGGAGTTTCGCCACGTTGCCCAGGATGTTCTCACACTACTGGACTCAAGCAATTCACCTGCCTCGGGCCTCACAAAATGCTGGGATTACAGGTGTGGGCCACTGCCCCGGGCCTGGTGTCCTGCTCTTAAAGCTCCTAAGTTATCTTCCGAAAAACCAAGCAGAGGCCGGGCGCGGTGGCTCATGCCTGTAAACCCAGCACTTTGGGAGGCCGAGGCAGGCGGATCACCTGGGGTCAGGAGTTCGAGACCAGCCTGGCCAACATGGTGAAACCCTGCCTCTACTAAAAATATAAAAATTAGCTGGGCGTGGCAGCACACACCTGTAATCCCAGCTACTGGGGAGGCTGAGGCAGGGGAATTGCTTAAGCCCAGGAGGCAGAGGTTTCAGTGAGCCAACATTGTGCCAATGCACTCTAGCCTGGCTGACAGAGCAAGACTCTGTCTCAAAAATAAACAAACAAACAAAAACAAAAACAAAACCACAAAGCAGGTATCATGCCACTTTTCTGATTTAAAACCTCTGTTGATTCCTTATTGTCTAAGAATAAATTAAAATACAATTTTCAGCATCATTTACCAGTAAGCCACCTCTTTCACTCTAAATTCTGCCACACTGAAAGTATCTCCCAGACTGTTAGGCCCTTTCAGTCCTCTATGTATTATGTATATTGTTTTCTCTGCTACCGATGCCGCCCATCCTCTGCTTTTCCAAGTAGCCTAAAATTCAGCTCTAAGGTCACCTTCTCAGAGAAGTCTTCCCCAAATCTCCAGGCAGAGTTTGTTGTTCAGCTTTTAGCCTACCATGAAACTTTAGTTACAAAGTCATGCATTGCTTAACGACAGGGATACGCTCTGAGAAGTGCACTGTTAGGCGATTTTGTCCTTGTGCAAACATCAGAAAGTGTACGTACACAAACCTAGATGGTACAGCCTACTACAAACCTAGACTATACGGTATAGCCTATTGCTCCTAGGTACAAACCTGTACAGCATGTTGCTGTACTGAATACTATAGGCAACTGTAACACAATGGTATTTGTCTATCTAAACACAGAAAATGGCCTGTAACTCCAGCACTTTGGGAGTCCGAGGCGGGCAGATCATGGGGTTAGGAGTTTGAGACCAGCCTGGCCAACATGCTGAAATCCCATTTCTACTAAAAATACAAAAATTAGCCAGGCATGGTGGCACTTGCCTGTAGTCCCAGCTACTCGGGGTCTCAGGCAGGAGAACTGCTTGAACCCGGGAGGTGGAAGTTGCAGTGAGCCAAGATTGTGCCACTGCACTCCAGCCTGGGCTACCGAGCAAGACTCTGCCTCAAAAAAACAAAAACAAAAAAACCCACAAACACACACACAGAAAACATACAATAAAAATACCATAGAAAGATAAAAAATGGTATACCTGCAGAGGCCACTTGTTACGAATGGAGCTTGCAACACTGCAGTTGCTCTGGGTGAGTCAGTGAGTAAGTGGTGAATAAATGTGAAGGCCTAGGACATCTGAATATATCATAGACTTTATAAACACTGTACACTGAGGTTACACTAAATTTATAACAAATATTTTTCTTTCTTCAATAATAAATTAACTTCAGCTTACTGAAACTCTTTATGAAATTTCAAACTTTCAAATTTTTAAAAAACTTTTGGACTTTTTTAGAATAACAAGTAGCTTAAAACACAAACACATTGTACAGTGGTACAAAAATACTTTCTTTCTTTATATCACTCTATGAGCATTTTTATATTTCAATTTTCTTCTAACTTTTAAAACAGTTTTGTTAAAAAAGACACAAACACACACATTAGCCAAGGCTTGCACAGGGCCAAGATTATCAAGATCACTGTCTTCCTCCTCCACATCTTGTCTCACTGGAAGGTCTTCAGAGACAATAACCCATATGGAGCTGTTATCTCCTATGATAACAATGCCTTCTTCTGAGTACCTCCTGAAGGACCTGCCTGAATCTGTCTTACAGTTAATTTTCTTTTTATAAGTGAGAGTATACTCTAAAATAATAATGAAAAGTATAGTATAGTAACTACATAAACGAGTAACATGGTAATTTATTATGTATTACATGATTTATATACATGTGTTATTACTATACATAATTGTATGTGCTATACTTTCATACAACTGGCAGCACAGAAGGCTTTTTTACACCAGCATCACAACGAACATGTGAGTTGTGCTTTGTGCTATGGTATTACAACACTTATGACATCACTAGGTGACAAGAATTTTTCCAGCTTCATTATAGTCTCTGGGAACACCATCGTATATGTAGTCTGTTGTTGACTAACATATTATTATGCACTGCATGACTGTAGTCTGTTACAGAATATTCATCATTAAGAGAGACAGTATAACATATTAGTTACACAGGCTTCCCAATTAATTGTATCACTTACTAACTGTTTAACCTCAAGTCAGATACGTTCTGTGTGTAAGATTTCTCATCTGGAAAAAAAGAATAATTATCAGAACCTAACTCATAGTGTTATTTGTACAAAGTAGGTAATTTATTACATGGAAAGCACTTAGATTAGTATTTGGCACAAGTGCTCAGTAAGAGACAGCTATTATTACTGTTATTCTACTGTAATGTACATTTACCAGTAAATGATTATTCCCATTAGCAATAATTTTCTCAATAATGAAAACCAAATCTTATATAAGTTTGTATCCTTAGTTCATAGTAAGTGGTTGGTGAATGATTACATGTTAAAAAAAAAACCCACAAAACTAACATAGAGTTATATACCTGGTAAGTGACAGCACTAGATTTTCTGTTCAGATATTCTGAGTTCTGGGTGTGTATTTTACTATTCCTCACAAAATCTTACATATTACAACATAAAAAACATGCTTAAACTTACAATTTATGTATCCTAGTCCTCATCCTAAAGAAAGCTTTTGTAGGACATCTTACATATCTCCTGATAAAAAATTACATTAATCATTAATCATTTGTTCTAAATTGAAAAGATACCAACTTGCTTAAATAAATTTCATGCTATTAAATTATCAATATCTTGCATCAAACTATAAATTCCTTGAAAGAAGGCTCTGCTCTCCAAATCCTTTAACACATAGCTAAGTATGTGGTACACAGTAGAATTGAAGGAATATATGTATGAGTGATTCTCAAAAGTACAAATTTTAAGGCTCTTTATTATCTAGTCACTGCATAGGCCTGACCTTCTTCATGCCCCACTATTGTACTTTAAGCAGAGCAGTCTACTGCAGGCCTTCTTGCTCTGCCTGCACACACCCTGAGCCCTCTCCTGGGAGCTCTCCGCCTCTGGAGCTTCTACATCCAGATGATTATGAATCACCCTTTAAATCTCAGCTCAACTGTCCCTCTTCTAAGAATCTTTCCAGCTTTCTTTTGTTGTTGTTTTTCTCGTTTTGTTGCCCAGGCTGGAGTGCAGTTGCATGATCAGGACTTATTGCAGCCTCCATCTCCTGGGCTCAAACCATCCTCTTACTCAGACTCCCAGTTAATTGTTTTATTTTTTATAGAGATGAGGTCTCACTATGTTGCCCAGGCTGGTCTCCAATTCCAGGCCTCAAGTGATCCTTCTACCTCGGCTTCCCAAAGAGTTGGAATTAAAGGTGTGAGTCATTGTGCCTGGCTGAAAGCATTCCTGAATCTCCCAGTTTGATAGATGCCTCCCATTCTTGGTTCCCATAGCATCTTGTGTACATCTTTATCATAGCATTTATCACATCATGTAACTGTTGTTTTGATTGTCTTTTTCAACACCAGACAATGTAAGATTATGGAAGGCAAAGGTCATATCCTACTCAACTTTTTCCTGAATACCTGACATAGTACTTGACAAATAAGAAACAGACAAAAGAAAGATTCATAAATGAGTAAATGGTGCTGAATAAGAGTTTAGAAGATAAATGATTTAGAGGCAGCTCAAGGATTAGTTAAGGTGATTTAAAATAGGCCAAAGGGGCAAATTTTTTCTTTAAATTTCTTATCTGTTTATTTTAAAACAAGAAAACTTAGAAGACAACTTTGTTTTTTATGGTTTAAAATCAATTATATAGCTAACAAAAATGACCATTTTTGTTAAGATCGTTGGGTACCCCATAGGTACTTTTTAAAACATGTTCAGTTAAAACTGATATAAATTCAGAAAATAAGAACTATTTAAGAGAAGGCAAGGGCAGAAGGAAAAAAATTACTAATAGAGAGTTGGGTTTGGGTGGTAAACAGATGATGACAAAACAAAAGGCAATAAGCCAGAATCCTCTGCTGGAAATTCATGCATCAACAACATACTGAGAACAAGGAACATCTCAAAGAGGAAAACAGCTCATTAGTATCATAACAAATTATGACTGCATGGGGCTGGAATATATGTTAAGACCTGAAAGTGATGAAAGGAAAATGACAAATGCAAAACATTGTGCAGAATTACATTGGTAAAACCTCACAAATGAAAAAAATATGAATAAAGTAATGACATCAACAAAAATAATAATGGTAAAATAGATGTTTGCTTCTTCACAGATTATACTATTGATTAATTAGGATGAGGAGTTTTATTGTGAGTTATTTTATATTCACAAAATATCAAAATTTACACATCCAAATGAATTTTGCTCTTTGAATTAGTTATGTTGGAAAGCTATGTATACATAATGATGTTGACATGGTTTGAAATGCTTTAAAAAATTCCTCTCTACAAAATGCTTTAAGAGCATTGTGTAAGCTACATCTAAAAATCAGTATCATCATATATCATGTGTTACCAGAAATGGAATTTCCCAGTGTACTCATATGCTTTAGTTTCAAAACTTCCTCAAAATATCTTCTGTCTGTTACTAAGTATCAAATCCATTTAAAAGATTGAAAATTCACCACTAATAATCAAAAGGCTGCACTGCACACTCTGTGTTTGCATCCCCAACTACAATAGCAATTGCTGAAATTTAATTCCTTAAGTGTCTACTGTATATAAGGAACTAAGGGAATGCTGACTCCAGTTTTACTCTGCCAATAATGTGGCTATATTCATTTTTCTAAAATTTCAAACACATCGGAGTACAACTTTCCCTAAAAGTGACAAAAATGGCTGCAATGGGCTAGAGACAAAACCTTTGCAAGGTATAAAAAGGTATAAAAAGACTGCTCAAAATCTGGTGTGTCCCTAATTTTGAAGCTGTATCTTCTGCCCTAACCCTCCCCTCATTCCATGCTCATACCACATCACCTATCTGCTGCTCCGTGGACACACCATGCAATTTCAAACCCTTGAAGCTTCTCCCAGATGGTCTTTGTTTGAAATGACAGATTTTTCTACTGCATGCAGTAGAAAATGAACTATCATAGGTAGTTCATGACTGTACTTAATCTTCAAGCAATGTGGACACAGCTATATAGTAGTAACTTGACCACTGATTCAAAGAAATATTTATCAACTCACTCCAACCCACTTGAATTTCTCTCTGTTCCAGCCATGACTAGCTCTACTTTCAGCAGCTTATATTCCCTATGTTCTTGTCACCACAGCAACTGAAGACATTACTTTGAAAAGTAAAACTTTAAAAATGTTTAGAAGAAAATGTTGGAAAATACAACCTCAGGTTAAGGAAGAAATGTCTTAAAATGAAACAAAACAAAAATTACGCATACACACACACACACACACACACACAATCGACCTCATCAAAATTAACTTCTGTACATCAAAATTTAAAAAAGTAAACATAAGCTAGAAATTAGGAGAGAAATATTTGCAACATCCATAATGAACAAAAAAGCATTACATTCAAAATGTGTAAAGAATGCCTTCAAGTCAATGAAATGCAAACAACCCAATAGAAAAATGGACAAAAGACAAATAGGCATTTCACAGAAAAGGAAACATGAATGGCCACAAGAATATGAAAAGCTACACAACCTCATTAGTCATAAATGAAATGCAAATTAACATAACAACAAATTAACATTTGTGTTAGGCAGAATAATGGCCCCTAAAGACGTCTCTACTACATCCTAATCTCTAGAACCTGTATCTTACATTATGTGGCCAAAAGGACATTGCAAATGTGATTACGTAAAGGGCCTTGCAATGGGGAGATTATTCTGTATTCTTTGAGCAAGCCTGATATAATCACAAAGAAGGAGTCAGGAGAGAGAAGATGTGACCAGGAAGCAGAGGTTGGGAGTGATATGGCCATGAGCCAGTAATGTGGGCCATGAGCCAGTAATGTGCTGGGATTATGGGCATGAGTCACCACACCTGGCCTCCTTTATAATTTTTGCATTAGTCTACAAATGAAATAAAAATAAATAATAATTGTATTATTTCAAGTCACTAAGAACATGATGATTTGTTACAAGATCAATAGGATATCAATATACTATTGTATATCAAAAATCAAATGTGACAATATCAAATTAGTAAAGATATGAACAAATGAGTTATAAATTTTAGGCAACAGTGTTTATGGATGGGCATTATCTGGTTGGAATTATCTAGTAAAATTGACCATATACAGATCACACGAATCAGCAATTCCACTTAGGTATATACCCTAGAGAAACTCACATATATGTAGAAGGAGATGTATAAAGTAATGTCCATAAGCAACATCGATTAAATTGTAAAAATCTGAAAATAATTAAAGTGTTTGTCAATAAGGAACCATATATAAATATATTTTTGGAGACAGAGTCTCAGGCTAGCGTGCAGTGGCAGGATCTTGGTTCACCGCAACCTCTGCCTCCTGGGTTCAAGCAATTCTCCTGCCTGAGCCTCTCCAGTGGCTGGGGTTACAGGCATGCACCACCATGCCCAGCTAATTTTTTCTATTTTTCTTTTTAGTACAGATGGGGTTTCTCTATGTTACCCAGGCTGGTCTTGAACTCCTGACCTTAAGTGATCCGCCCTCCCTGGCCTCCCAGTGTGCTGGGATTACAGGTATGATCCACTGTGCCCGGACTGATGGTAAGTCTTACTGAGCTTCTTCAATTGTTTGTCATGTATACACTCAACTGATATTTTTCAATTTAGCCTTATTCAAGATTTGTATTTAATAGCCTTGTTCAAGATTTGTAATTTTTTACCATACATATACATCAATTGCTAAATATTACATTATGTACTTTCATTTTAATCCCTCTATTTCAATCTGTGTATTATTCTCTTCATTCACAGACTGCATGGGAACATGAGAATCATTTGTGGTTATCTGAGAGCAAATAACATATCTCCCTGTGAATTATTTTCTTAAATCTAAAAAATAAAAAAAGTACTACCCTTGCTTCACCTCAAATATACCATTAAGATAAACAAATAAAGCAATACAGTTATTTCTGAAAGTACTTTGCAAGAAAGACAGCCATATCTTAGGAAAATACTCTTCTTTTCACCAAATCTTTTTCTCAGTTTGTCAAATTACATTCCTTTTATTTTGAGGGCTGAATTCAAATGTCTTTGTTTTCCAGGAAACAGCCTAATTGGCCTCTAATTAGAATATGATCTTTACAATCACAAAAAAAAAAAAAAAAAAAAAAAAAGATTGTTAAGCTAGGTGCAGTGGCTCACGCCTGTAATCCCAACACTTTGAGAGGGTGAGGCAGGCTGATGGCTTGAGCTCAGGAATTCGAGACCAGCCTGGGAAACATGGCAAGATCCCATCTCCACTCAAAATACAAAAAAATAGCCAGGCATGATGTACGTCTGAAGTCCCAGGTTGAGGTAAAAGGATCGCTTGAGCCCAAGGGGTGCGTGGAGGATGCAGTGAGCCGAGATTGCACCACTGTAATCCAGCCTGGGTGACAGAGCAAGACCCTGTCTCAAAAAAAAAAAAAAAAAATTATTAAGATCTATTTATCTGTTTCTGTTTTAAACTATGTACATTTGTATGGTAGTATTTATACTCGAATATAAGGACATGAGAAACATTATCTCATGCAATATTCAAAACATTGTTAGTAAGTAGTATGAATGGGACTTGAAGTCATGCCTTTTGACAGCTCTTTGCTCTCTGTAAGAATGCCTGTTACACCTGTGCCATCATCTCATATCCGCTCATCCCAAATTCACATATAATCCTCATCACCTAGAAAAACAAGCACTGAGTATCCACATCAAGGCTCTCAGTCAACAGTCAATATTCTAGTTTGGTCCCATTTGAGGCTATTCCTCGACATACCACAGGTATAATAAAAGCATGTTAGGATTTGTGGAGAGTATCTCCAAAAAGTGCACAGCTCCACTACCACTCCTTGAAGATGAATCTGATGTGAGGTCAGTAATCTGTTTCTTTATATTCAACTTTTAGTAATTGGCAGAGCACCTGACACACTGAAGATGCTTAATGAATGGATGGATAAATGGATGGATAGAATGAGGCAGAGAATCTTCCTCTGACACACCTAACTTACCTTCTCCACAAATTCTTCTATTCAAATTATTTTAAATTATGTGTATATATAATCTGCTCTTTATTCACTTTTTAGGGATATACACATGAAAAAGATTAGGAAACTTATGAAATTCTTAAACATACTTTAAAATAAAAGGTGACAGTAATGTGACTATCAGGGACACAAAAATTACTTGTTATTAGATTTATACCCTTTGTTAATCAGAGTATTATTGTTTCCCTTACAATTTTTAATTTTTTTTTTGAGACACAGTGTCACTCTGTCACCCAGGATGGTGTGCATGGCATGATCAGAGCTCACTGATCATCAGAGCTCACTGAAGCCTTGACATCCTAGGCTCAAGTGATCCTCCCACCTCAGCCTCCTGAGTAGCTGGTACTCATTTTTTTCAGTTTTTGTAGAGTTGGGGTCTCACTATCTTGCCCAGGTTAGTGACAAACTCTGGGGTAGAGTGATCCTCCCACCTCAGCCTCCCAAAGTGCTGGGATTATGGGCATGAGCCACCACGCCTGGCCTCCCTTATAATTTTTGCGTTAGCCTACAAATGAAATATAAAACTGCATTTATATTCTCATGACTGGGGGATACATTCTCACTAAAGGAGTTGAAGAGTGGAGGGGTAGATGAAAAGGAGAGCAAAAAACTACATGTCTCTGTCCTTCCACCATATCAAAACGTAAGAATGATTACTACCAATAGGCATGTCTTAATTACATCATTTCACTGCTGATCACATGTAGCCTATTTTAAAAAATGCCTTTGGGGAAGAATCAGAAGAGAAATGTTATTCTTAAATCAGTTAGCTATTTAATATATTGTGTATATCTATCTGAAACAGTGACAATATTTGAAATATGTGGCTTCTCTAATTTCTGGGGAAATAAGTAACTAAAGTGAATAATTCTGCAAAGTGTAAATCAGTTTACCACATTTTTTTCTCGGTAAGTCTCATCATCTTCTTAGAAGGGATGCAATGTAATAAAATATAAAACACTACCTTGAATAAACTGGCACAAAACCCCTCTGGCAGTGAGGAACTATTTCCTAGGCTTATTTATTTTTATAACATTCCCGAATAAGACCTAACTCTCATTATTTTGAAGAACAATCTAAAAAAGTAATGCCTTTTATATCATTACTGAAGGATCAAGCATACCTAGCTGTTACTTTCATTTTACTTGTCTCCTTTTACATTTTACAATTAACACCTAAAGGAGCTGGGAAAAGGGAAAGACTACAACTGAAATCCTCCAGTTGAAATATTTGCTAGGAGGTTTAACATTTGGAGGTTAAGTTCCTAATCTACTTATTCTATTTCTAATACCTAGGCTTTTGAATTCAGTGGCTTAAACAGAAAATACAAACTACATGAAATAAATGTTTCATATAAAGACCAAACTACCCCTAAGAAGCAGACATAACATTCTATTTAATGATTGAAATAAAATATACATGTATGTGGTGTCTCAAAATTACATGCTAAAAATTACAATTTGAGTTGAGAATATTTTTCAGGTAGGGAACAAAGAATGCAAAGATTTGGGACTCAAAAAGCTATAGATTACTTTTTAGTTTTTCTTTCTTTGTGAAATTACACAAAACAAAGCCATTCTATGGTCAAAACTGAGTCACTCCAAGACATTTAGTTGATTTGGGTTTATGCATATATTTATGTTCCTAGTAGAACATACACTAAGTCATTCAAAAATATTGAGAGCTACACCAATGTTGATTACTTAAAATATTTGGACTTGTTTTTAAAAGCAACCTATTTCTAACGTGAAACTTACTATTGATCTAGGTTTTTAAAAAAATATTCACTTGCTTTTAATTTTTGACTGATTTAAAAATTTTCATACCATTTAATATACACTTAAAGTATACATACACTTATACTCTCAGACTTTAGACAAGATAACAACTCATTTAATTTCAAATCCAGATGTCTCCTGAAAAGCAAACTCTAACATTTAAATAACGTGGGGAAAAAAGAGACCCTGAAGAAATGACATTTAATTATAATTAAAGAAACTGATCAAGAATTTATAATACATATATCTCAAGGATCATAATGGTTACTAGTTAAGAGTGTTAAGCATAATTTAAATGTACTTAGGAAACACAACAGGTAACAATGATCATGAAACTTGAAAATTAAACTATATAATTTTTAGACTTTGAAAATAATCTTCTACCAAACCATGGTAATAAAATCAGTGGCAGAATGATGTAAGAACAAACTGACCAAGGTAGGGGTGAGAAATCTCAGAGGGAGATCCATATATCTAATCAGAACCAAACATGTGATAGTTGTCACAGAAAAGGGTATATAACAATCACGTAGATGGCACTGAGAAACTAACTCACTAATTTTAGAACACAATTAAACTAGACCCCTCCCTAAAGCCACATACAGAGGTGGGCTCAAAATGGATTAAAGATCCAAATATGAAAGGTAAACTATAAAGCTAACAGAAGAATATACATATTCTTTGTTGTTGTTGTTGTTGTTTGTGATGAAGTCTTACTGTGTCACCCAGGCTGGAATGCAATTCCATGATCTCGGCTCACTGCAACCTCCATCTCCTGGGTTCAAGCAACTCTCCTGTCTCAGCCTCCTGAGTAGCTGGGATTACAGACATGCACCACCATGCCTGGCTAATTTTTTGTGTGTTTTTGTAGAGATGGGGTTCCACCATGTTGGCCAGGCTGGTCTCGAACTCCTGACCTCAAGTGATTCACCCGCCTTGGCCTCCCAAAGTGCTGGGATTACAGGAGTGAGTCACCAAGCCCGGCAAATATATATATATATATATATATATATATACACATATATGTGCATATTCTTATGAATCAAGAACTCTAAAAGGATAAATTCAAAATCACTTATCATATATAAAAATAAAATGATGAATGTAATTACTTCAAAATTAAATATTTTGGCTTGGAAAGGAACACTGTAAACCAACAAAAAAAGAGAGAACACAATAGAAGGTATTTAAAATATCTAAAACTGATAAGAATTAGAATATAGAATTTACAAATAATACCAAAAAAAAAAAAAAAAAAAGAAAGAAAGAAAAAGAAAAACACAGCAATCCCACTGAAAAAAAAAGGCAAAAAATATGAACAAGCAATCTGGAAGGTCATCAAACATAGAGGTGTTTAAATTTAATTAGTATTCAGAGAAATGCACATTGAAAGAAAATGCCACTTTGCACGTAATAGATTAGCAACAATCAGAAAGCTGGAAAATGCTGTGTCCTTAGACATGTGGACAGAAACTACATACATGACTAGTGAGAAAATGAACTGGATCTAAACGGTAATTTTGCATCACTTGGAATCTTGCATTCCTCTTCTATATCTACATTCTGAAGAAATTCTCTCATTGGCAGGAATTTTTTGGAAGCTATTTAAGAGGTCCATCACTGAGCAAAAGAATAGGCAAACCAAAGTTGATACACAACTATATATAGTTATTTAAAAGTATATATTTCAGATCCATTTAAGTTGGACACATCTTAGAAACATAGTGATGGGTTAAAAAAATTAAAAAATAAGATGAAATACATTACAATGTAACTTTTGGAAATTAAAAATACATGGACAGAAAGCAAATATTTTACAAGGACACATGTTAACAAAAGACAACATTAACTACTTTAGAATGGTTGTGCCTGTCCTTCATTAAATTAATAGCTCTTTAAAGAAAATAATTACTTTGCAATACTTCTGAATTTAGCTCAACTAACCCTAAAAATCACTGTTTTATATAAAAATATATTTACATTAACAACTGAAATTAAATACTTATATACCAACCAATTCATTTCTTAAGTTAGTCTCAATTGAACCACATTTATTTATTTCCTCTTCTTTTTTTTTTTCTTTAATGGAATGCTTCACAAATTTGCACGTCATCCTTGTGCAGTAGCCATGTTAATCTTCTCTGTGCTGCTAATGTGAGCACGACTGAACCATGTTTAAATCAGATACATGTACTTTTTTCTAAAGTGATTCTTAGCTATTTATCAACACAGCCATTTTGTTCCTTTTAACCCTCTGACACACACACACACAAATCCTTAAAATAAATTTCATCTGCTCAGCAAGTAACAAGAAAAATATACGTATTTGTAGGAATATTTAGAGAAGGGAGGAAGGAAAGAAGGAAGGGAGGGAGGGAGGGAACTGGTTTTTCAATAGACATTAGATATTAAATCAAATGCACAACTTTTAATAGCAAAATAAATCTGAGTTTCTTCTAGTCTTCAGACAAACCTACCCATGGTCTCCAACAACAAAAAAGTCACGCTGGGAATACCAACACGGTTCTGGTAGTGTTCAATACCCTAGATATGCCTTTAATAAAAAGACAGCAATTTCCTATTAGTATTTTGGAGTCATCACAACTTTGGCATAATCTCTCAGTCTTCCTATGAATATATGATGAAAATTATGGTAAAGAATGATCACTTTAATATTCTGAATCATGAATAATTTATAAAACATTAACCATTATGCTGAGTAGGTGCTTGGGATACAGTGGTACATATCAACAACCTGGAATATGTGACATTTACACCATGTGCCAGGAAATGACAATTCATTTAAGATCGACATGATATCTGACCTCGTGGAGTTTAGAGGCTGGGTGGTAGCAAAGATTAGGAAGGATGATAAAGGCAAAGCATGTACTAGGGAAACACAGGAAGAGTAAAGTACATCAGGGAAACCTAATCTAGCTTCAGGGAGGTAGGGCTGTGGGGAAGAAGAGTGTTAGGAAAGAAAGCACATTTTTAAAAGATCGTCAATTACAGAAGAAAATAAATGAATTTCACTGGCCTATCCTAAGACCATTCTAGCCAATCAGGTTTTTGCAGCTCAGTTACTGCCCATTGGCTTGTAATCAGTATTTCCAAGTGGAAAACACTAGCCATTCTTTCCTTGAATCATTTTAAGTCTAAAGGGACAGCATCAGTAATTAGTAGCCCAGGCTGGAGTTAATCCCTAAGGAACTCTCATTTCCTGCCTCTATTTCAGTTTTTGTCCAGGAAATAAAGCCTTAAGATTCATAGCCAAGTACAACACTAGGTATTTTCACAAAAATTTATTCATTTATTTCCTACCACAAAATGGTATGCCTACTTTACACATTTAAAAAATGGAAGCTCAGAGTTTAAGCAGCTTGCCAAAAAGATCCAACAACTAGCATTAGCTAAAATTTGAATTCAAGACATGTAACTCCAAATCCAGTACTCCTTTATTAAGTGGAAGCTCTTTGTCTTTAGGAAGTAACTTTACTTATGAAAGCAATGGCAATTTTATTTTCTAGTTGTTCCTACTAAAGATAGTACTATTTGTTCTTCCTTAAAACATTTGGACAAAATGATCAAGTATTTTTGTCCCGAATAACTTAAAAAAAAAAAAAAAAACCACAAAACCCATGTTTACTTTGTGTATCTTCCACCAAGGGTGTAACCAGACTGGTGACAAGAAATATGACTCACGAGCAGCATCTTGGCAAAGAATTCTTAGTATCTCTAGATACATCTGACACACAGGGGAAATGTTACCTACATGAAACTACATTTTCTTTTCCTGTGAGGAGCTCCCACTATCTTTAATTCAAATCAGCCATAATCATAACACAATGCCTCAATGTTAAATACAGTATAATATTCATAATATTAAGGAAATAATTTCTTGGCAGAATCTGCCAAAGGCAAATACAAATAAAAAATTACTGTTGAGGTAGTCATGGTGGCTCGTGCCTGTAATCCCAGCACTTTGGAAGGCCAAGGTGAGAGGACTGTTTAAGCCCAGAAGTTCCAGATTATAGTAAACTATGATTGTGACTATTAGCAATTAAACACAGCAATGTATTATGTCATTTAATGAGTTCTGAGCAATTCTTTTATTAATGAGAAAATGAGATAATAACCTTAGAAAAAAACTCCAATATCACGAGTACTTAACTATTAACCTTATT
Organism: Macaca mulatta; assembly: GCF_049350105.2. Classification (NCBI taxonomy): domain Eukaryota; kingdom Metazoa; phylum Chordata; class Mammalia; order Primates; family Cercopithecidae; genus Macaca; species Macaca mulatta. The sequence goes on along the minus strand of NC_133410.1, from coordinate 48,827,812 downwards.
CTTCTGTGAATAAAATAATATACTTCCATATTGTGACTTTTGATTTAAAAAAGACAGGTTCCATAATCTTGCATATCCGCTAAAATGTAAATGCAAAATATTTCTGCCTTCGTCTACTGTTCTTACCTTCTGCTGAAGCTAAACTAAATAGTGGTGTGTTAGATCCAGCTTGTACCAGCTCATGAGAGCCGATGGCTAAGTTTTCAGAAATTTTGGACATCCAGCTGTCAAACTACAAATAGCTTGGGACTAGCCAAAGTAAGAATATTTGCACCACAGCAATCAGCAAACACTAAAAATTGGGGCTTTTTTTTTTTCCTGGCTAACTGGTTGTTATAAATTTGTCAGTACATCAGCACTGTGCTTAGGCCACACTAGTGCTTCAGCAGCTAATATTTTTATCTTCTTTTCTTCTCTTCTTTACTTCTCTTTTCCTCTGTAAACACTGATTTTATACTTTTATTTTTTCCCCAAAGGCCTTGCCTTGAAAATACTTAGACTACTTCAAAAAGTTCAGATATTGTGACTAATGATGTAAAGTAAAAATATTTTTTCACCAAAATATTCTCACAGAAAGTGTATCCCTGATTCCTTACCTGATTGGCCTGATTTATCATATTCTACTACTTTAAAAGCAATGTCTCTATTCCTTGTCAGGGTGCTAAGAGCAAATTTTTATTCCCTCCAGTGAATATTGTGCTTGAAGCTTATACATGTATTCCTCATAAAACATAAATGCATAATATTATCAATACTAAAATGTCTACAGTCTTTTGTCTAAGCAATATATTTTGTGCATGATATTACACATTCGCAGAGACCTTTTGCATTAAACTATGAATCATTATGCAAAAACAGAATACAAAATTGATTAGTTTCCTTTTACCGAAGAAGAAATAAAGACAGATTGAAATTTCTGTAAAGGCAATGAAACTAAGAAACAATGTTTAAACAACCTCAATATGTGATTAAAAAAATTCTGGTTTGATTCACAAAAATGCTGCATTACAGGGACAAGCAATAGACTAGCAAGAATAGCTGGCAGTAAAAAAGTTCTGGAGTCAGGCAGATACGAATTTCAAATTCTGTTCCTCCATTCACTATGTATGTGACCTCAGGAAAAGTAAATCAAACTACCCTAAGCTACATTTTCCTTAATAGTAAATGGAGATGAGTATGATACTGGCTTTACAATGCTGTAAGAAAAGACAGTCAGAATACATGTGATATGACTACCACATGGAAGGCAATCAATGTTTAGTTATGACATGATTGGCATTGGTTACTGCAAAACCAATCAATGACTTTGAATTGGAATTAAGAAAAAAAATTAATCATTTTAATAAACAAAGAGTATGTTCCACATTCTTACAGCCAGTATATGATAAATGTGGTAGGGACTGCAGCTCAAGATCCATCATACCTTGCTCCTGTAATGGGCTTTCACATATTACAGAGGCTATAAAACAAAGTAAGCAAGGTTTACACAGACTCCTTTGCAAATAGGTTCTCATTGCAATTTAGGTTCAGCCAATCAAACTTACTTGCCCCAGCTTTTTTTTTTTCAAATAGTGTCTCACTGTAACTCGCACTGGAGTACAGTGACACGACCATGGCTCACTTCATCCTCAACCTTCCAGACTCAGGCAATCATCCTGCCTCAGTCTCCTGAGTAGGTGGTACTACAGGTGCATATCACCATGTCCAGCTAATTTTTGTATTTTTTGCAGAGACAGAGTTTTGCTCTGTTGCCCAGGCTGGTCTTGAACTCTTGAGCTCAAGATATCCACCTGCCTTGGCCTCCCAAAGTGCTGGGATTACAGGCGTGAGCCACGGCACATGGCCTTGCCTAAGCTTTGAAAAGGAGAAGTGAAGCAGAGACCACACTGTCCATGATATACATACATTTTTTAGCTGAAGTGTTGGACAGAGATCCCAGTACCCAGTAATTATCCTGCTGGCTGCTGGGAGGCAGTGCATGTCACATCTATTTGCCTGGTCATAATAGTTATAGTATGACTGGAGCAAGCAGCAGTAGAGGCAGCTTTTTGCAATGGCACTGAACTATGTGTTCTAGAGCAGGGGTTGAGAACTTTCTCAGTTAAGGGTCAGATACAAAATATTTTGCTATGCGGTTTTTGTTACAACTACTTAACACTGCCACTGTAGTGTGAAAGCAGCCATATATAATAGGTAAGTGAGCATGTATTGCTGTGTTCAAATAAACGCTGACATTTGAATTTCACATTTTTTTCATTTTTAATTTGAGAAAGTATTTTGCTATGTTGTCCAGGATGTTCTCAAATGCCTGGCCTAAAGCAATTCTCCGCCCACCTTGGCCTCCCAAGTAGCTAAGACTACACTACAGGTGCCCACCACTGTGCCCATTGTGAATTTATTAATTTTTAAGTGTCATAAAACATTATTTTTCCTTTGATTTTTTCAAATATTTAAAAATATAACAACCATTCTTAGTCTGTAAGACATAGACAAGCAGGTGATAGGCCAGATTTTGCCTGAAGGCCATAGTTTGCCACCCTACAACAGTCTCCTGATCCACACCGACAGCCGCAGCTCCCTTAGAAACCAGTGTTGAGGTATACCACTGGGAGATGTTTTTAAATTTAACCATGAGTCCAAAATCTGTTTTGTCTGCCCTTTCCTCTCCTCCATGATTTTGTAAGCCACTAATGCCATGTAATAAGTATTTTCCTGCGTAAACTGCTAGAACAGATTCTATTCTCTGCAACTAAATCCTGACTGACTCATAGTGCCACACATACATAAGCACTTTTTATTTTCAACCAAAAAAAAAAAAAAACCCTTATTATCTTTCAGGTGTACACCATGAAATATTCATTTACAAATTAATTTTAATGCATTAAAAATGTTACTTTACAACTAAAAAACTATACACAACAGAATGTCATTTTAAGAATACACTATTTAATTGAAATTTATTTCAAACTAGGCACATAAATCACCTAATCCAGAAGAATCTACAGATTCCGCAGAACACCATGATAAACATAAGAAAAGCCTAATTAATAATTTGAAAGTATTTATTATGTATGAACCACCATTATATAATATAAAATTATATAATGGGGAAGAAAAACTGTTCACCTCCTTTCAGTGATTAGGGAACCTGCATTAGATTACAGAATGAAAAAGCAGAAAACAGGAGAACTCACTAGACATTTTGCTTATGGAAACTCTACTTTTTGTTTTTAGGGAAGCATAAATGCATCTCTAAAGTCTATGATGGCTCTAGAGTATTTTAAGTGGCAACTGCACAATCTTTGAGCACTACATTCATTTCTCTCCAGGCATTAAAAAGTCAAATTGGGACAGACCTTCAGTTCACATCAATAACAGTACAACTAATCTTTCCTGGAAGGTACAGCAGAGAATAACCCTGGAAACAGAAACTATCTAAAGGTAATTTAGAAAAATGGCCTTCAAATTTTTTTTGTATGCAATCCCTCACATAAGTCAGAATCTTTACTATTTTTAGGTTGATATTTCAACCTGAGTTTAAAGAGTTACAAAGGATGGCATTATAAGCATTGACAGTTTTAAATAAAATAATATATCAGGCTTTGGAATGTATTCATGGGATCTAAATGTAGCATTACAATCAACATCCTCTATTACATATATATATTTTTTAAGTTATTCTTTAACAGTCAGAAATTTAAACTTATTTTGAATCAAAATTCAGGCATTATATAATCTGTTATAAAGTGTGTGTGTGTGCGCGTGCGCATGTGTATAAGAATCTCCAAAAAAAAAGGACTCTAAAAAAAGGTATTACTAAATACTTTTTAAAGTATATTGAAGGGTTTAAAATACTTGTTAAAAAGTATTTTAAAGGTCACTAAAACTAGTAACCATCATTTTGTTAATATCAAATATCCAATATTTGATGAGTTCAAAATCTCATAAATGTCATAGTTGATTTTTATATTTTATATGAATCAGGTTCAAAATAAAGACCACTTATTGCTATTGGCTGATAATGTCTCTTAAGCCTCTCATATAGATCTCCCAGTTTATACTGGGCACAGGAACTCTGTGTTGTCTACTGTTTGCTGAATAATTTATTCAACAAATATTTATTAAGCAACCACTATGTGTCCGGCAATGTTTTAGATGCTAAGAATGTAGAGGAAGAACAGAAGCCTGCTAAAGTTCTGTGTCCTTTTGGAGTTTAGATTCTCATGAGAGAGAGAAAAAAATAAACAAAGAAATCAATTATGTCTGATGGTTATGAAAAAAATTCAGTGAGCTTTGAAAATATAATGTTCCTAGGGTTGCTGTTTCAGTCTGCATGGTCAAGGAACGTTTCTCTGAGGGATTCACACCAGAACAGAAACCTGAATGAATGAGGGAGCAATCCCTAAGAATTTCAAGGGGAATAAAATTCCAGGCTAAGGAACAATTAAAACCGAAAGGCTTGAAGTAAGATTGTGCTTCACATGGCTGAAGAACTGTAATGAAGCCAGTAGGGTTGGGGAGCAGAATTAGAGAAGGGGAGAGTGTTAAGCTCTCATATGTCTGCATTGTGATTCAGTATTTACTACTCTTCAGCTGCTTTCCACCAACTGAGACCAAGGAGATGGCTCTATATACTACCTCCTCTACTATGCTGCTTCTTGCCACTCTTTTCTGCAAAAAAAAAAAAAAAAAAAAGGTACATCTGTGTCTTTCCCTGCAGCTTTGCCTTGCCTGAGACTTTGTAGTCCCCTCACTACCTACCATGTGAGAGCTCTGCTGTGTTTAAAATCTGTAGATATTTGCACACTTCTCAATTTGCTTCAATGTTCACAATGTTTGGCAGCTCTTCTCATGATCTGAGGCTTGGGATTACTGTTTTCTCCTCATTTCACTTAAGTTAAAAGATTTCTTCCTTATTCTTTATTATTTTTGTTATATTCAGTTAACATTAGGAAGAAGAATAGAATACAAATGCTTTTACTTGGTCATTTTGAATGAAATCCTTTTCCTCACCTACTGTTGATAAATTTAGAGTAGGTACACCTAGAGAACTTACATTTCTAAATCTCTATTTTTTATTTCAATTTCTAGATTTTCCTATTTGAAAATCTGAGAAATTCTAGACCACCAACATCTATAGACTTACAACTATTGTTTAAAAAATAGGCCAGCTACGGTGGCTCAAGCCTGTAATTCCAGCACTTTGGGAGGCCGAGGCAGGCAGATCGCAAGGTCAAGAGTTCAAGACCAGAATGGCCAAGATGGTGAAACCCCATCTCTACTAAAAACACACACACACACACACACACACACACACACACATTAGCCAGGTGTGGTGGCAAGCGCCTGTAATCCCAGCTACTCAGGAGGCTGAGGCAGAGAATTGCTTGAACCTGGGAAGTGGACGTTGCAGTGAGCCGAGGCTGCATCACTGCACTCCAGCCTGGGTGACAGAGCAAGACTTCATCTCAAAAAAAAACAAAAGTAATTAAAAAAATAATAATAATTTAGCACAGCATCAACTTTAAATGTATATTAAAGACTCTATACGGAACATAAACTTGGAAACTATAGCAAATTTCTACCATGATCCTTACATCCAAACTAAGGAATAACAAAAGGCAAATAAATGTCCACATTCAAATGGATATGCAATGAAGAGAGAATAAGCAAAATATCAAAACAATATATGTTAAATAAATACAGCATTATTACTTTCGAGAACATAAAACTGTGGTTATGCTGATAAAAGCTTACTCTGTTTTCTACTTTAAATAACAGTCCAATTGTCATGTACTTACGTATAAGTGATTTGCATGAAAAGTATTCTGAATCATCTAACAGCACTGTTTAAAAACCCAGCTCTTGGCCAGGTGCAGGGGCTCACACCTGTAATCTCCGCACTTTGGGAGGCTGAGGTGGGCAGATCACTTGAGGTGAGGAGTTCGAGACCATCCTGGCCAACATGGTGAAACCCCAATTCTACTAAAAATTAGGCTGGGTGCAGTGCCTCACCCCTGTATTCCTAGCACTCTGGGAGGTCAAGGCGGGCGGATCGCCTGAGGTCAGGAGTTCGAGACCAGTCTGGCCCACATAATGAAACCCTGTCTCTACTAAAAATACAAAAATTAGCCAGGCATGGGGCACACGCCTGTATTCCCAGCTACTCAGGAGGCTGAGACACGAGAATTGCTTCAACCCAGGAGGCAGAGGATGCAGTGAGCCCAGATCACATCACTGCACTCCAGCCTGGGTGACAAAGTGAGACTCAGTCTGAAAAAAAAAAAAAAAAAAAAATTAGCCAGTTGTGGTGGCACACGCCTGTAATCCCAGTTATTCAGGAGGTTAAAACATGAGAATCACTTGAACCTGGGGGGAGGAGGTTGCAGTGAGCCAAGATTGCACCACCGCACTTCAGGCTGGGCAACAGAGCGAGACTCAGTCTCAAAAAAAAAAAAAAAAAAAAAAAAGTCAGCTTTTTCAAATAAGTGAACATTTTTCTCATACTTGATTAATAAGTTACTAAAAAGTAACTTATTAAACTCTTTCCTCAGAAATGTAAAACTCAGGTTAGCTTTTACTAAACTTTAAAAACACTGAATTAGTGACCTCACATGATTATAAGCTCAGAGTTCAAAAATTGTATATGTTAACATTTACTTTCTTATTCATTTAATAACACTTTTTACATGCAAGTACTATGCTAGAAACTAGTGATGGAAAGATAAATCAATCACATGCTACCCTGTAGGGGCTCATGGTTAAGTGAAAAAATATAATAGAAGCAATGTGATAAGTATTACAATGAATAATAAATAAAGAAACAAAGTGCTATGGAGAACACAGGGAAAAGGCAGTTAACTATCAATAGAGAAAGTGACATCTGAACTAAGCCTTAGAAATTGAAGAGAAGTTCATTCAGCTGACAATGGACTAGAACTTATTTCCAGCAAATAAACTGTGTACACAGACAAGAAAGCCCAAGATACGCTGCTGGGTTGGCCAAGTAGTTCTGCATAGTTGGAACAAAGGGTGAATGTGGAGAAAAGCTGGAGATGAAGCTCGCGAAGAAAAGCCAGTCACAGGAAGAGCCTAAAAGGCCTTACATCTTAGACTAACAATAAACTGTTAAGTAGGAGGGTTATGTATGTTGAGAAAATATTTCTAAATATAGTGTGATATGTGGGATAGATGTATCTTAATGATGCTTTCAGCCATAAAGGCAGAGCCAGTGGAGGTAAGGGTGAGGCACAGCGGTATGAGAGATTACAAGTAATGCCACTGACACAGGGGTAACAATCTAGGAAGTAGATATCCTTCAGGATCAAAGGAAAAAGAGATCAAGAGGACTCAGAATTCCAGGTTGGGTGATATGAACAACAGTAGTGCCATTAATTAAGCTGGAAATAAATTGAAGGAATAAGAATTAGTGCGAAAGATAAAAAGAGACAAATTGGAACATGGTGAAAAGGGTGAAAGAGGCCGGGCACGGTGGCTCATGCCTGTAATCCTAGCACTTTGGGAGGCCGAGGTGGACAGATCATGAGGTCAAGAGATAAGAGACCGGGCGTGCCTAAGATGGCCGAATAGGAACAGAAACAGCCTCCAGCTCCCAGTGTGAGTGACACAGAAGATGGGTGACTTCTGCATTTTCAACTGAGGTACTGGGTTCATCTCACTGGGTCGTGTCGGACAATTGGTGCTGGTCCGCTGGTGCAGCCCGACCAGTGAGAGTTGAAACAGAGCGAGGCATTGCCTCACCTAGGAAGCGCAAGGGGGAAGAGAATTCTCTTTCCTAGCAAAAAGAAATTGAGACACACAACACCTGGAAAATCAGGTTAACTCCCACCCTAATACTGTGCTTTACCAAGGGTCTTAGCATATGGCACACCAGGAGATTATATCCCACACTTGGCACGGAGGGTCCCACGCCCAAGGAGCCTCCCTCATTGCTGGCACAGCAGTCTGAGATCTAACAGCAAGGCAGCAGCGAGGCTGGAGGAGGGGCGCCCGCTATTGCTGAGGCTTAAGTAGGTAAACAAAGCCATCAGGAAGCTCGAATTGGGTGGAGCCCACCACAGCTCAAAGAGGCGAGCCTGCCTCTGTAGACTCCTCCTCTGGGGACAGGGCATAGCTAAACAAAAAGCAGCAGAAACCTCCGCAGAGGTAAATGCCCCCGTCTGACAGCTTTGAAGAGAGCAGTGGATCTCCCAGCATGGAGGTTGAGATCTGAGAATGGACACACTGCCTGCTCAAGTGGGTCCCTGACCCCTGAGTAGCCTAACTGGGAGACATCACCTACTAGGTGCAGACCAACACTTCACACCTCACACAGCGGGGTACACCCCTGAGACAAAGCTTCTAGAGCAAGAATCAGACAGTAACACTCACTGTTCAGCAATATTCTATCTTCTGCAGCCTCCGCTGCTGATACCCAGGCAAACAGGTCTGGAGTGGACGTCAAGCAAACTCCAACAGACCTACAGCTGAAGGTCCTGATTGTTAGAAGGAAAACAAACCAACAGAAAAGACACCCACACCAAAATCCCATCAGTACGTCACCATCATCAAACACCAAAGGCAGATAAAACCACAAAGATGGGGAAAAAGCAGTGCAGAAAAGCTGGAAATTCAAAAAATCAGAGTGCATCTACCCCTCCAAAGGAACGCAGCTTATCACCAGCAACGGAACAAATCTGGACGGAGAATGACTTTGACGAGTCGAGAGAAGAAGGCTTCAGTCGATCAAATTTCTCAGAGCTAAAGGAGGAACTACATAACCAGTGCAAAGAAACTAAAAATCTTGAAAAAAGATTTGACGAATGGCTAACTAGAATAACCAATGTAGAGAAGTCCTTAAAAGAACTGATAGAGATGAAAACCATAACATGAGAACTATGTGACAAATGCACAAGCTTCAGTAAGTGACTCGATCATCTGGAAGAAAGCGTATCAGTGACTGAAGATCAAATGAATGAAATGAAGCAAGAAGTCTAGAGAAAAAAGAGGAAAAGGAAATGAACAGAGCCTCCAAGAAATATGGGATTATGTGAAAAGACCAAATCTACATCTGACTGCTGTGCCTGAAAATGACAGGGAAAATGGAACCAAGTTGGAAAACACTCTGCAGGATATCATCCAGGAGAACTTGCCCAACCTAGTAAGGCAGGTCAACATTCAAATTCAGGAAATACAGAGAACACCACAAAGCTACTCCTCGAGAAGAGCAACTCCAAGACACATAATTGCCAGATTCACCAAAGTTGAAATGAAGGAAAAAATATTAAGGGCAGCCAGAGAGAAAGGTCGGGTTACACACAAAGGAAAGCCCATCAGACTAACAGCAGATCTCTCAGCAGAAACTCTCCAAGCCAGAAGAGAGTGGGGGCCAATATTCAACATTCTTAAAGAATTTTCAACCCAGAATTTCATATCCAGCCAAACTAAGTTTCATAAGTGAAGGAGAAATAAAATCCTTTACAGACAAGCAAATGCTTAGAGATTTTGTCACCACCAGACCTGCCCTACAAGAGACCCTGAAGGAAGCACTAAACATGGAAAGGAACAACCGGTACAAGCCATTGCAAAAACATGTCAAAATGTAAAGTCCATCGATGCTAGGAAGAAACTGCATCAACTAGCAAGCAAAATAACCAATTAATATCATAATGAGAGGATCAAGTTCACACATAACAATATTAACCTTAAATGTAAATGGACTATATGGTCCAATTAAAAGACACAGATTGGCAAATTGGATAAAGAGTCAAGACCCATCAGTTTCCTGTATTCAGGAGACCCATCTCACATGCAGAGACACACACAGGCTCAAAATATAGGGATGGAGGAAGATCTACCAAGCAAATGGAAAACAAAAAAAAAGCAGGGGTTGCAATCCTACTCTCTGATAAAACAGACTTTAAACCATCAAAGATCAAAAGAGGCAAAGAAGGCCATTACATAATGGTAAAGGGATGAATTCATCAGGAAGAGCTAACTATCCTAAATATATATGCACCCAATACAGGAGCACCCAGATACATAAAGCAAGTCCTTAGACACTTACAAAGAGACTTAGACTCCCATACAATAATAATGGGAGACTTCAACACCCCACTGTCAACATCAGACAGATCAACGAGACAGAAAGTAACAAGGATATCCAGGAATTGAACTCAACTCTGCACCAAGCGCACCTAATAGACATCTACAGAACTCTCCACCCCAAATCAACAGAATGTACATTCTTCTCAGCACCACATCACATGTATTCCAAATTTGACCACATAGTTGGAAGTAAAGCACTCCTCAGCAAATGTAAAAGAACAGAAATTACAACAAACTGTCTCTCATACCACAGTGCAATCAAACTAGAACTCAGGACTAAGAAACTCAATCAAAACCGCTCAACTACATAGAAACTGAACAACCTGCTCCTGAATGACTACTGGGTACATAACAAAATGAAGGCAGAAATAAAGATATTCTTTGAAACCAATGAGAAAAAAGCTACAACATACCAGAAAACCTGGGACACATTTAAAGCAGTGTGTAGAGGGAAATTTATAGCATTAAATGCCCACAAGAGAAAGTAGGAAAGATCTAAAATTGACACCCTAGCATCACAATTAAAAGAACTAGAGAAGCAAGAGCAAACACATTCAAAAGCTAGCAGAAGGCAAGAAATAACTAAGATCAGAGCAGAACTGAAGGAAATAGAGACACAAAAAACTTTTCAAAAAAAATCAATGAATCCAGGAGCTGATTTTTTGAAAAGATCAACAAAACTGATAGACCACTAGCAGGACTAATAAAGAAGAAAAGAGAGAAGAATCAAATAGATGCAATAAAAAATGATAAAGGGGATATCACCACCGACCCCACAGAAATACAAACTACCATCAGAGAATACTATAAACACCTCTACACAAATAAACTTGAAAACCTAGAAGAAATGGATAATTTCCTGGACCCTTACACTCTCTCAAGACTAAACCAGGAAGAAGTTGAATCCCTGAATAGACCAATAGCAGGCTCTGAAATTGAGGCAATAATTAATAGCCTACCAACCAAAAAAAGTCCAGGACCAGATGGATTCACAGTCGAATTCTACCAGAGGTACAAGGAGGAGCTGGTACTATTCCTTCTGAAACTATTCCAATCAATAGAAAAACAGGGAATCCTCCCTAACTCATTTTACGAGGCCAACATCATCCTGATATCAAAGCCAGACAGAGATACAACAAAAAAAGATAATTTTAGACCAATATCCCTGATGAACATCGATGCAAGAATCCTTCATAAAATACTGGCAAACCGAATCCAGCACCACATCAAAAAACTTATCCACCATGATCAAGTGGCTTTCATCACTGGGATGAAAGGCTGGTTCAACATACGCAAATCAATAAATGTAATCCAGCATATAAACAGAACCAAAGACAAAAACCACATGATTATCTCAATAGATGCAGAAAAGGCCTTTGACAAAATTCAACAGCTCTTCATGCTAAAAATTCTCCATAAATTCGGTATTGATGGAACGTATCTCAAAATCATAAGAGCTATTTATGACAAACCCACAGCCAATATCATACTGAATGGGCAAAAACTGGAAGCATTCCCTTTGAAAACTGGCACAAGACAGGGATGCCCTCTCTCACCACTCCTATTCAACATAGTGTTGGAAGTTCTGGCTAGGGCAATCAGGCAAGAGAAAGAAATCAAGGGTATTCAGTTAGGAAAAGAAGAAGTCAAATTGTCCCTGTTTGCAGATGACATGATTGTATATTTAGAAAACCCCACTGTCTCAGCCCAAAATCTCCTTAAGCTGATAAGCAACTTCAGCAAAGTCTCAGGATACAAAATTAATGTGCAAAAATCACAAGCATTCTTATACACCAGTAACAGACAAACACAGAACCAAATCATGAATGAACTCCCATTCACAATAGCTTCAAAGAGAATAAAATACCTAGGAATCCAACTTATAAGGGATGTAAAGGACCTCTTCAAGGAGAACTACAAACCACTGCTCAGTGAAATCAAAGAGGACACAAACAAATGGAAGAACATACCATGCTCATGGATAGGAAGAATCAATATTGTGAAAATGGCCATACTGCCCAAGGTAATTTACAGATTCAATGCCATCCTCATTAAGCTACCAATGACTTTCTTCACAGAATTAGAAAAAACTGCTTCAAAGTTCATATGGAACCACAAAAGACCCCGCATTGCCAAGACAATCCTAAGCCAAAAGAACAAAGCTGGAGGCATCACGCTACCTAACTTCAAACTATACTACAAGGCTACAGTAACCAAAACAGCATAGTACTGGTACCAAAACAGAGCTATAGACCAATGGAACAGAACAGAGCCCTCAGAAATAATACCACACATCTACAGCCATCTGATCTTTAACAAACCTGACAAAAACAAGAAATGGGGAAAGGATTCCCTATTTAATAAATGGTGCTGGGAAAATTGGCTAGCCATAAGTAGAAAGCTGAAACTGGATCCTTTCCTAACTCCTTATACGAAAATTAATTCAAGATGGATTAGAGACTTAAATGTTAGACCTAAAACCATAAAAACCCTAAAAGAAAATCTAGAAAATACCATTCAGGACATAGGCATGGGCAAGGACTTCATGTCTAAAACACCAAAAGCAACGGCAACAAGAGCCAAAATTGACAAATGGGATCTAATTAAACTAAAGAGCTTCTGCACAGCAAAAGAAACTACATAGGCATGGACAAGGACATAGGCATGGGCAAGGGCATGACATGGGCAAGGACTTCATGTCTAAAACACCAAAACAATGGCAACAAAAGCCAAAACTGACAAATGGGATCTCATTAAACTAAAGAGCTTCTGCACAGCAAAAGAAACTACCATCTTAGTGAACAGGCAACCTACAGAGTGGGAGAAAATATTTGCAATCTACTCATCTGACAAAGGGCTAATATCCAGAACCTATAAAGAACTCAATCAAATTTACAAGAAAAAAACAACCCCATCAAAAAGTGGGCAAAGGATATGAACAGATACTTCTCAAAAGAAGACATTCATACAGTCAACAGACACATGAAAAAATGCTCATCATCACTGGCCATCAGAGAAATGCAAATCAAAACCACAATGAGATACCATCTCACACCAGTTAGAATGGCGATCATTAAAAAGTCAGGAAACAACAGGTGCTGGAGAGCATGTGCAGAAATAGAAACACTTTTACACTGTTGGTGGGACTGTAAACTAGTTCAACCATTGTGGAAAACAGTGTGGTGATTCCTCAAGGATCTAGAACTAGAAATATCATTTGACCCAGCCATCCCGTTACTGGGGATATACCCAAAGGATTATAAATCATGCTGCTATAAAGACACATGCACACATACGTTTATTGTGGCGCTATTCACAATAGCAAAGACTTGGAATCAACCCAAATGTCCATCAGTGTCAGACTGGATTAAGAAAATGTGGCACATATACACCATGGAATACTATGCAGCCATAAAACAGGATGAGTTCGTGTCCTTTGTAGGCACATGGATGCAGCTGGAAACCATCATTCTCAGCAAACTATGGCAAGAACAGAAAACCAAATACCGCATGTTCTCACTCATAGGTGGGAACTGAACAATGAGACCACTTGGACACAGGAAGGGGAACATCACACACTGGGTCCTATTGTGGGGAGGGGGGAGGGGCGAGGGATAGCATTAGGAGATATACCTAATGTAAATGACGAGTTAATGGGTGCAGCACACCAGCATGGCACATATATACATATGTAACAAACCTGCACGTTGTGCACATGTACCCTAGAACTTAAAGTATAATTTAAAAAAAAAGAAAAAAAAAAAAAGAGATAAGAGACCATCATGGCCAACATGTTGAAACCCCGTCTCTACTAAAAATATAAAAATTAGCTGGCCGTGGTGGTGGGCTCCTGTAATTCCAGCTACTCAGGAGGCTGAGGCAGGAGAATCGCTTGAACCTGGGAGGCAGAGGTTGCAGTGAACTGAGATTGCGCCACTGTGCTCCAGCCTGGCAACAGAGCGAGACTATGTCTCAAAAAATAAAATAAAATAAAATATAAAAAGGTGAAAGAAAATGTAAAGCAAAAAAATCCCAGGACATGAGTTTAAGAGAGGAAAATCAGATGTAAGGCCCTAAATAACACATCCAACACAAGAAATAGTATACCAAATAACAAGTAGAGACCCTCAATTTCAAGGAATGTGAGGCTGTTTTCTATTTTTCAAAGTAGAAAAAACTATAAGCATTATTTATAAAACTAAAAAAGCATTTTTAGCCATTAAGAATTTTTTTTTTTTGAAATTTAATATATGCACGGGGTTTAAAAGACCATACTGAAAAGAATACATAGTAAAAGTAAATATCCCACTACAGGGCTCCAGTTCCCCTCCCTAGAACTGTCATCACTAATTTCTTGAATATCTTTCAAAGATATGTTAAATGTGTATAAGCATATAGGTATATATATAACATATATCCTCCTTTAAATAGTCTATTAGAAACAGTTCTCAAGACACATTTTCTATTTCCTAAATATGATAGTACAGTAATCAAATTTATAATGGTAGCTCTATAAATCAAGTCAATATAAAAAGCCCTGTCTACACATAAGTAATTAACAGTATTTGTTTATCAATAAATCCAGTGATAGTAAAGATTAAAAACAAAAACCCACTAATTTTTCTTCCCAGAGACTGACCTTTAGGGAATTCCTTGGGTAACAGGTTCTGAATGTGTGAGCACAATAGGGCCCATTCGCTTGAAGTTAATTTACTGAAGACTTGAAATCTGGGCTCCAACTAGAAAGAGGGGGAAAAAGGTTATCAATTAGTCTCTAATTCAGAATATTTTCCTCAACACAGGTAGCCCGGGTCCACTAACTATCTCACACATGAGGGCTTTTCAAGCTTGGTTGGATACTGGAATCAACTAAGAAGCTTTAAAAAATGCTCTGAAGCCTGGAAGCCACTCTGTTCAAATCACAAGTCTCTGGGGCTAGAGCCTGGGCAGGGTTTTTACGGGTTTCCCAACTGATTCTAATGTGCATCCAGGGTTGAGAACCACTGCCAGATAAATATAAAATCAGACGGTATGGAGGTCACCTATAAACTTTTCAGCTTGTTGCTAAACAATGTTTGAGTATGGAAATGCACTATTTTTTAATTATTTTATTTTATTTTATTTTTTGAGATGCAGTTTCACTCTTGTCACCTAGGCTGGAGTGCAGTGGCCTGATCCTGGCTTACTGCAATCTCTACCTCCCAGGTTCAAGCAATTCTCCTGCCTCAGCTTCTGAGTAGCCGGAATTACAGGTGTACACCACCACGCCCAGCTAATTTTTATATTTAGTAGAGACGGAGTTTCACCATGTTGGCCAGGCTGATCTTGAACTCCTCCTGACCTCAGGTGATCTGCCTGCCTCAGTCTCCCAAAGGGGAAATGCACTTTTAAAATACTTGGGCAAAGGTGGCTGTAAATAACCAGAGTGTTCCTAATGCAGGACAAAGTGACGCTAGAGAGCCCACAACACACGACGCAACAGGTAGTCACCTCACATTCTCTGAACAAGCTTAAAAGCCCAGGACAAATCTATTCTGGACATTCCATTATGAAAGAAACAGGATCAAATATTGAAAAATGCCTTAAAATCTCCCTGAAGAAGAAGAAGGTACATAGAGACAACAACAACTATTAAAATTTAACTTAAAAGCAAGATACAATAACTATTGCTTGATTGCAAAAATCAGAAGTGAAATGAACAAATTAAATTCCTAACAATGACATTCACAAAACCTCTTTTATAGGGATTATAACCTATGGCATATGAAAGAGCCTAAGCTGGCAGCCACTACCTATATGTGGATATTTAATCTTAAATACAAATTAATTTAAATACATGAAGTAAAAAATCTAGTTCCTCAGTTGCATCAGACACATCTGAAGTGCTCAACAGCTATTATGTGTCTAGTGATTACTGTATTAGACAGAGCCAACATAAAACATTTTAATTGTCACAGAAAGTTATATTGGACAATGCTGGCTTGGGGGTAAATGAAGCCCTGAAACTTCATATTAAATTTGTGAACATACATATACTCTAGAAAGATGACCTATGACTTTTATTTGATTCTCAAAGGAGATCATGTTCAATTGCCACACCAGTGATTCAAGTGCCAGTGCCCAAGCCCACAGAAAGTAGAGAAGAGTCCTTTTTTTCCCCAAATAGTTACCTCTTTTAAAAAAGCATATCATATCAGCAGTAGCACATCCCACCCATGGATACAGTCTTTCAACCACTGCATGAAGACGAGTAGGACTACTATTAGCACAAAATGGTCTTCCCACCTCCCTGATGTTGTTATGGTTCTGGAGCTTCGCTGCTTTTTCAGAAGAGAAAAAGTAATAGTAAATCATAATCACAAAAATAGACCTCCTTTGATTTATTCATCATCTTCAACTTCATTAGCTACTGATATATCCAAGATAATTTACCTACCTTTTAACCCCAAACCCAGCTTTTTGTGGCAAAGTGAATCACAATAAAATAGAAAGTGAATTATGCATCCCTCAGAAAAAAACACAAACAACAACCTTCCATATGTAGGATGCTGTTCCTAAGAAGAATTCCAAAGATACTTGGCTACTAACCTAAGATTTAACACTTAAGTTGTCATCAAAAACTAACACAAAACAAAGATATGATCTCAAAGGTGAGCTTCCCTTATGGATAAACAGTCTGGGTTTAGCTTCCATACTGAAAAGGTTTGCGTTTGGCACTGAAACAAAGTCTTCTAAAGAGACATCATGGTGTGATGAGTATAGAGTATATCCAGCTATATTCAATTTCTAGGATACGATCAACTGTCTAATTGATTTAAAAACTTAGCAACTCCATCTCTAATCCTTTGCTCCTAATACATACTTTTTTAAAAAGGCAACCTCCCTAAAATGTTCGACTGTATCTTAACTAATTCAAATGAAAATTACTTTAAAAATGAGTATGCCTTTTATCTGTGAAGAAAAGATATATCAAGTCAAAAGACCACACAAGAATATGAATAAAAGTAAAAGGCAAAATAGACCCTCAATGTAAGACAAGACCAAAGCCTGTCTTATAAATTAGGTGAGCTTGCTGCGTGAACTATGAAGTCTGAGTTCAATAACATCCCATGATTCAAATGTTATTAAACTAACTGTATTTTAAGTCAATAAACTAAAAGTTTGGCATTTTCTTATCAAATTAAACATTTATTTATTATGTACTCATGATAAATTGCCATCCCATTCCTAAGTATTTACCATAAAACAGGGGTTAGCAAATTACAGCCATGTACCAAAATCTAGCCCACATGTTTTTGTAAATAAAATTTTATTGGAACACATCCGTATTCATTTACTTACATATTGTCTATGACTGCTTTCACACTACAACAGCAGAGTACCCACAACAGAGACCCTAAAGCATAAAATACTTCATCCAGCCCTCTACAGAAAGTTTGCTGACCCTGGCACTGAAGAAATAAAAACTGGGCCAAGTGTGGTAGGTCACACCTATAATCCCAACACTTGGAAAAGCTGAGCTGTGAGGATCACTTAAGGCCAGGAGTTCCAAGACCAGCCTGGGCAACATAGTGAGATCCCATCTCCACACACACACACGAAATTAAAAACAAAAAATTAGCCAGGTGTGGTGGCATGCTTGTAGTCCTAGCTACTCAAGAGGCTGAGACAGGACTGCTTGAGCCCAGGAGGTAGAGGCTACATGCAATGTGACTGCACCACTGTACTCTAGCCTGGGTAACAAAGAACGACCTTGTTTCAAAAAATTAAAAAGAAAGAAAAAGAAATGAAATCAAATGAAAACTTATGTTCACACAAAACTTATACACAAAAGTTTACAGTAGACACACAAACTATGGTGCACCCATACAACTCAACAAAAGTAAAATAATTTTTTTTTTTTTAAGTCAGGATCTTGCTCAATCTCCCAGGCTGGAGTACAGTGGTACAATCATAGCCCACTGCGGCCTCGAACTCCTGAACTCAAGTGATGCACCTGCCTTAGCCTCCCGAGTAGCTGGGATTACAGACACACCACCACAACCAGCTAATTTTTAAATGTTTTTTCATAAAGATGGGGTCTCATTATGATGCCCAGGCTGGTCTCAAACTCCTGGCCTCAAGTGATCCTCCAAAAGTGCTGACATTACAGGCATGAGCCACTGCATCCAGATTGTGAATGAATTATTGATACATATAAAAACTTGGATGACTCTCAAAGGCATTATGCTAAGTCAAATAAACCAGTCTCAAAAGATTACATATTGTGTAATTCCACTTATATGGTGTTCTTGAAAAAAAACTATATTGATGAAGACAGATTGGCAGTTGCCAGGGGTTAGAGGTGAAAGGGACTGTGACTATAAAGGAACACAGCAAGGAAGTTTTTTGGGTGATAAAACTGTCCTGTATCCTCACTGTGGTAGCAGTTACTCTTATCTGCACATGTATCAAATTCCATAAAGCTGTATACCACAAAAAGGTCAATTTTGCTTTGTAATAATTAAAAAACAAAACCTTTTGAAAACAGCATGATAGTTTCTGTGTTTATTTGTGCTGTGATAACAGAATACAAGAAACTGGGTAGTTTACAAATAATAGAAATGTATTTCCTCATGGATCTGTAGGCTGAGAAATCTAAGATCAAGGCACTGGCTGGTTCAGTTGTCTGGTGAGGGCTGCTCTCTGCTTCCAAGATGGTGCCTTATTGCTGCATCCTCTGGAGGGGAGGAGCACGTGTCCTTATATGGCAGAAGGTGAAAGGGCAAGAAACCTAATGCATAAAGCCTCATTTAGAAGGGTCTTAATCCCATTCATAAGAAAGGAGCCTCCACGGTTTAACTACGTCCTAAAGGCTCTACCTCTTAATACCATCTGCTATGGTTTGAAAATTTCTCCTCTCCAAAACTCACGTTGAAATGTAATGCTCCAATGTGGCAGTAATTAGAAGTGTGGCCTTTGACTGGTTCATGAGGAATCTGCTCTCATGAAGGGACTAATCTATTCATGGATTAAGGTTCTCATGGGGATCAGCTGGTGGCTTTCTAAGAAGAAAAAGAGAGACCTGAGTTAGCATGTGATGTCCTGTACCACCTTGGGACTCTGTAGAGAGTCCCTTCCAGCAAGCAGGACCCCACCAGAGGGAGTTCCTAGATCTTGGACTCTTCAGC
This sequence comes from Macaca mulatta, assembly GCF_049350105.2. NCBI lineage: Eukaryota > Metazoa > Chordata > Mammalia > Primates > Cercopithecidae > Macaca > Macaca mulatta. Next base: position 48,808,535 of record NC_133410.1, on the reverse strand, counting down.
CTCCATAAGCATAAGAAATAAATTCCTTTTGTTTTCAAATTACTCAGTTTCAGGTATTCTGTTTTAAGCAACAGAAAACAGACTAAGACACCACCACAATGGCCATTACATTTCAACACCTGCATATTGGAGGGGACATATTTAAATCATAGGTAGATAGTTTAAAGAAAAGTAACAAACTAACAAGGAAACAAGCTCTAAAAATTTAGGGCAAATAATCTGAGATTTTGCCAGGGAAGATGAGATCCCAAAGTGTAGTCTGGGTTACTACACTCTTGGGTTTTAGTCCTGGCTTTATAATCCATTCACTACGGAACATTAAATCCATAACTGAGATCAGTATTTCCCTGTGATTTTTCTGCATGCAGTCTGACAGGCTGGTATCTGAGGGTGAATATGAAGCTCCTGAATGCAATATTTCCCCTGTCAAATATGACATACTACAAGAAAAAATACTGCAATTAAAGTTATTTCAGAATACCTCCATTCTACTCTCCAGATTAGCCATAAATATAAAGGCGTGGCTTATATCACAGTTGTCAGCCCTTTTCACACACTCAAGTTTTCTCACTCTGCTGCTCTCAAAGCTCCTTCCCATCACCAAGCTTTCAGGAAAATCTGGCATTATATTCCATACACATACTGAAAGACTGTGCCACATATGTTTTTGCACTGTACATGATCTGCAATTTTCTTTAGGGAAACCAGATTTGCAGATTGCCCATGAGAAATCTGTAAACTGTCACCTGGAATTCACCAAAACATAAATTTAGTAAATACAAAATAATTATCACAGAAAACAAGAGGTAGGATTTAGTGCTTTCATAGAATCAACAATAAAAACAATTTATAAATTAGTTATATATTTTGTAAATCCAATAAAATAGTTTTTTTAAAAACCAATATGAAAAACTGGGAAAAGATACATTCAGACTAATTGGTTCCATTGTGCATAATTAACAGATCATGTCTCAAGTTAAACTCTAAAAGAGGAAGAACTCAGGAGTGACCACTCATCTTCTGTAAATCATTTTTACATGGTCATCAAAGAGAAGAAACTTTTTAAAAGAGCAAAATAAAATTTTCACCATGACAAAAAGTACATCCCAAAGTCCCTAGCATTTTGTGGTGATTTTAAGTATCAGCAAGTTCCTACTTTTAAAAGGAAAAGCCTTTTTCTCCATACCCTTTGAATGGGACTCACTTTTGAAAAGTAAAATGCTGGGAGTGGTACTATGTGACTTATAAGACTAGGTCATAAAAAGGATGCAAACTGTAGCTCTGCCATTAATACTAATTCCTCTCTTTCAGATTTAATGTCAGGATTGGCGATAGCATATGTAAAATCTTTGACTTGGTGCCAGAATATTAGAAGCCTAACAAATAGCTTCTAATCAAGCACTTGTAGTCCTTAAAGTCACCCTCAAGATGTGTATTATTAGGATTTAAGAATGAAAAGAGTAAATTATGTTGTTGAATGAATGAAAGTCACAAAGTGCTAAAATCAAATCATGAAGAATATAAAGACTTTTAGAAAAAATTCTTTCTATTAAGGTTGAGTCAAATGAAATTGCCATTTTTGTCAGGTCAGAAAAAAGAGAGTATCAGTAATTTTTACAGTTCAATCTAATACATGTGGAATAAATGTTTTCCCTTTGATATTATCAAACACATTATTACATATTTCAAATAATTTGAAAACCTCAGGGAATATATAATCTAAATGTAAAAAGTTTAGAATATTTTCCATAGCAGAGCATATACGAAGGGAGTTTGTTCGCGTCAAACAAAAAGGGAGTTTGTTGCGTCTTGCTCTATGGCACAGGCTGGAATGCAGTAGCGCAATCTTAGCTCAATGTAACATCTGCCTCCTAGGCTCAAGCAATTCTTCCACTTCAGCCTCCTGTGTAGCTGCGAGTACAGGCCTGCACCACCACGCTTGGCTAATTTTTGTGTATTTGGTAGAGACCAGGTTTCTCCATGTTACCCAGGCTGGTCTCGAACTCCTGGGTTCAGGTAATCTGCCTGCCTCATCCTCCCAAAGTGCTGGGGTTACAGATATGAGCCACTGTGCCCAGTCTTATAATATTGTTTTAATTCATTCTCCTACTCATTAGACTTCAAAAATATTTCAAACCAAACCTCACCTTAGTTTCATCATTTAAAAAATTAACCTTCTTTGAAGGTAGCCAAGTTATGACAGACTGAGAAAAGCTGGACAAAAACAATATGTGAAATATATGAACATTAAAGAATCGGTTTCAGATATTTAAGACACTATGCTATACGCAAGTATATTTATGTGATGTGTATCTCTATTTCTCTATCTCCCTATCTGTCTGTCTATCTTTCTGTCTGTCTCTCCATCCGTCCGCCATCCCGCCCGCCCGCCCGCCCGCCCGCCCGCCTGCCTGCCTGCCTGCTTGCCTGCTATGGTCTGAATGTCTGTGTACCCCCACCCCAAATTCATGTTAAAATCCCAACCCTCCCAATATGATGGCATTAGGAGGTGGGACTTTTGGAAGGTGTTTAGGTCATGAGGGTGGAACTCTCATAAATTGATTAGTGTCCTTATAAAAGCTCTTCTGCCTCTTCCACATGTGAGGACACAGCAAGAAGGCCCTGTCTGTGAACCAGGAAGTGGGCCCTCACCAGACACTGAATCTGCTGGTGCCTTGATGTTGAACTAGAACTGTAAGAAGTAAATTTCTGTTGTTTGCTTGTTTATTCATTTGTTTGTTTATTTATTTGAAATGGAGTTTCGCTCTTGTTGCCCAGGCTGGAGTGCAACGGCGCGATTTTGGCTCACTGCAATCTCCGCCTCCCGGGTTCAAGGGATTCTCTCGCCTGGGTGAGACAGAGAAAGACTCTGTCTCCAAAAAAAAAAAAAAAAAAAGAAGAAGAAAACTGAGACTCAGAGAGGTAAAATTCCAAGGTCACACAGGTAGCAAAGGGCTTTGTTACTCATTCAACAAATGGCAGACACGGTAGAGATGTAATACTTTCTCATCTATTACAATACCATTACTGACAAAAATTTTAAAAAATAAATAAGAAATTAGATGTTTTAATATAAACTAATATAAACAAACTTCTGTGTGCAGACAAACCTCTATGCTGTGGTTTGTCTTACAAGCAAGCAAAATGCAGCCCATTAAAGCAAACTCTAAAAGGTTGAGTTTTTAGGGCTCTTCTCTCCCTAAAAAGGCTCATCCATTCTACAACTTTACATACCATCTGTACATCTCCTCCTAACTCTCTGAGCTTCAGGATCGTTTAATTGATTGCCACTTGCCATCTCCATTCGGTCACTTACAGACGTCACAAAAGTAACAAGTTCAAAAATAAGGCCAGGTACCATGGCTCACACCTGTAATCCCAGCACTTTGGGAGGCCGAGGCAGGCAGATCACTTGAGGTCTGGAGATCGAGACCAGCCTGGTCAACATGGTGAAACATTGTCTCTACTAAAAATAGAAAATTTAGCAGGTCATCATGGTGTGCACCTGTAATTCCAGCTACTCGGGAGGCTGAGGCAGGAGAAGAGCTTGAACCTGGGAGGCAGAGGTTACAGTGAGCCGAGATCACGCCACTACACTCCAGCCTGGGCGACAGAGTGAGACTCCATCTCAATTAAAAATAAACAAATAAATAAATAATTCTTGACTTCCCTTTTCACTGACCTCCAGTCTCATTTCAGAATACTGTCATTCACCCAACTGCTCAAGCCAAAACCTGAGTATTTTCCTTGCTTTCAATGTCCCCCACACTTTTCATGTTAAGTCCTACTGGTTCTACCTATAGACTAGATCTCATCTATCCTTTCCTCTCCCAACACTTTAGATCTGAGCTGCCATTATCTTTCACCTGGACTACTATAATGATCTTATTATTTTCCTACTTTCTCTCCTTTGCAGACAAAGTGCTTTGGGGGCTAGGGAGCAGGTAACAGAAACTATAGTATATAACTTTAAAACCCTTCACTGGCTTTCAGTGTGTTTAATAAAAGCCATACTCCTCACCATGGCCCTTTAAAATTCTAGATATCTGATCCCTTTCTACCTTTCAAACTTCATTCCACTCTCCCCCAGACATCTCCAGGCATGCTTTCAATTCCTCATACACCAACTGTTCACACTGCAGGGTCTTCCCTTCTTCCTGTAAATTCCTGGCAGGTATAATTCCTTTGATTTTCAGCTTCAAGGTCACCTCTCTTGACAAGCCTTTTCTGGCAATGTAGAAGTACCTCTGCCTTCCCATGACCCTCTATCACCTCATCTGCATTTCTTCCATGGTCTGCGCTTAACATTATTGGAAAATATCTATTTATACATTTATCATCTAGCTGTCTACCAGATTATGAACTCCAAGTAGAGAGAATATGTCTGTTTTGTTTACTTATATTCACCACCTAGTAAAATGATTGTCATGTAAATTTTTCTTGAATGAGCAAGTCAGGAATATTAGACTAAAAGGACTTTAACTTCTGTACAATTTAAAGTGTTTTAAGCTACAAATTTAAAAGATAATTTATGATTTTCTCTCATGAAGTATACAAATACAACTCAGAGATAGATGTGTTTCATTTCTTAAAGACCTATTACAAACCTCAAAGCAGTGAATTTTGTGTCAGATTCATTTTATAGGCAATATAGAACCTATGAGATGACTTTCTTATTTTATTTTCAGAATCTAGGTGAAAAAGCTGCAGTAAAATTATGAATAGGTACCAACTAGCTCAAGTAAATAATTATGTTTATATGTAAAATTACTATAGCTTCAAAAATGTGTATAATATTTGAATAAAAGCATACGCTTAAAAAAAAAATAACCACAGTCATCCTTTGGTATCCATAGGAAACTGGCTCCAGGACTCCCATGAATACCAAAATCCTGCCATGCTCAAGTCCCTTATATAAAATGGCATAGTAATTACATATAACCCTATGCACATTTTCCTGTATACTTTAAATCATACTTGTCCAACCTATGGCTCATGGGCTGCATATGGCCCAGGACAGCTTTCAATATGCCCCAAACTTGTAAACTTTCTTAAAACATTATGAGATATTTTGTGATATTTTTTCTTTTTTTTTTTTTTTTTAGCTTATCAGCCATCATTAGTGCTGGTATATTTTATATGTGGCCCAAGACAATTCTTCTTCTCCCCATGTGGCCCAGGGAAGTCAAAAGATTGGACATACCTACAAATCATTTCTAGATTACTTACAATACCTAACACAATGTAAATCCTATATAAATTTTTGTTATGCTGTATTTTCAAATATAAAATTGTTTATTATTATTTTTTGCAACATCTTTTCCCAAATACTTTCTATCCATGGTTGGTTGAATCCATGGATGTGGAACCTGTGGATATGGAGGGCCAAATGTATTTCCATTTGGACAAAAGTATTTTATATACAGAGAAAAAATAACCTATTTTGGTCAAGTCCAAGGAAGAATAATAAATTACTGTCTCATTCTGTGTCGTTTATAAATATATCCACAAATTTTATGATGCTCCTCTTTTCAAAGGTAAAGTCTAGTTAATCTCCTCTTAATTATGGATTATACTTAGCAACACATTTCTAAGGAACAGAATATGGCAGAAGTGACTATGTGTAACCAGATCATAAAAGACATTATGACTTCCTTCTTGCTCTCTCTCAGATTACTTGCCCTTAAGGAAGCCAACTTCCATGTCATGAGGACACTCCAGCAACCCTATGGAGGGGTTCACATGAGTAGAAACCAAAGCTTTCTGATAACAGCTAGTAAGAAATTGAGGTCTTCTGTCAACAGCCACATATGTGAGCCATCCTGCAAAGTGATCCTCTAGCCCCAGTCAAGCCTTTAGATATCCACAGCCAACATCCTGACTACAATCTCATAAGAAATCCTAAGCTAGGGCCACCTAGTTAAACCACTCCTAAATACCTGACCCATGGACACTCTGAGATAATAAATGCTTGTTTTTTTTTTAAGTGACATACTTTGAATCAGCAATAAGTAATCTACATTCGTTCAACCAATAATCATTGATCTGTGCCTACTATGGCCCAGTCACTGTACCAGGTCCTACAGACACAGGGAAAAAATAAGACTTACTATCCTAGAGGGATATAGGAAATATACAAGAGGATAGAGGATAGCACAGCAATACAGTGTTAAGGGCTCTAAACAGATAAATAGAAGGCCCTACCTCAACACCCAGAACACAATATCAAGTTTCAAAAGACGGAAGAGGAACAGGAGGAGAAGCTGTTAAAGGGGGAAAGAGTGGGTGTACGTATGCATATCTACATGTAAGGCACAAGGAAAGTGCAGAGGATGACAAATGAAGGGACTGGAGATATAAGTACCAGTTGGATAATGAAAGGTGTTATACGCCATACTCTGAGCTTTAACTAAAGGCAATAAGGAGACACTGAGAATTTCAATAAAGTAGGGTAAGATTTGCATTCTACAAGGAAGACTCTTGCTGCAGTATGGAAAATGGCTAAAAAGGGCCTCCTCTAATACAGACAAAGGAAACTGCAGCTGTCCAGTTTAGGTAGAATGATGCCCTGAAATATCTTAGCAACAAGAAGTAAAAAAGCAGTAGACAGATTCAACAGACATTTAGAAGGTAGAAAGATAGAACTTTATGATTGATTTCAAAATTAAATGTCACCAATATCTCCAGAACACTAAAAAAGGGAAATCACTGTAATATGAAAATATTCAGAACAAATAAAAGAACAATCTTTATTGGTATACATGGCAAACCCTCTGAACTCAAAAGAATCACCAACACATTCTGAAAGTGGAGGTGAATTTTAAATCAGTTATCAAAAAGGTAGAACTATAAATTCAATACAATGAAGGCATAAGTGGCTTTGCATAATTCTAATGTACCTCATCGAAAACCTCAATAGACATTTACAACTGACAAGTCCAACTCTTTGTATATTTTAACTTTTTTTAATTGCTGGTATGAAGTATAGCTCTTTTTCTTTCCCTTTTAGAATAAAGGGACCAGGGAGATACTGTATTACCTCTCCTTGAATATCTAAGTCAGATATGCCAGAATACAACACATTTTCCTGATCTAGCTCAGGAGTTCTTAGTGTTCCTCTAAGATTGAAATCAAAACTCTTCAGGACTTCAGTGAGCATAAATTCTCAACATAAGAACTCTTTCTAAGCTATAATGTAAGTTCCTTGAGGGCAGAAATCATGTCTTAAACATCTATTCCTAGCACTAAGCCCATTGAATCTAAAGCAAGGAAAAATTCAAAAGATGTTTATCGAATGGATTCACATTAAACTAAATACCAGCAGTCTATTCTTATGCACATATCCATATATATACACACACACACACAAAAAAATATTTACTGATGGAATTTGTTTCAAAATGCAGGGATACAGTAAAGGCATGGGAATATAAAACAAGATGGGCCAATATATAACTTTTTAGAACTGTGAGATTTATCAGAGAAAAGTGAAAGTAAACAAGGGAGTTACAGGGAGGGCATCTATTTTATGTATTTGGTTCATGGGGTAGAATACTAAAATACACTTTAAAAGGTTAAAATTATTCTTTTTAAGAGATTTTTGCCTTTAATTTATAACCTAGTGTTCTCGTTACAAAATATTTCTACTTCATAATTCTAAATCCCAAATAACTTATTATAGAACTATGGTTAAAGTATTATAATAATAAAAAGAAAGGGCACAAAGGTACTACAGAAAAATAAAAATATAATTCATGTAATAACAAAGTAAGAGAAAATGACATTTAATGTTCTCCTAATTTTCTGGTTGCTGTTGCAGTCTGAAGGAACAGAAGATTAATTACATACTTGTAACATAAAAAGAGCCTAAATATAGTCATTCATATTTGGCTTAGGAGTCTGTCACTGCTAGTTCTTTAGTAAAAATATTCCTTACAAAATACCAATATTTTATTTTATGAAATTTCAGAAGGTTTTCAGTAGTAGATAGCTTCCGGAACTAAAATAAAAGTAGAATTTAACGTAAAATTGAATGATTTACTAGATTATGTGACTCATTGGTCTTCTCATTATTGTGTTCTTTCTGCAAGCAAGACAAATATTTCCTTTTTTGTCTTCATGTTTTTGTCTCTAATTCTCAAATTTCCAAAGAAAGGTGCAATATGAATTAAATAACCAACAATTTGCTTGCTTTAACATTTTTTTCCCAGTATAACCCCATCAGTATTCATAATAAATTTAATATTCACCATTCTTTTTGGACTACTGTCAACTAAATGAAACTATTAAAAGCAAAATTTAAAGACATACAGTCAGCCCTCTGCATCTGTGGGTTTCACACTGTGGATTCAGCCAACTGCAGATCAAAATATTCAGAAAATAAAATTGCATATGTACTAAACATGTACATATTGTTTTCTTGTCATTATTCCTAAACAATACAGAATAACAACTATTTACATAACATTGACATTGTATTTGGTATTATAAGTAATCTAAAGATGATTTATAGTATACAGGAGAATACACACAGGTTATGTGCAAAAACTATGCCATTTCATATCAGGGACTTGAGCATCTACAGATTTTGGTGCTTGAGGAAGGTCCTGAAATCAGTCCCCCACAGATGCAAGGGATGATTGTATATTAGAAACATTTTTAAAGGCACACATTAATAGTAATAAATTAGCCAATTAAAAATAAAACATTTAGTATAGTAATCAAAACAGTATGGTACTAGCATAAGGATGGTAATATGCACCAACAGTATGGAATACAGAGCCAAGAAAAAAACTCTCACATATATGACCAACTGATTTTCAACATGGGAGCCAAGACTGTTCAATGGAGGAGAGGGCAGTCTCATCAACAAAACCAGTGCTGGGAAAATTGGATTACCTATAAAAATTAATGTAAAATGGGTCATAGACCTAAATTTAAGAGCTGAAACTATAAAATTCTTACCAAAAAATGAGCAACTCTTCAATGTTTTTGTTGTTGTTGTTGTTGTTGTTTGTTTGTGACAGAGTCTCATTCTGTCACCCAGGCTGGAGTGCAGTGGTGCGATCTCACTCACTGCAACCTCCAGCTCCCAGGTTCAAGCAATTCTCCTGCTTCAGCCTCCCAAGTAGCTGGAATTACAGGTGTGTACCACCATGCCTGGCTAAATTTTTTTGGTTTTTTTTTTTTTTTTTTTTTTTTTTAGTAGAGGCAGGGCTTCACCATGTTGGCCAGACTGGTCTCGAACTCCTGACCTCAGGTGATCCACCTGCCTTGGCCTCCCAAAGTGCTGGGATTACAGGCATGAGCCACCATGCCTAGCCCAGTGGCTTCTTAAATATGACACCAAAACCACAGGAAACAAAATAGATAAACTGGACTTCATAAAACTTAAGATTTTAGTACACCAAAGGACACTATCAACAGAGTTTTACTCAGAATGAAAGAAAATATTTGCGAAATCATACATCTGATAAGGGTTATCCAGAACACATAAAGAACCCCTATAACTCAACAACAAAGAGATAAACAACCCAATTTAAAAATGGGCAAAGGAGGTGGTAGGATCACTTGAAGCCAGGAGTTTGAGAACACCCTAGAAAACATAGTGAGACCCCTGCCTCTACAAAAAATTAAAATATTAGCTGGGCATGTGGCACACGCCTGTAGTACCAGCCACTCAGGAGGCTGAGGCAACAGGATTCCTTGAGCCCAGGAATGGAGGGTCAAAGTGAGCCAAAATCGCACCACTACACTCCAGACTGGGTGACAGAGTGAGACTTTGTCTCTTAAAAAAGAAAAAAAGGGCAAAGGAGCAAAGGATATGAACACACATTTCACTGAAGAAGATATATACACTTGAACCTTAACCAACACAGGTTTAAACTATTTGGGTCCAGTTACATGTGAATTTTTTCAATAAATATATTAGAAATTTTTTGGAGATTTGTGACAATTTGAAAAATCTTACAGACAAATCTCATAGCCTAGGAATATTGAAAAAAATAAGAAAAAATTAAGTAGGTCATGAATGCATAAAATATATGTAGATACCAGTCTATTTTTATCATTTTTTACCATAAAATATATACAAATCTAATATAAAAAGTTCAAACTTATCAAAACTTATACATGCACAGACTGTACATGGTGCCATTCATAATCAAGAGAAATGTAAACAGTGAAGATGCAGTATTACATCATAACTGCATAAAATTAACTGTAGTACAGGCTCTACTACCAAAATAACTTTGTAGCCATCTCTTGTCGCTATAGTGGTAAGCTCAAATGTTGCGAGTATTCATTAAAACACTATGTGATGCTAATTATCTCTGCCAGAGCACTTCTTCTCTCCAGTAAGTTGTATATGGCAACAAAATGTGTCTCCAGGTTCATGCATATATTTTTCATCATGTTTGGCTCAATATCATAAACCTTGACTAACACCGTGGAACTCACACAAAGTGCCACTAGTGATGCTGGTTGTGTTCCCAAGAAGCAGAGAAAAGTCAAGATATAACAAGGAAAAGTTGAATTGCTTGATATGTACCTTAGATTGAGGTCTGCAGGTACAGTTGCTGACTATTTCAAGGAAAACAAATCTAGCATAAAGGACCACTGTAAAAACAGAAAGGGAAACAGGTGAAGCCAACACTGCAGCTCTCCCAGAAGGCACAAAACCTTGCGCTTTCTGCAAAATACTTTTTTATCTCATAATGAAAATCCACCTTTATTGTGGGCACAGGGTTGCTATAAGAAAGGCATATCTAAGAACTCTAATATGATTTGAGAAAAAGCTAAGTCATTATATGACAATTTAAAGCAAAAATAACATGAAGGATCTAAAGCTGCAGCATTTAATGCCAGCAAAGGATGGCTTGGTAATTTCAGAAAGAGGTATGGCTTAAAAATGTCAAGAGAACAGGAGAGGCAGCTTCTGCCAACCAAGAGGCAGCAGACAAGTACCCAGACATTAAAAAAAAAAAAATCATTGAGGATAAAGTACATCTGCCTGGATTTTTATTGTAGATGAAAGTACCCTATCCTAAAAAAACAGCTTGCCAAGGACATTTATTACTATAGAAGAGAAGTGAGTACCAGGATTTAAGGGTATAAAGGGATAGACTAACTCTACTGTTTTGAGCAAATGCAGTTGGGTTTATAATCAGAAGTGTCCTCATCCACAAAGCTGCTAAACCCTGAGTCTTGAAGGGAAAAGGTAAACACCAAATGCCAGTATTTTGGTTGTACCACAAGAAGGGCTGGAAATGAGAGTGCTTTCTGGATTGCTTCCACTGATACTTTGTCACTGAAGTTAGAAAGTAAGAGACTGCCTTTTTAAATTCTTTTGGTATTAGACAATGCCCTTGGCCACCCAGAACCTCATGAACTCAATACCTACGCATTGAAGGGTCTACTTGAACCCAAACACAACATCTCTAATTCAGCCTCTAAATAAGGGCATTATAAAGACCTTTAAGGCTCACTACTCTATGGAAAGGACTGTCAACCAATGGAAGAGAACCCTGACAGAGACAACATCATGAAAGTCTAGAAAAATGACACCATAGAAGATGCCATCATAGTTACAGAAAAAGCCATAAAAGCCATCAAGCCCAAAACAGTAAGTTCCTATTGGAGAAAAATGTTCCCAGATGTTGTGCACGATTTCATAAGATGTATGATAGAGTTGATCAGGAAATTGTGAGAGACTGCAGATATAGCAAAAAAGGTGAGGGGTGAAGGGTTTCAAAATATGGATCTTGGAGAAACTCAAGAGCTAGTACATACCACATCAGAGGAATTAACAGAAGACAGCTTGATGAAGATGAGTGCTTCTGAACTAGTAGCAGACAATGAGGAGGAAGATGTAGAATAAGCAGTGCCAGAAAAAAATCAACATTAGACAATCTAGAAGAAGGATTCTGATTATCCAAGACTTCTTTTATGACATGGACTCTTCCATGATACAGGCACTGAAACTAAACCTAATGGTGGAAGAAGGATTGGAAAAGAAATATTTTTAGAGAAATAAAGCAAAAAAAAAAAAAAAAAAAAGGAAGAAAGAAATTAAAATGTATTTCTGTAACATGACACCAGTGTGCCTGCCTCTCTTGCCTCCCTGGCCTCCCCTTCTACCTATTCCTTCCCTTCCACCTTCTCCACATCTTCTGCTTCTGCCACTCCTAAGACTGCAAAGACCAACTCCTTCTCTTCCTCCTCAGCCTACTCAATGTGAAGATGATGAGGATGAAGACCTTTATAATGATCCACTTTCACTCAATGAATGGTAAATACATGTTCTTTTCCTGATGATTTTCTTAGTAACATTTTCTTTTCTCCAGCTTACTTTAAGAATACATACATTAAGTGTAACATACAAAATACATGTTAATCAATTGTTCATGTTGGTGCTAAGCCTTCAACAGTAGGTTATTAGGGCCGAGCGCGGTGGCTCACACCTGTAATCCTAGCACTTTGGGAGGCTGAGATGCGCGGATCACGAGGTCGGGAGATCGAGACTAGCCTGGCCAAAATAGTAAAACACCGTCTCTACTAAAAATACAAAAAATTAGCTGGGCGTGGTGGCAGGTGCTTGTAATCCCAGTTACTCAGGAAGCTGAGGCAGGAGAATCGCTTGAACTTGGAGGCTGCAATGGGCCAAGATTGCGCCATTGCACTCCAGCCCGGATGACAGTGTGAGATTCCATCTCAAAACAACAACAACAATAAAAAAAAAAAAAAAAGAAAAAAACATAGGTTAGCAGTAGTTACATTTTGGGAGAGTCAAAAGTTATACATAAATTTTTGACTGCAAGGGCATTGGCAACCCTAAGCCCTGAGTTGCTCAAGGGTCAACTGTATCTTGTCAGTAAGCATGTGTAAAAACTCTCAATATAATTTAATCATTAGGAAAATGCACATCAAAACCACAATGAGACACCACTTAACACCTATTTGGATAGCTACTTTCCAAAAAAATGGAAAATAACAAGTGCTAGTAAGAATGTAGAGAAACTGGAACCCTCATGTATTGCTAGAAAAATGCAAAATGGTGCAGCCACTGTGGAAAACAAGTTTACTGGTTCCTCAAAAAGTTAAACAAAGAATTACCATACAACCCAGCAATTCTGTTTTCAAAAGAATTGAAAACAGTGACTCAAACAGAATCTCGTATGTCAATGTTATTATCAGCAATTTTCACAGTAATGAAAGGTGTTAATAACTCAGGTGTGTGTAAACAGATGAACAAATATATAAAATGTGTTATATACATACAGTAGAATATTATTCTTCTATAATAGAAATGAAATTCTGATACATGCAACAACATACATGAACCTTGAAAAGATTATACTAAGTGAAAAAAGTCAGACACAAAATGACAAATATTGTATAATAATTCTTAATATAAAATACCTAGAACAGGCAAATTCATAGAGACAGAAAACAGAACAGAGGTGGCTAGGAGCCAGGAGAGAGGAGAATGGGAATTATTACCTAATGGGTACAGAGCTTCTGTTTGGCATGATGAAAAACTTCTGGAAATAGATAGTGGTGATGGTTACACAACATCCTGAACATATACAATGGTGCTGAATTGTACACTTAAATATTGTTAAAATGGTCATTTTTAGGTAGTATATATTCCACAATTTCAAAACGGCATTTAAGATTGAATATTATTCCTGAAACAGAATTTAATTTGATCGAAAGTCTATCGCCACAAAATTTTCAGGCAAACATAAACTAATACAGTACTAGCTTCAAAGTATATATTCAGCATTAAAATAAGGCATCCAAGTCCCTGGCCACACTAAAGAAGAAGCCTATAAATGAACCCCAAAGGATTTGTTTTTATAGCAAGAACTTGGTATTCAAGCCAAGTTAAACTCACAAACACTCCACAGAAATAAAAGCCAAGTTCATTGCAGACTTGAGATCTTTAGTTGTCTATTTTTACTGTTTCTATTTCCACATCTAGAATTCTCTCTTTAAGCCAGTTTAAAAATGGGGCTCTCAAGAGAAAAATATGTGCACTCAAATTTTTAATAATCAAAACTGTAGAACCTCAGAGTAGTAGAAGCTTTAAGTGTACAGACCTCAATTAACAGGAACTGGGGGAAAAAGGTTTTAATTATACACACATACCCCTCGCTCACCCCCACAATGTGTTGCATGCTTTTGGCAAGTGCCACAAAACCAATTACTTACCATGTTGTTTTCTAATCAGGAATGCTATGATTTTCCACAAACTAATAAAGAACCTGTTTCATAATAAACTTAGTCCTGAAATTACATTTTATGTTCCTAATCCACAGAAGTAGAACCTTGTCATATATTTAGGGGTAAGTATTACTCATAAAAAGATCATGTTTTATCATGCTGGATAGGTACAAGAAAACTGTCTTTTTTGTGGACAAGCTGTAATTTCAGAAAAGGGATGAACAACATTATAAACTAAAAACAGAATGACACAAAAATAACAGTTCAAGAAATGCAAAACGCAAGCAAAAGGTAAGTTCATCAGTTAATCTAGTAAGTTCACAAGAGATGGGCAGAGAAAAAATAATGAATACGGTTCTATGCAGCAACATCCTCCCATCATTATACCAGTTCTCTCTATCCTCTTCTTGCCAGAAAGCACTCTGTCATGCCATGATCACTACCACTGCTATTCTCAATGAGAAAAAGAAAACAAACGTGGACTTTACTTATGCAAATGATTTACAATCATTAGATGAAGAATTCACTGATTTTCCTTCCTGCCTCTGTTACAAGTATTTTCTGAAGAATACTGCAATTCTCACATATGATTATCAGCAGCAAGTGACTGATCAGTTTGTACTTAGGCAGGAGGGAAAAGCTATTCTGACACTCTAATGTAGTACTTCAACTGGATGTCAATGTATCAAGAATGTTGCTCCAAATAGAATACAAGAACTTAAAATTAAATGAAGAAATTCCAGAGCTCTACTGATCTCTAGTCATTCTGCCAAATAATGGACTCTTGATAAACTGAAAATGAATATACTGAATTAATAAAACAATTTCTATGGAAGTTATCAAATGAAAGTAATGTAATTTCAGTTCAAAATAACTGTAGTACAGACAAAATTCCATTAAGCAAATTAGAATTTTTGAGTATTTTCTATGTTACATTTAGACTCTGGCTGGCAAACATCTATAAGCTGTCTTTTTAGACTCATTGATAAAAGATGTTTGCTGGCTCTCCTCTAATAACATTAAACCACAAAAAAGAGATGAATAGATATATATTTTATATATCAAACAAAAACATATACATGAAACAAAGTATATAGCTATGAACAGATATATATTTTATATATCATACACACAAAAAAAAGATGAATAGATACCTCTTTTTCATGTGTGTGTGTGTTTTAGTGGAGAGATATAACTTTTAAAGCATCAATTGGCCAAGCCTTCTGAATTATTTCACTGCTTCATGGTAACATTACTAGTTTCTGACCTATTACCTTTTTTATCTTTTTTCTATAAACTTCAGTTTCATGGAAATGGTGAAGTTACAGAAGCCTAAAAGAGGTCAGTTCTGGTGTCAAGACCATTGAAAAGAAGCCAAGAGAGCCCAGGAGGCCAGTTGGCTAAAGCCTACTAGGCTAGTCCAAACCTTCCTCTTTACAAGGATAATTCACAATAACTGAAAACGTATAATCTAAGTCACTTAGTAAGGAAGTTTTAAAATAAATGATAATTACTAAAGCTAGGTGACAGATACATGAGTTGATTTTATGGATATCTGAAGTTTTCTATTCAAAAAGTTCAAGGTAAAATAAATTAACTTACATACTCTATACATAGCAGATGTTTTTCTCATTCAGGCTTTACAATGTAAGACTACGGGACAAGGATAAATAGAGCATCTGGTACAGATAACCATCTCATTCCTTTTCTATTAAACACAGCAAATTCATTTCAAACTCATTATGTTTTATAACTATGACTTCAAAATGTGAGGGCAATAATAAAAATCATTACATCATATATATACATATGTAAAAATTGGGAATGGTAAAAACCACCAAAAGCGAAGTCAAAAAAACAAATGAGACAATTGGGAGAAAATACTTGCAATATACATTACAGATAAAGAACTAATATTCTCAACATTCAAAGAGCTTAATAATAATTTAAAAAGACCAAAACTCCTAGAGAAAAATGAAAAAAGATATAGACAGACATCTCCCCCTACATATATGGCTCTGATAGATGGGAAAAGATGTTAAACCTCACTCATAATAAGAAAAGTGCACATTCTAACTACACCAAAATACCTTTTCTTTGCCCTTCAGATTGGCAAAAATTCAAAAGCTTGACAATAGACTCTCTTGGTAAGGCGGTGGGAAAACAGGCACTCTCATACGTTGCTGATGGGAATGCAAAACAGTACAAACCCTATGGAAGGGAATTTGGTAACATCTAGCAAAACTACATAGGCGTTTACCACTTCAACCTAGTAATTCCACTCCTACATTTATCCTGAAGATACACCTCCAACAGTATGAAAAGACACAAGGTTATTAATTACAGCACTGTATAACTGTAAATTGCTAGAAACTATGTGGATACACAAACATAGAAAAGAAGATGAATGAACTGGTGTACATACACACAAAAGAATGATGACGACCTCTATGAACTGATATGGAATAATTTCCAGGGTATATTTTCCAGTGAAAACAGCTAAGTGCCAAAGTGTTTACCAAGACAATATGCTATTTTCTGTGTGGGAAAAAAGGGGAAATAAGAAAACACACATATCTACTAATCATTATAAAACGAAACATTGGAAAGATAAATGAAAAAACAACAAGGTTGGTTATCTACCAGGGTAGCATGTTGTTTTTGTGTTTAGTGATATATGTGAAACAATTCTGAAACCATTTTAGATGGTACTCGTTTAGATCAAATGAGTAAAATGTTGGCATGATTGGGAGCCCATGTTCTCATTATAGAAAAATGGAGAATTGGAGGTATCAATGCGAATTTTTATTTTGAAAAAAATATACCCATATTCACATATGTATATGCATGTTACATGGGCATATACATGCAGCACATGCACATATTTGTGTGTGTGTATACACATATACATGTATACATTTTCTAGCTTGTTCCCTGATAGGGCCTAGAAGCAAAGATACCCAGCAATAACATACATACCAAAGCATCCAGATCTTGGCTTCTAATACTATCACCCAATAAGAAGGACCAGGGCTCCTAGGAGAAATGACTGACTCCAGTGCTGGGCAGTAAACGCACAAGATGAAACTTATTATAAAGCATGAAAATAATGACTTGCTTAAAAAAATGATGGGAACACATAAAAGGATACAAGAGCTAACATGAAGAAGGTGCCACTGGTGAGGACTGGAACCATATGTGCTCCAAAATATTTACAGACAGTTAACGAAATGTTAAGCATTAAGGGAAAAATAGGAAACCATAAATTCAAATTAACAATAAATACAACAATACACATAGATAAAGAGAAGGGCTCTTACTACAGTAGAACACTGAGTAATAACTGGTAAATGCAGAGAGTATAAATGCAAATCACTTTGCAACTATAATAGTAAAGATTGATTCAAGCAAGTATCATCAATGGATGCAAATACAGGGGATGAAATGTTATGAGGAGTTGTATATTTTAACTGTCTTAAAGTGTCTCCCTCCCAGTAGACAGCTTATTAGTTGCAAGGAACACGTAGTAATATGGTTTGGCTGTGTCCCTACCCAAATCTCATTTTGAATTGTAGCTCCCATAATCCCCACATGTCATGGGAGGGACCCGGTGGGAGGTAATTGAACCATAGGGGTGGTTACCTCCATGCTGTTCTCATGATAGTGAGGGAGTTCGCAAGAGATCTGATGGTTTTGTAAGGGACTTTTTCCCTTTTGTTCGGTACTTCTCTCTCCTGCCTCCATGTGAAGAAGGGTGTGTTTGCTTCCCCTTCCACCATGATTGTAAGTTTCCTGAGGTCTCCCCAGCCATGTGGAACTGTGCGTCAATTAAACTTCTTTCTTTTATAAGTCACCCAGTCTCAGGTATTTCTTCACAGCAGCGTGAAAACGAACTAATACATGTAGTAACTACATAGTGGAAAAATCAGACAATGAAATGGTCAAAATTTCCATCACAAATGAAAGGCAGAACAGTTGGCACCTATAGATGTGATATGCTCAGAAAGATATATTCCTTATCTAATATTCCATCCAGGAATGTATAACCTGAAATCTTATCAAGAGGAAACATCAAACAAATAAAAAAATAAGGAACAAACAAAAAGTAAGAAAACAAACAAAAAATAACTTCTGAAAAAGGAGAGAAAGGATGACTGTGTACTTTTAAAATGTCATATAATAAAAGATAAAGGTTGAAGAATTATTCTAGATTAAAGGATACTAAAAAGACATCAAATATAAATGCAACATATGATCACTGACTAATTCCTTCACTGGAGGAGAAGAAAACTGCCTTAGAAGGCATTTATTCAGATAACAAAATTAGAAAATGGCAGATTAAAGTAAGAATGTTAAGTCTACTTAGGTTTTTAGACTGCTAATGTAAGAGATGATCCTTATTCTTAGAAATCTACGCAAACACATTTAGGACTAAAGGGCTATAATATGTTCAATGTAACTCTCAAATGGCTAAATGAAAAGAATAAATACCTGCATGCATGTATATTTACAAATATATACATACATGCACAAAGTGAGAAAAAGTGAGTAATAAAGCATTTGGGACAAAAGGCTAACAATAGATGAATCTGGATAAAGGGTACATGGATGCTCTTTATATTATTTTTGCAACTTTTCTGCAAGTTTGAAATTATTTCCAAAAAAATCATTATATTCAGGAACTAACACATTATTTTTCTCTCTAAAATCCGTTCCTTCTTTTATAATTCCTACACAGCTGAAAAGGACCAGTGCCAACTAGTCATCCCACTAGAAACGACAGTTAACCTAGATTACTCAATAGTTTCATTTCCTTCCTTTTCTATAACTCCTACACCCCAAAGGAGAATTTCCTAAGGGAATATCATTAATATGACCTTTGTTTTCTCCAATCATACCAAATTGGTGTAGGACCTAATCACTTAGCATTTCTCATCTGACTTACTGCTACAATCTACTAATGATCACCGTTCCTCCAGTCTTGGACCTAAATCATTCTACACACTGCTACAGAGTGACTTCCCTCAATGAAATGTGAATATGTCACTCCCTGTATTTCTTAATTTGTCCTAAATATAGGTAGGAAAGAACTTAACTTGAAAAAAACACTAATAAAACATATTATTTTGGATCTTGAGAAGCAAGTAAGCAAAAATTACTGCCCAGAGACTTAAAAGCTGGTATAACGTAATTGATATAGTCATAAAACAACTGCAAGAGCCTTCTCGGATGCAATCTTAAAGCAACTGCTATTAAGGAATATATTCAGTGCCTTTTATACAAATAATGTAAGAACCCTGGAAGAAGGAAAGGTAATTAAAAGCAAAGAAGGGAAAAGAAATGCAAGGAAAAGAAGGGAAGGAAAAGAAATGGAAAGGCAGAAAATTGAAAAGAAGGGAAGGAAAAAGTTAAAAGAAAAGTCTATTAGTAAAACAGAGATTGGTCTAGCATTAAAATGTTAGCATTTTAAGATAACCCTCTCTCAATTATTCCTAACGAAATAGCAAGCATAAACAGAGAAAAGTATTTTTTATATGTCTTTATCAATATCTGACATTTTATCAAATGTTACTTGAGAACAGTATTATTCATAATCAATATTTATCAATATATATAATATTGATAAGCAATATTTAAATATTTATAAGCAAATATGGAACCAAGTTTCTATTGCTTTCTTTTTTTTTTTTTTGAGACCAAGTCTCGCTCTGTCACCCAGGCTGGAGTGCTGTGAATGACACAATCCCAGCTCACTGCAACCTCAACCTCCCGAGTTCAAGCAATTCTCTGCCTCAGCCTCCCTAGTAGCTGTGATGCCACCATGCCTGGCTAATGTTTACATTTTTAGTAGAGGCAAGGTTTCACCATCTTGGCCAGGTTGGTCTTGAATTCCTGACCTCGTGATCCACCCACCTTGGCCTCTCAAAGTGCTGGGATTACAGACGTTAGCCACCGTGCCTGGCCTGTTTTCATTTTTAGATTTTCAATTTCTCAATTCAAGGCATCAATATATAACTATACATTTATTGTATATAAAAATATACACATATACAGCATATATGTATACTATACATAAAAGTTACACAATATATATCTGTATCCGGATTCTAGTATCCTACTTCAGCACCTATACCTGTAGATTTTAGATATCAGTAAAAAGTTTTAAGTAACTTTTATGTTGAATGTCAAGTCGCACAATAACAACTAGATTTTATAAATAAAAACATTTATTGATATTTCATACTGAGAATACAAAATACAACAGATAGCCAAATACACATTGAAGAGTCTCCTCAAGACAAAAAGCTTGCTTCTTATATTTCTTTTCCAGTTTATAGATGGAAAAGAAAACAAACTAAACAGAGGCAATAAACATGTCACACTACAGCCTCCTCTCCCCCTAAAAAGTTGTTTTAATCATCACATTCAATCTTTTTATAACAAATAACATTTGTTCTTTAAACTTCAATTTAAAAATTATAAGTGTGAGTGTGTGTGTGTCAAGGGAGACAGAGTAAAGGATCAAAGATCAATTCAGTTTATAGATGGGTTCTTTTGTTAGGTTTCTACAGGTCTAAGCATGTAAATATGGCCAACAGTACAGTAAGAATTTTTTTTTTCAATCTTATTGCTTTTACCGAAGCAAAGTCTGTTTTGTTGTTGTTGCTGCTGTTTTCTGAGACAGGGTCTCGCTCTACTTGCTCAGCCTGGAGTGCAGTAGCACCATCAAAGCTCCCTGCAGCCTCAGCCTACTGGACTCAAGGGATCCTCCTGCCTCAGCCTTCTCAGTAATTAAGACTACAGGTGTGCGCCACCATGCCAGCAATCCCCCTGCCTCAGTCTCCTGAAGTGTGGGATTACAAGCGGGAGCCACCACACCCAGCCAAGGAATCCCATATGCAACAGAGTTATTTAATTTACTCCTTGTATATTGCTTAAAGCATTAAATGACAGCTAAAAATGGAAGCGTTTGGCCTATCTTCTATTCAGCTGGGACACGTGCTGTGAGATCTTTGAACTTACAAAAGCAGTTAGCCTGTCTCTTTAGGTTTGCAAATAATGAAAGAGGGGAAAATCATCATAGTCTTTGGGGGTAAATGAGTTAAGAATATGCCACCCCAAAATGCCATTCTGGCATACTGACTACTTAAGTTAAAAGCACTTTAAAAAACAGCAGGTACAAGAAGATCATTCTGACCATACTGTTTCTTAGAAGTAGGAGATGAAATTCCTATATTGGAAAGAAAACAGCATTCTTATCATCAAGAATAAAAAGTTGAGGCCAAAGGAAATCTGTACAAACAACTCTGTTACACAAATTCTTATCATCCCAACCACTTCTCTGCCCACTTGACTACCCTAGCCCAAGCCCCTCTGCCTTATCACATTTTTTGCAAGTTACTGCTCTTTGTCCAACTCAGTATATAAGTGTTTGTCTTTCACTGCTTCTTTGGGTCTTCATTTCTTTATGAGGCTCCTATGCCACATAAAGCTGTTATTAAATAAATGTGTATGCTTTTCTCCTGTTAATGGCAATTTAATTCTTGGGCCCAACTATTACCCTAAGAGGATGGAGGTGAAATTTTGCCTCTCCTACAGGGGAAGAGATTCTTAATAAAGTTCTTATCAATCTCTAATGCTAATAAAATTCTTAGTAGCAGGTTCCATACACCATGCTCCAAGCATGAAAATAAAACTTCCAGGCCAGGTATGGTGGCTCATGCCTGTAATCCCAGCACTTTGGGAGGCTAAGGCAGGTGGATCACCTGAGGTCAGGAGTTCTAAACCAGCCTGGCCAACATGGTGAAACCCCATCTCTACTAAAAATTCAAAAACTAGCCAGTTGGGGTAGTGTGCACCCATAGTCCCAGCTACTCAGGAGGCTGAGGTGGGAGAATCGACAGAGCTCAGGAGGTCAAGGCTGCAATGAGTCATGATTGTGAGTTAGATATTATTTTCTAATGCCAAACTGCAAAAACTGTGATCAGCTTATTTTTTTGTTAATATAAAAATTTTTATAAATAAATTCCTAAAAGCTACATTAATGGGGGAAGCACTCAGGCTATAAACATACACATTCACATAGGCACAATGATTTTAGGGCACAGCCCTGAGAGATTAAAGGAATCTTTTTCTATACAAAAAAAAAATTAATTGCAATATTTTAATACCTAACAATTAGATCTATTTTATTAAAAAGTAGATTTCTGAAAAGTTATTTTCTAGCATTTACAATATTTCTTAGGATACTATCATTGCAGAGGTTTCTACAATGTAAAATGAATAGAAATACGTACACAGCTTTATATCCATATTCTATTTCCTAGGCATTGGCTAATTTTTCTGTGTAGGACTTTATTCTTTACAAAGGCATTTCACATTTAGTTGACCATTTATCTTGATCCTCACAATAACCTTCTGGGAAGAAAGCTAACATATGCCAAATACCTACCATATGCCAGGCTCCACATTCAGGGTTTACATGAACAATCTCTTTAATCCTAACAACAATCACATGAAGTAGATACTATCAATTCCATTTTTACAAAACAGAACATTGAGAATAAGAAAAGTTAAGTAGCCCAAGGTCACATGCTAGAAACCAGAAAAACCAGGCCTTAGAAACAGGTCTGTCTGCCTTACACCCAATCCTCTGCTCTTTCACCTACACAATGTTGTTTCATCATCACAAAGGAGGAAATGGTCAGAGGAAAAGGTATACCTGAACAGGGCTGCTTAGCTTAGTATGTGGTAGGAACAGCATTTAAAACTAAAATCCTGTGCTTCTAAAACTTTTCCTACTACAGTACCTTCCAACTACAGTACCTACACAATCATTATAAAGCATAAAGATATAGCCAAAGTATAAGATCATGGCTTCAAATTTGCCCTTGAAAATTTGCAAGAACCAGTACAATATACTATTACATGTACACTTCCATGGAAAACCTCATAGCATTCCTACAAAAGGTTTAATGCTCACAACCTCCTTTGCTCTTCCAGTAGTAGTTAAGCTCAGAAGAGAAAATCTAAAGGTGTTTCTTCATTCACTCATTCAGCTACTTAGCTAGCACAGAATGGACAATTAACCCTCTAGGTGCTGAGGACTATGATTTCCAAGTCTCTTCCCTCTTTATTAAGTAACTCACCTAGTATCATGCCTCAGTGCCATATGCATTTCCTTTAACCTCTTTCTTTTCCTATTATTTTCCAATTTCTACTCTATTAGCCTCAAAGAAACCTCTCTTAATTGTTCCCATTTGTTAACTTCAACCAAGTAATAACTACTTCTAGTCACTATCTAATGCCCTGGGAAGTTTTTAAAAATATATCTCATGTGGCTTCCTGCTCCTGTGGCAGGAATACTTTCTGACTTCACTAGGCAGACCCAGGAAGAAACAAATGGACAATGTGGATTTTTACAAGAAAGTTGGTCTGGACTCTTCAAAAAGTCAGTATTATCAAAAAAGAAAGGAAGAGAGAAAGAAAAAGAGATGAATAGTGAAAAGAGAAGCAGGATAAGGGAAACTAATCTAGATTTTTTAAAGAATAAAGAGACATAAGCAAATGCAATATGTAGACCTTAACTAGATTGTTGTTTGAAAAAAACTATAAAGGAAGTTTTGAGGACAACTGGAGAATTAAGATATGGACTGAATTTAACACAGAACTATTGTTCTTTTTCACATATGGTAATTAATAAGTGGTCATGTAAATAAAGTCCTTATTTCTATGAGATGCATATTAAAGTATGTAGTTTTTAAGAGTAAAATGTCATAAGGTCTGAAATTACTTTCAAATGGTCCAGCAGTATCACACCCCTCTCTAAAATGTACATATTCCACAAGAATATATGTAGCAAAATGTTGGTAATTATTGAATCAAGGTTGAAGGTGTTTGGATGTTCACTGTATTATTCATTAAACATTTCTGCATGCTTAAATTTTTCAAAATACAAAACTCGGTTTAAAAAGGTAAGGGGGAGATTAATCCATTGGGCAGTCTACACTTGTTTTCAGATTTCTAGTATTCTTCTTTGAAACGGAGTCTCTCTCTGTCACCCAGGCTGGAGTATAGCACAATCTAGGCTCACTACAACCTCTGCCTCCCAGGTTCAAGCAATTCTCCTGCCTTAGCCTCCCAAGTAGGTGGGATTACAGGCGTCCGCCATCTCGCCCAGCTAATTTTTGTATTTTTTTTTAAGTAGAGATGGGGTTTCACCATATTGGCCAGGCTGGTCTTGAGCTCCTGACCTCAAGTGATCACCCGCCTCGGCTTCCCAAAGTGCTGGGATTACAGATGTGAGCCACTGCACCCAACCTAGATATCTAGTATTATTGATAGAGCAGAAATAACAACTTCCTCTTAGTCTACAAAGTGCTAACTGCTAAATCTTAAAAGGGTTACCACTCTAATCAGGTTCTGAGGAAGAATACACAAAATTACAACTCTACTCTTTTTTTTTCCTTCCATAAACAAATGTATATCACCAATACTTTAAGTATAAAACCATATAATTTTCCCATGGTACCAAATATGATAATGTGTGGGTATACTGCACAAATCTTTTCTTAAATCATGTTTTTCATAGTTTTCATTAGAACGTCTTACCAAGGTCAACAGAGGGTAAAGGAGCAAATTGTATTTTTATAAAAATCTGTTATTTGCATATACCTTATACAATCTCACAGATGTTATTTTCTATTTATTACGTAGTAAGTACTTTTGTCTTATTCTTAAATGGTCCAATCACCCTGAGACCCAGGCCTTAGGCAAAGCATGCAGACAATGAGGAGTACAATGAACCTAAAGAAAGTTAGAAAGATGGCTACGGTCACCACACATTTTTGCAGAAATACACTTCAGAGAAAACAAGTTTTTTACAAACCTACGCTTCTTCAAAATACAGTTCTAACATAAGATACCACTGAAAACCTCATTCATTTATGTTCACACACCATTTTACACTATTAAATTAGACTTAAAATGTATTCCCATTCCAGATGAATAAGCTAAAGGCTATGAAAATAAGTCTTCCACAAAATCCCAACATCCATGCAGGCAAGAAAAAGCAAAGGGCTAACTCAAATTAAAAACGTATATCAAAACGTTTTTTCTTTGGGTATTACTAAAATTATTTAAATACTAAAGGTATTTATTTTCTTCTTGCACATATCCCCTTCTTAGAGAAACTGCCCTTTCCCTACTCACTGAAAAGGGACTTTATTGTGAACACCTAACTAGACTCTTCCAACGATAGCTGACTGAACAGTGTTAGACATCCTCCATGTTGTGAGATAAATGGGTTCTCTTCCCTAGCAAGTTAGAATTTAGAATTTTATGAGCTATTTATCTATGGGGACTATAGGCTAGCTGAATTTAACACTCACAATTGACCACTGTACACTGATAAGAAAGTAGAGACCATTTAGCAAAACAAAACAAAAACAAAAAACACAGGCAACTACAGAAAAAGGAGAGGAGGCACCTAAAAATATTCAGGTCCTCAGAAGCCTGGCTGTACTTCCTGTACTGAGATCTATAGTATGTGTCACCAGGAAAATTGTCTTCAAAACAGCCATCAGGGGTGAGGCGGGAAGGTAAATATGGACATCTATGTAGATACAGATGTAAACTTCCAAAGAAACAAATGAGTTAAATTACCATACTAAATACCAAAAATATGATTAGAACATAGCAACGCCTGGGATTCAATTACTAATCAATACATTCTTCCCAAAGTAGGATGGTAACCTTCTTTGGAGTCACTTGCGAAGATAGAACAAATCATTTCTGGTCCAAATTTTCTTTATTAGTGTGCATTTTCTTACTTTTATCAGCAATAGAATAAAATGTTTGAAACCTGTGTTTAATATTAATGAATATTCACAGACTATCAGCTTTAACTATAAATTCAAATATAATAAAAATGCCTTATGTCCTTTTAGGGTAGAGAAAGAAATAAGCAATGTCTTTCTTCATGTATTAGAGAGGCAGGATAGGAGAGCAGTCAAATGCATGGGCCCTGGAGCCAGACTCCTAGGTTTGAATTCAGGCTCTGCCATTGCTAATCCTGTGACGTTGGGTCAGTTACTTCTCCTGTCCAATAGTATAAAATTAGAATAATAATAATAGAATCTATCTCATAGGATTATAAGAAAAATAAATGACATGATGTGTTTTTAAAAAATCCTAGGAAACAGTCAATGTGAGCTGCCATTAATATTATTTTTAATAATAATTAGCTATTATTCTGGTAATGGGTGGATTTCAAACATATTCATAACATTATAAAACTGAATTCCTTCAACAGGGAGACTCTCTAATAGGTACAGGATATAAAAAACATAAAAATGTATGATCCAAGAAACAGGAGCAATAAAGATAAACTCATATTTTTAAAAACCCTCATCGCCTAGACTATCTAATTCTATAGTGGGGCCTCCATAATAACAAACCATGAAGTGTTTTTTCATGAGGGATACTCTGTTTTTTCATAAAATTCTGTAAAGGTTTCAGTAACTCCTGACCACAGAAGGAAGCCTTATTCCTAAATGTCCTTTCATCACTCAGAAACAGCAAAGCATTAGGATTATCTACTGATGTTGGAAGAAGACAAAGGTTTTTTTTAAAAAAAAAAAAATCATCTCAAAAAGTTTTAATTTTAAACCATCACTGGTTCAGAGATGACTACGAAAACACATTCTTATAGGGCTTTTTGAAATTTGTTTTGGACTAGGCAATTATATAGGTAAGAAACAGCTAGAGATGTTGTTAAGGAGAAAAACAATTCTTGCATCATAAACATATGATACATGATTTGCTTCCTACAAAACATGCAGTATGATCAAATAAGAGAGCCAAGCTGAAAGGTCAAAAATTAAGGGGAAGAGAAGAAATGATGAGGTAGAAGGGAGGGAAGGAGACCATTATAAATAATTTCAGCTATTTGGAGGAGGCAAGAATCAAAATATCCTAATTTTTATAGAAAATACAAAGTAGTTAAAACTTAACAACTTACAAAGTAGTTTCAAACTAACTACTTTGTTAAGTTTAAAAAAGCAAGCAAAGACTAAAAAGAACCTGTACTTCCTTCCCTGTATGTTTTGAAATCTGGTAATTCTTTAACTCATATTTCAATCCGGAATATAGGCATATTCACAAAAAATTATTCATTCAATCAAAAAATACTGAATCTGTATTTTCAAAATACGATCCTCGGCTAGGCTTTTTTAGGTGCCTCACCCAATACACACAAAGACGATAATAAGCAGCTTCAGAGTCTGTATTTCTGATTTTTTTTAATTTTCCTTTTTCCTTCTATATCACTTACATTTCAAATTCCATATTTCACTTTACTTAGGCATAGATCCTTTTTCTAAAAGGAGAAAGAGTTTAGCTTTCTTAGGATGCAACCAAGGGGCCTTAGTCATCTTACAACCAGATTAATCCATGTAAAGATGCCTTTTAGTAGAGATATTCATAAAACTGAGGCACCCTCAAGGGACACTCACAGGACCACAGGGAATGACTTGACCTTTATAAGGCAATGAAGAGAAAAGGCATCCCTTCTCCCCACTTCTTTCCCCTATGTGAAAACAAAACAAAATAAGAAACAGAAAAGGGGGGCTAGTGGTTAACGTTAAAAAAGAAAATGAAAACTTGACATCCTAGTGCTTGTACTTTTTAAGAACTTATTGACTACAAAAATATCACCTCTGACCTAAGCAAAGAGGACACACTTATTCCCTCTATTTCCTTTTTCTCTCCTTTCTTTGTAAGTCAATAATTTAAGTGATGCCTTTAAACTTATATCTTTTTATGCAAACTCTATTCTATTTTTCAAAAATAAACATCACTTCTTGGCTTTTGGCTAAGATCAAGTGAAAAAATAAAGTCAATATGCTAATAAAATATGTAACCAATCAACTAAATACCAAGGGATATATATATATGATCATTTGCTGTGGACATGATTTTGTTTATATTTCAATCTCAAAAATTCTGAAGTAAAAATGAAGTAAAAAAAAAAAAGTGATGCTTATTAACAACAAATAGCAGCTAATATAAATTTAGCTTCTACTTACTGTGTGCCAGGCACAGTATTAAGTCCTTTATAAGCATTATCACATTTAATCCTTTGATACTTCTAAGTATTACTAAAAAACCCATGTTACAGATGAGGAAATAAGAAGATATCAGAAAATCTGTCCTGGGGTAAAGAGCTGTAAGCAGGCCAGGTGTGGTGGCTCACGCCTGTAATCCCAGCACTTTGGGAGGCTGAGGTGGGAGGATCATGAGGTCAGGAGTTCAAGACCATCCTGGCCAACATGGTGAAACCCTGTCTCTACTAAAAATACAAAAAATTCACTGGCATGGTGGTAGGTGCCTGTAATCCCAGCTACTCAGGAGGCTGAGGCAGGAGAATTGCTTGAACCCAGGAGGCAGAGGTTGCAGTGAGCCGAGATCGCACCACTGCACTTCAGCCTGGGTGACAGTGTGACACTCCGTCTAAAAAAATTAAAAAATAAAAAAGCTGTAAGCAGTAATATGATTTAAACTAGAAAACATGATTAAGTTTGAGACCTTAACCAAACAAAACACATATTACACTGCAATTTTTTCACTTTCATATCTGCTTTATTAATACACCTTTTTTTAAATCATACTGTTGATAAAGATCAATGTATAATTTGTCCCCAAAACAAGTGCTAAGTAAGGGATACTAAGGGTTGAAAATCAATGTGATGTGGCCATACAAACATCAGGCTCTATTTAATAAATCAAAAGTCTACAGAAAAAGGAAAAAAGTTTCACAACAGAAGATAAAGTGGTGATTAAAAAGATTAGTATTTCTAAGTCTTAAATTGTAAGTATCACTTGTTCAAAGGAAAGAAAATTGAATTAGATTTTAAAATCCTAAAATTCTATTTAGTAATGCAATTTTATTTTGCTACTTACTTTTTTCTGATTATAAGAACTTTTTGTACTTTGTAATTTAAACTTCACTTTAAGTATCTTTACTCATTTACATTTTCCTGAGTTCCCTTTCAGCTTTTTAAACTCTCTCAACACATGTTTTCTTTCTAATACATTTGACACAGACTTTCATTTCTGGGTGATGTTTTTCTAAACCATAAAATTTGCAACATTATTTTCTTCAAAGAATCTAAAGCCTAAAATCTAGTCGTAAATCTATCCAGTTCTAGAAGTTTTCATAATAAAAAGAAGGTATATTACAAAACAAAACTCTCAGCTCAGTATCCTGGTAACAGCATCCTAAGAGCTTAAGCTTAAACCTTCCCCTTTGCCATAATCATTTCAACAGACCTTCCCCTTTGCCATCAATTCAACAGTTTTTTCTAAGAAAAAAAATTATCAATTGTTCAAAAATAAGAATGCTTTCCCCAGTCCACTATAGGTGGACCAAAAGAAAGTCTTAAATCTATATATGACTTCTGCTAACCATGCTAACAAGTGAAAAAGAAAACCACATAGAAATCCTATTAAATTATATTTACTCAATTTCTGTATAGTATGACTTAAACGTCCAAATCTAGTGAGACTTAAAAATGTCTCATCGTGGCCGGGCGCGGTGGCTCAAGCCTGTAATCCCAGCACTTTGGGAGGCCGAGACGGGCGGATCACGAGGTCAGGAGATCGAGACCATCCTGGCTAACACAATGAAACCCCGTCTCCACTAAAAATACAAAAAAATTAGCCGGGCGTGGTGGCGGCGCCTGTAGTCCCCAGCTACTCGGGAGGCTGAGGCAGGAGAATGGCGGGAACCCGGGAGGCGGAGCTTGCAGTGAGCCGAGATCGCGCCACTGCACTCCAGCCTGGGCGACAGAGCGAGACGCCACCTCAAAAAAAAAAAAAAAAAAAAAAAAATGTCTCATCGTTTCTAACAATGAGGTGTTTGTTTACTATTAAATGTATTCTATTTACAGTAATTCACAAATAATTATAATTAAACAACTACTTATAAAAATAACCACTTGTAAAATCATGTAAAAATCATGTCATCATATGGTTAAGAAGTATAAGCTCCATCTACCCTAATGAAGTTTGTAAAAATAATCTTTTCTCCACGAACTTGAGATTTTCTTAAGACTAAATTTACTAAAGAAATGTTATTCCACATGTTACACACACACCGCTTATAGAATAACTCCTACAGATAATGCCAACTAGGTCAAATTTCACTTCCAGAAACACAACTATACTACCTTCCATAACAAGAATTACAAAATGAACCCATAAAATTAGTTTCCAAGTATGATGATGGTTGATTTGGGGTGTCAACATGACTGGATTAAGGGATACCCAGTGAAATGGTTTGGCTTTGTGTCCCCACCCAAATTTCACCTTGAACTGTAACCTCCATAATCCCCATGTGTCAAGGGCGGGGCCAGGTGGAGGTAATCGGCTCATGGGGGAGGATTCCCCATGCTGGTGTTGTGATAATGAGTGACTCTCATGGGATCTGATGGTAAGTGTCTGGCATTTCCTCTGCTGGCATTCATTCTCCTGCTGCCCAGTGAAGATGTACCTTCCGTCATGATTGTAAGTTTCCTGAGGCCTCCCCAGCCATGCAGAACTGTAATCCCAGCACTTCAGAGGCTGAGGCGGGTGGATCACCTGAAGTCAGGAATTGGAGACCAGCCTGGCCAACATGGCAAAACCCTGTCTCTACTGAAAATACAAAAAACTCAGCTGGACATGGTGACGCACACCTGTAATCCCAGCTACTCGGGAGGCTGAGGCACGAGAATCTCTTGAACCCAGGAGGCGGAAGTTACAGTGAGTCAAAGTCACATCACTGCACTCCAGCCTGGGCAACAAGACAGAAACTTCACTCAAAAAGAAAAAAAAAAAAAAATCTGGACACAAGAGACATGCACAGAAGGAAGGCCAGGCACAGAGACACAGGGAAAAGACAGCCACCTAAAAGCCAAGAAAACAGGACTGGAACAAATCCTTCCCTCAGAGGCCTCAGAAGGAGCCAACCCTGCAACACTGACTTCAGACTTCTATCATACAGACAGTGAGACCATCAATTCCTGTCATTTAAGCCACCCAGTTTTTTGTACTTTGTTATAGCAGCCCTAAAAACTAATGTATGTGGCAAGAGATAGCACACATATACTTAATTCAAAATAACTTCTATCAACAATACCAAAGTTAGCCTCCATTTAGGACTCAAGGAGATGCCCCAAGGTCTTTATTAAGAAAAAAAATATTAGTCCATACCAGAAAATCTTAGGACCACAGATATTTTAGTGAGCTGGGACCTCTGCAGTCATATAATCTAATCTACTCATTTCAAAATTGATGATGATAATGATAACGATGTGCCAGGAACTGTTTGAATACATATGTTAATTCTTCATAACAATACCATGAGCTACCACTATCATCTGCTCCTTTTTTAAGATGTAGAAATTGATGTCCAGAAGTAAAGATCACAAAGCTAGTATGTGGCAATGCCAGGATCTGAATAAATTCGGGTGCACAGAGAAAAAGTAATTCACCCAAAATCATAGTTGGCAGCTGAGCTGGGTACCTAATAGTATGTCTCCTATATTCAAATCTTTTTTTCTCAAAAAGTCAAATGAAAAAGCTTTCCTTTCTCAAAATATCTTATTGCACTGTACCATTTTATTCATGAAAGTCAAATAAATGTCCATCAACTGGTGCATGGATACACAAACTGTGGACTATCCAAACAATGAAATACTACCCAGCATTAAAAGTATCAGAAGTTTTATCCTTTTTAATGCCGGGTAACATAGATGAATGCAATAACATGGATAAATCTTTGAAGTATTACAATATTCCCCCTTTATCCATGATTTCACCCTTCATGGTTCCAATTACCTACAATCCAAAAACATTATACACAATAAGATATTTTGATAGAAACCATAGTCACATAACTTTCACTGTAATACTTGTTATTATAATTGTTATATTTTATTAGTAGTTATTGTTAATCTCTTACTGTGCCTAATGTATAAATTATACTTGGTTACAGGTAAGTATGTATAGAAAAAATATAGTATACATAGGGTTCCCTACTATCTGTGGTTTCAGGCTTCCACTGGGTGTCTTGGAACATATCCCTCTCTGATAAGGGGAGACTACCACACATGTGGAGGAAGTACTACTACAGCTTATTACTAGTTATCCACATTTTAGTAGGAATAAGTGAGATCTTTTTCAGAGAACAGGCTTTAAAATAAAGAAAGCCAATGCAAAGCTTTTAAATTACCATGTCCTAAGCTACAATTTGTCTAAAGATATCTGACTGAAGAATCAAATTCTGTTTCGGCAAATTAGTATCGAGTGCTTAGTTAGCCTTTCTTTGGGATCTGGATTATAAGGTATTATGCTTGGGAGGCAGTGGTAAGCAGGCTTCACCTCACAAAGAATAGAAATGTGATGATAGCTAGTTCCCAAAGAGAGAGAGAAGAATGAGATCGACATGCAGAGAAGAGACACTCTGCTGAGAGCCTGCAGGAAAAATTACTGTCTTTGGTACTGGGTTCTTATTGTGCAGTCCAGCTGCATTTCTGTTCTTGGATCCTGTGGCATCTCCTGGGACACTCCCAAAAGTTTTCCCATTTTTGGTTACAATAATTTGATTACTTGCAATCAACGGAGAACCAACATGATCAAAAAGGTACGCTATCTAAAGCTGAAGAACATTATTGAAAAACTAATAACCTCATGTAAAAAATAAACGTCTTAATAACAACAAAGTAAAACATTAAAACTAAGATAGCCACAGTGCTCTCAAGGGCCTCACAAGATAGTGTATTCCTTAAACTAGTCACTCAAATAAACTACAATACAATGGATTAAAGAGTTCCAAAGCATGTGCTTTAAAAACAACTAGATTTTTCCAGGAAAAAACAAGAGGAAATGATGCTTTAAAAATATGACTTTTATCATCTGTAGGTATCTACAAGAAAAGTAATGTTGATTTAAAGCCAAAATTGAAACTGAAGATAACTTATTATAATGTAGCCCTGTTTTGGTGCAGAAAACTAAGAGCCAACAAGCAAAGGAGGCTTGCCCAAGCTTACCAGTCATCAGTGGTAAAGGACGGTTGAAACCCAACTCCTGAATCACAAGTCACTGGTCTTGCTGCTGCACAATAACGCAGCAAAGACAATCACAATTCTGTTCCTAGCTCTTTTTTCAACAAATAAAACAATCCTAAAACTGACCTGATTCTCTGTTCTGGGCTGGCATGAACCTGCTTAGAAATGATAAGAATGGCAGGCACTTTCTTCCTGAAGCAGACGTGGAGAAGTATTATACCTGATGAAGGAAAGGAAAAGAAAACTCAGTTTATGTTCAGAATATGCATCATGAGTCATTCATTTTCTACTGATTCTCTTTACCTCCTTACTTGCTGTCTTGCTTGTTTAATAATGGAACATATAGCACTTCATTTAAAATAGATTAAATTTGCTATTAAAAATCCATGAAAAACATAAAGTTATTTAAAGCTGCTCTCTATAGACCATCTGATTCCGCTTCTTCATTTTACTGATAAGGAAACTTTGACCTGGAGGAAGTTATGGGAAGAATCAATGACAACACAGCTACTTAGTGTTAGAGCCAGATTCAGAACTCAACCCTTACCACTTCTGGTCCAGGACTCATTTATATATCACAGACCACACTGCCATTTTTCTTGGAGAAAAAATTCTTGCTATTTCTCTAGGTGTATTTGTCATGCATCTCAAGATAAATGTGGTATAGAACTGAATTGATTTGTTCTAAATTAAAATTTTAAAAATTGCTGCCTCATTCAAAGGTCACACTCTAGTCTCAAATTATTCGGGTTGTCTTATACAGGATATATAAATGTTTCCTTTCATTTACCAGTCAATATTTCAATATGAAAACATTAGCATATGAATCATGAAATCTAGTTTCTAGGCCTCTAGTAACTCTGCTATCAACAAGTCTATATTGTAATCAAACACATTTTTGGTCCTAAAGCTCTTTAATTCAAAAATGAGGAGCCTAGACTAATTCCTAGGGGCCTTCTAACTCTAAAATGTTAAACCAAAGAATAGCATCATCTTTAATGACATTCACCTTTTTAGATGAGCTATGTGTTTTTGTTATATAACTTTATTTGTTAAACTCTTTTAATCATATTATTATAGTTCAAACAAAACCAGTAATATTGCCTTCAACAGACAGGTAATTATTCAAAAACCTAACCAATAATAACCCAGTTTTGCTGGTCTATCTCATTACCTGGCTGGTTCTTATATTACAGAAACCCAGCTAGAAGTAGAAGAAAAATCCTTCTTTTTCATTTTTAAATATATAGATTTATAGAGTACATGAGATGTTTTGATACAGGCATATAATGTGTAATAATCACATCAGGGTAAATGGGGTGTCCATTATCTCAAGCATTTATTTTTTTGTGTTATGAACATTTCAATTATACTTAGTCACTTTTAATGTACAATAAATTATTGTTAACTACAGTCACCCTGTTGTGCTACCAAATACTAGATCTTCCACATTCTTTCTAACTATATTTTTGTAACCATTAACCATCCCCACCCTTGTCCCACCCACTACCCTGCCCAGCTTCTGGTAACCAACATTCTGTTCTCTATTTATGAGTTCAATTGTTTTAATTTTTCGCTCCCAGAAATGAGTGAGGACATGCAAAGTTTGTCTTTCTGCACCTGGCTTATTTTGCTTAACGCAATGTCCTCCAGTTTCACCTATGTTATTGCAAATGACAGGATCTCATTCTTTTTTACAGCTGAATAGTATTCCAATGTGTGTGAACCACATTTTCTTTATCCATTTGTCTGTTGATGTATACTTAGTTTGCATCCGAATCTTGGCTATTGGTAACAGTGCTTATAAATATGGAAGTGTAGATATCTCTTTGATATACTGATTTCCTTTCTTTCCAGTATAAACCTGGTAGTGGGATTGCTGGATCACATGGCAGTTCTATTTTTAGGTTTTTAGGAACCTGCATACTGTTCTCTATAATGTCTGATTTGCATTCCCATCAACAGTGTACAAGGGTTCCCTTTTCTCCACATCCTTGTCAGCATTTGTTATTGCCTGTCTTTTGCATAAAAGCCATTTTAAAGGGATGAGATGGTATCTCATTATGGTTTTGATTAGAATTTATTTGATGATCAATGACACTGAGCACTTTTTCATGCATGTTTGTGTGCCATATGTATGTCTTCTTTTGAGAAATGTCTATTCTGATCTTTTGCCCATTTTTTAAATCAGATTAAGGAAAAGTACTCTTTAAAAGTCTACCTCTTGGGTAGTTTCTAAGAAATATCCTGAATTATTTCCTCAAATCATTGATCTGGTTATTCATCCAATAAGTTTTTACTGAGTCACTTGCCAGATGGCACATACATAGAGGCTTAAAGAGACAGAAAGCTTTAAAACAAGATAATTCTAGTGAAATACTGAGTGCTATTAGGAATTCAGGTGGCAGTAGAGAGTGGGTAGAAGTAATGACATGTCTCCTAAATTATGACTTCAGATTATGGCTTATCTTTTAATATATTAATTACTACATACAACAATTATTTGGAACATTTAAAATTCAAAGCAAAATAATAGAATGAACATCCAGATAACTGTCACCCAACTCAAGAACCTAAGGGTAAGTTATTGGTATTGTTCTACTAATTTGCTCCTCCTCCATTCCATGCTCTGCCTCCCTTATCCCTGCCACTCCCTGTAACTGCAATCCTGTATTTTGTGTTTATCATTACTTTGCTTTTTAAACAGTATATCACATAGGTACATCTTCCTGAACAATACATTTGCTTGGTTCTGAATTCTATAAAAATGGTATCAAAATCTATCCTCCTGTCTTATAGGATTTGATTTTTTAATTCAATATTATGTTTCCAAAACTCACCCATGTTGTTGCATATAGTTGTAGTTCATTCATTTTCACTGCAGAATAATACTCATTGTACAAACATACCACAATTTAATTATCCGTTCTCTTGTCAATAGCTTATTTTCCCCTCCAAGTTTTGTTTTGTTTTGCTATTATGAACATTTATGCTATAAAAGTTCTAACACGTGTCATGTTCCACATGTGTCCGAGTTTCTCTTAAGTACATGCCTAAGAGTTAGGGAGTAATCTTAAATTTAACTTTTCATCATGATGCCAATTTTTACTTTCCCTAAAGTGTGTCTGGCAATTTATAACTCCACTACCAACAGGTAGTAGCGGAACTACCACATCTACAGCCTCTCCAACAGGTAGTAATGCCAACTTTTTAATGCTGGGGTATAAAATGGCATCTAATTGTGGTCTTAGTTTGCACTTCCTTGCCAGTTAATGATGCTGAATATTTCTTCATGTTTCTTGGCTATCTCATATTTTCTATTGTATGGAATGCATATTCATATATTTTACCCATTCTCCTCCTGAGTTATTTGCCATTTTCATATTGTTTCATGTGTATTTTATATGTATTTGGATGCTCATTACTTGGTTTTACCAGTCTTGACCAAATACAGGCAATTGTTGAGATAAGGGAGCAGAAGCAAAAATAGCAGGCGGCCAGAAAACTGGCAACAGCAAGTTAGAGTACCAATGATTTTCTCAACCCATTTTTTAATATAAATGTAATCTACAGACATCTTAAAGTATCAGAAATCTAAAATATTATAAAATCAATCTAGATTTACAATCTTTCATTTTAATATAAACTGAGCCAAGAGCAAATGCTACAAAATGATTTCAGTACATTCTAACTGCAATATGCAATATAATATAATTCTCAGGAATCAAGTTTTACATAGGTCACAATTTAGACCACAATTTAAAGTTACCATTTTGACCCTGACATTTTACATATTTTTACTTCAGGCTTTGCTTGCCTCCAATTTAGAATAAGTCAGTTACATTGTCAGAGGGTTAAGTTTAAATGTATATGTACATTATGTATAAAAACTAAATTTCAAACTTAAACTATGTAAATTGAAATGCCACAGAAACCTGAATTCCAGACTTAGCTAGATGATCAGCTATATCTCCCTGGCCTATCTATGTCTTCTGAGTTGGTTTTCTTATATTAATATTTAAAATGGAAATTGTGCCCAGTAAGTTCCAAGACCCTTTGAATCAATGATAACTCTTTGGGCTGGGAGTGGTGGCTCATGCCTGTAATTCCAGCTCTTTGGGAGGCCGAGGCAGGACTATTACTTGAGAACAGCAGTTTGATACCACCCTGGGTAACATAGTGAGACCCCATCTCTACAAAAAATTAAAAAATTAGCTAGGCATGGTGGCACACACCTATAGTTCTAGGTACTTAGGAGGCTGAGGCAGGAGGACCACTTGAGTCCAGGAGATGGAGGCCACAGTGAGCTTTAAACATGCCACTGCCCTTCAGCCTGGGCGGCATAGCGAGATCCTGTCTCTTTAAAAAATATATATATTTGGCTTGAAGATCAATGAGAAAATTTTTTTCCAAATAGCCCAAAAAGATTTTATGGGGTCTCTTTCCAAACTTTATACAAAATAGCCAGCTAAACTAAATAATAACAAAAAATAAATGTTCTGAAAAAAATTTTTAACAAGCAGTTTTATAGTCCTCCTAAGGTCTCCCAGGACTCCTGCCAGATAATCTGATGAAAAGCATCATACAAGAAAAAAAAATTCAAAAGCCACAGGCAATCAGAAGAGAACTTCCAGAATCTCTCATGACATTTACCTCCCCACCTGAATCTGTACCCTTTTACTGAATTTCAGGATTCACATCAAAATCTAAGTCCTCCACTTTGCTACTAGATGTTACATGCCTAGAACGCCAATGTGACTGCTCTAGGAAATCCCACTTCTTTCTCCTATGCCATCAATTTCCTCCTTCCAATAAAGCAAAATCATTGGCAAATACATTTCCAATCATTAGAAAACAAACAACAAAACCTCTCAACTCCTTATACGCCTCTAGGTGATGGCCAATATCTTTGATTCCTTTTTTAGCAAAACATCACAAACATATACTCCCTGTCTAAAAGTATACTTTCATTCAAATTTAACCCACTCCAACTAGACTTTTACTACACAACACATCACTGAAACTTAAGGTCATCAATTACCTGAATATTGTTAAATCCAAAGGCCTGTTAGTCCTCATCTTTCTTGACTTATCTGCAGCATTTGGCATGACATATCACATACTGATACACTTTCTTTTCTTGGCTTCCAGAACCAACTCTACTGGTTTCACCTTATCTCACTGACCTCTCCTTATCAGCCTTCTTTGCTAGTTCCTCCTCTGCTTGACCTCTAAAGTTCAACTTCTTATCCTTCTTCTCTAACCCACTGGCAAGTATTATTGACTTTATCTACAAAAATACTGAGAATCTGACCACTTCTCGCCACTTGCATAGTTAGTATTTTGGTCAAAGTCTGTATTGTCTCTCGCTTGGATTTTTGCCATAGGTTAGTAACTGGCCTCCCAACTTCTACCCTTGTCCTATTTTCAAGTCCTTTCTCATCAAAGTAGCCAGAGTGATCCAGACAACCTAACATAAATAATAAATCGCGTAACATCTGCTCCCAAAATCTCCCAATGGTTTACCATCTCACTCAGAGTAAGTCATTTTTTAAATGACATAAAAGAACCTATAAAATTTGGCCCCCGTTACCTCTGACTTCATTTCCTACTAACTTCCTTGCCATTCTTTTTACAGGGCAGGCACATCCTTTCCTTGGGGCCTTTATACTTACTATTCTCTCCCTATATGCTTTTCCAAGAGATGATTACAGTAGATCCTTCCTTATCTGTGTGGGTTGGGGATTGGATATGTTCCAAGACCCCCAGTACGTGC
This sequence comes from Macaca mulatta, assembly GCF_049350105.2. Taxonomy (NCBI): domain Eukaryota; kingdom Metazoa; phylum Chordata; class Mammalia; order Primates; family Cercopithecidae; genus Macaca; species Macaca mulatta. The sequence continues at coordinate 48,769,424 of NC_133410.1, read as the reverse complement.
TTGAAACCTCAAATAGTACTGAATCCTATATCTACTACATTTTTCCCCATACATATATACCTGTGATAAAATTTAATTTATAAATGAGGCATAGTACTCTTATGCTTTGGGGCCATTATTAAGTAAAATAAGTGTTATTTGGATATAAGCACCGTGATAATCTGACAGGTGTATTTCCCTTCTGTTCCTATTTGTCTATGTCCTTCCATGAAAATGTAAATCTATGCGGGCAATGGTTTTGTTTAGTTTGATGCTACAGTTCCAATGCCTAGAAAAGAATCTGGTACATAGCAGGCATCCAATTAACATTTTTTTAAAATAAACAAACAGTTATGCTCTTAGGGCTAAAAATGGGACTCTTTCCTAGTTTATAAAACAAGATAATCTAAATCAGGGGACAGCAACTAGATTTTTTATATAAAAGAACCATTCTAAAATTTCTTGAAAAGATAATTGATAATGATGATAACCTCCAAATACTTTATTAGACATTGTAGCTGATACTTCCATAAATCTGATAAATTAACAAATAGTTCCCCCTATAATTAGGTTTTAGACTCTGGCCGTCCACAGAATGACTCCTTTCTTTCCCACTAACTACTGTCATATTTAACAATGGTTGGCTTGCAGGGCCATAACACCAACACACAGTAAAATATTTCAAAAATGTTCATTCCAAACTGGTTCCAGAGAAAGAATCAAGCTCTTTATAAATGAGGAAAGTCTAAAAAAAAGGGCAGATATTTTTAAATGTTTTCAATATTTTGTTTGAAAATAATTTCAAACTTACAGAAAACTTACTAAGAATACAAAAATCACTCATACTCAGATTCAGCCATTACTAATGTCACCTCTTTACTTTTCCATTTGTGCTCCTGAGCTCTCTTACACTTTCTTGCATTCACACACACACACACACACACGCACACATATACTTTTTTCCTGGAGCAAATGAGAATAAACCATATATCAAGACCTTTGCTCCTCTGCTTCCAATGTACATTTCTTTAGCAATACTCTCTCTTATAAGGAAAGCACAGAGATCAGCTTCAGTAATTATAATATTGTTATAATATTTTTATCTATTCTCTGGTCTATATTCCAATATTCTAATTTTTCAATTGATCCAATAACATCCTGCATGGTATATTTTCCCCCATTCAGTATAAGATCCAGTCTAGGGTCAGATACTGTAGTTAGTGGTTCTCTCTTCTAAGTCTCCTTTAATTTGGAACACTTCCATAGCCTTTCTTTCGCTTTATGACACTGACTTTTTTAAGGACCACAGTTCCCTCCCCACTTTTTAAAGTAGAACATTCCTTATTTTGCACTTGTCAAATGTTTCCTCATGATTAAATTTAGGTTATGTAGTCTTGGCCAGAATACTACAGAGGAGATGATGTGTCCCCTCAGGGTGTCCTATCTGGAGTCACATGGTGACCATCTGCCCCATATTGTTGTTGGATCGCACCAATGCGTAATCACTATATTATCCCTTGCAATTAGTACACAGTCTGTGGGGTGATGCTCTAAGACATTGAAAATATCCTGCTTCTCATCGAAATTTCTCCCTGATTTTGTTATGACTCTTGCCCTACCTAATATCTACTATGCTGGCTACAAAATGATGATTTCTCCAACTCTAAAGTTCAGAGTCCTACTGTAACAAAGAGTCTTCCTTTGTCCTCTATTCATTCACTTATTTTTATTATCATTATGGATTTATTACTATTTCTAATGGTTCATAATTTATTATTATACTTACTTGATTATAAAATTATCTCAAATTTGGCTAGTAGGAATGCCAACAAGTTTCTTGTGACATGTTCTTATTTTTTTAAAAAAAGTTTCTATTTTCTAGCATTAAAAAAATAATCCAGGCTCACCTGGTATGTGCCTTACCCTATCCTAGAATCATCTACTTCAGTGAGGAGCTCTGGTTCCTTTGAGTTAAGAACGGTATTACATAATTTTAATTCCAAGATTTGGGAGTTAGGTATGCTGTTTGACTCTTAGCCTTTTTGCTGGACAGAGCTAGGAAATGCAGTTACATATACACATATATTGGCTTAAAACATAATGAATTCACACTGATAACTTCAATTCCAATCCATCTGCACAGAATTTATTTTGCCTTCTCCCATCCCATATTTGTGTATCCCTCCTTCCTCAGGGAGAACCCTCACCCCAACAACCTCAAAACATTTACTCAATCCCCAATACACCTAAAAAGTTCCAGAAGTGCTATGTCTATATCACTATGAAAAGTAAACCTAATAGAACGAGTTCAAGAGTTGCCTGCAACCCTTCTCTTTCACCTCTACCCAAGCTGAGGGTATATAGTCAATACCATGTTATTAATAACAAAATACTTAGATTTACTCTTTGTTCCCTCAATGAGGGTACGGTACTAATTTAAAATACATTCAGATTCATTTGTTTCAGTGGATTAAGAGTTGCCATTTCCATCTTTATTTTGAATGCTGAAAAAATCACACTATGAAAAGTCAAAACTATATTTTAAAAAAAAGGTTTACTCTGAAGTGTCATTCCCTCCCATAAACCTCTGGCCCCATTACTTCTCACTACCCCTTCTTTTTGTAAAGTCAAGCATATATGCGTATGTGTTATTTTCCCTTTTTCCTTACACGAAAGACAGCACACTATATATTCTTGTTTATACTAACTAGCTCAATCCAGATTGAAGGAAACTCCTCCCAAAGCCTTTTATAAGATACAATATCTTGATATCAAAACCAGACAAAGAGAAAGAGAAAAGAAGACTAGAAATTTCCTATTTTTTGTGAACATAAATGCAAAACTTTTAACAAAATATAAGGAAACCAAATCTGGCAACATATAAAAGGGAATTACATCATGATCAAGTGCATTTATCCTGGAAATGCCAGGCTAATTCAATATTCAAAAAATTAACATAATTTACCATTATCAATAAAGACTAAAAACCATATAATCTCAATAGATATTTTAAAAATCACTTGCAAAATTCAACATCTACTAATGATAAAAGCTCTACTAAACCAGGAATAGAATGAAACTTACTCAACCTGATAAACAGCCTCTTTAAAACAGATATAGCTAACATCATATTTAATGAAGAAAGACTGAATGCTTTGTTTTTACATATACTGGAAGTCCTAGCCAGTGCAATGAGGTATGAAAATAAATAAAAGGCATACAATGGAATGGAAGAAGTAAAACTGTCTTTATTCCAGGCAGCATGATTGTCTACATGGAAAACCCCGAAGAGTGTACCAAAGAAACCTCCCTAAGTTAATAAGGGAACTTAGCAAGACTGCAGTATACAAAGTTCATTATACAAAAATCAATTGTGTTTCTACATATCAACAATGAAACAACTAAAAGTTACATAGATAGATAGACTGATTGATTGATAGATAGATAGACAGATAGTACCATTTATAATAGCACTCAAAACACATGAAATGCTGAGAGGTAATTCTAACAAACTATGTGCAAGATTTGTATACTGAAAACTACAAAACAATGATGAGATAATTACTAATGAGATAATCATTGATAACAATGACGAGATAAACCAAAGACGACAGTAAATAGAGAGATATTCTATGCTCATGGATTTGGAGGCAATATATTCAAGGAATCAGTTCTTCCCATATTTACCTATAGATTCAATGCAATCCCAGTCAAGATTAGAGCAGACTTTAGTTTCTGGAAATCAACAAGATGACTCTAAAATTTACATGAAAAAGAAATGAAGAATAGTCAAAACAATTTGGAAACAAAACAAAATTAGAGGACTCATATTACCTGATTTACCTGATTTCGAGACTTAATATAAAGCTACAGTAATCAAGATAGTGTGGCAGTGGTAAAAGCCACTAGGTAAAAGCACGTAGATCAATGGAAAAGGATAGAAATTCCAGAAGCAGATACACACAAACATGGTCAACTGACTTTTGACAAAGATGTCAAGCAATTTAATAGGGAAGGGAAAACTTTTCACTAACCAGTGCTTGAGTAACCAGATATCCACAAGCCAAAAAAAAAAAAAAAACCACAAAAAATTAAATCAACCCACACATCACACCATATACAAAATTTAACTCAAACCAAATCACAGACATAAATGTACAACCTAAAACTATGAAACTTCCAGAGGAAAACTTCAGGGAAAATCATTGTCACTTTGAGTTAGGCAAAAAATTATCTAACAGGATATAAACAGTAAAAACCATAAAAGAAAAAAAAAAATGGGCAAAGTGGACATTACCAAAATTAACTTCTGCTCATCAAAACAGTGTTATAAAAATGAAATTAAGCCAAAAACTGGGAGAAAGTATGAGTTTGTAAAACACATACCAGACTGGTACCCAAAATATATAATGAATTCTTTAAACAATAAAAAAAAAAACTGATTAAAAAAAATTGATTTTAAAAAAAAGTCAACACTTACTTTTAAAAAAAGGATACATATAGCAAACAAGCAATGAAAACTCAATACCATTATTCCTGTAAAGCAAATTAAACATTTTGAATGTTGCTATGAACATTAGCCTTTTTGTGGACATGTGTTTTCATTTCTTTTACACATATACCTAGGAAAGGAATTTATAGTTCCTAATGAATACGTTTTAATTTATGAGACAGTAGTTGACTGTTTGCTAAAATGGCTATACCATTGCACCAGGAATGAATGAGAGGAAACTTCCAGTTGCTGCATATCCTTACCAAACTTAACATCATCAGATTTTATTTTTAGCCATTCTAGTGAGTGTATAGTGCTATTATTCTATGGTTTTATTTTGTATTTCTCTGATGGCTAGTGGTGTTGAACATCTTTCTATGTATCTCTATCTTTCTATGTCAATATATGTATTTGTCATTCACATATCCTCGGTAAAATATCTGTTCAAATTATTTGTTCATTTTTCAACAGGGTTCTTTGTCTTCTTATTATTCAATTGTGAGAGTTCTTTATATATTCTGGTTCATATCCTTGGCCAGGAATGTACATGTGTTGCAAGTATATTTACCAGTCTATGGTTAACCTTTTTATTTTTTTAAAATGGTGAAGCATGTTCATTTTGAGAAATTTCATTAAGCTTCAACTTAAATTTGTTGACTTTTACTTATGTATATACAGTAAACTTGAACAACATGGGTTTGAACTGTGATGCCGACTTATATGTGGATTTTCTTCTGCCTCTGCCACATGAGACAGGACCAACTACTCCTCTCTTCCTCCTCCTCTTCGGCCAACTCAATGTAAAGACAATGAGGATGAAGACCTTTATGATGACCCACTTCCACTTAATGAATAGTAAATACGTTTTCTCTTCCTTATGATTTTCTCAATGACATTTTCTTTTAACTAACTTTCTTGTAAGAATACAGTATAAGGCCAGGTGCGGTGGCTCACGCCTGTAATACTTTGGGAGGCTGAGGCGGGCAGATCAGAAGGTCAGGAGATCGAGACCATCCTGGCTAACATCTGGTGAAACCCCGTCTCTACTAAGAATACAAAAAAATTAGCCGGGCGTGGTGGTGGGCACCTGTAGTCCCAGCCACTCAGGAGGCTGAGGCAGGAGAATGGCGTGCATCAGAGAGGCAGAGCTTGCAGTGAGCCAAGATCACGCCACTGCACTCCAGCCTGGGTGACAGAGCAAGACTCGTCTCAAAAAAAAAGAATACAATATATAATACATATAACCCACAAGATGTATATAAATCGACTGTTTATGTTATCAGTAACACTATCTGTAATTAAGTTTTAGGGGAACCAAAACAGTTATATACAGATCAACTACACAGGGGGTCACTTCCCCTAGCCGCAACACCGTTCAAAGATCAACTATACTTGAATAAATTTATTTAAAATAACAGCAGCAACCAAAAAAAAACTGCTCTTTAAAGATGACAAAATCATCAACTAGTAAATAGCCTAAGGGTGATACAATTTGGCCTACACATACTAAAAACTAGAAAATAAGTATTTACACTACCAGTTATGAGCCATTCATTGTATTGGGTCCCTGCCAGATGCACAGACATAAAGCCTAAAATTAGCAAGGGAGAGTAACTGTTGAAGGCCCCCCTCTTGCAATTTGACCTCTGAATTATAAATATTCCAGATTAGGATATATTGTATTTTTTGTTAATTATAGAGCAAATTTTAAATGGAAACTTTATGTTGATGGGGAAAGCAAAGAAATTCAACCTAAGAATAATTACATGAAAAACTAACTCATGTAATGATTTTCAGTAAGCACCTGATTGTCAAATACATATGCTAAAACAAATAATAAGACACCACATGTCTTTTCGCTGACTGAACAAATAGCTTTATATAAGAATTATTTATTTGTCTTTAATTAGTCCAAAATTATCACTCCTCTAACTTTAAGAAGCAAAAATCAGCCAGGCATGGTGGCTCATGCCTGTAATCCCAGCACTTTTGGGAGGCTGAGGGGGATGGATCGCTGGAGCTCAGGAGTTCAAGACCAGCCTCTAAAAACCCATTCTCTTATTAAAAAAATAATAATACAAAAAATTAGCTGAGCATGGTGGTACACACCTGTAGTACCAGTTACTCGGAAGGCTGAGGTGGGACAATCACTTGAGCCTTGGGGGAAGAGATTGCAGTGAGCTGAGATCTTGCCACTGTACTCCAGTCTGGGCGAGAGTCAGACCCTGTATCAAAAAATAAATAGGCTGGATGCGGTGGTTCACGTCTGTAATCCCAGCACTTTGGTGGGCCTAGGCAGATGGATCATCTGAGGTCAGGAGTTCGAGGCCAGCCTGGCCAACATGGTGAGACCACGTCTCTACTAAAAATACAAAAAATTAGCCAGTCGTGGTGGCTAAGACAGGAGAATTGCTTGAACCTGGGAGACAGGTTGCAGTGAGCCGAGATCACACCACTGCACTCCATCCTGGGCAACAGAGTGAGACTTCATCTCAAATAAATAAATAAATAAATAAATAAATAAATAAAAATAATACATATAGTCACTGGATGTGGCTAAAAGTCTTAAGTTTGGGGAACTTATAGAATATATTATTACTTCTACAGTAGACACTTCCTGGAGTAGCTGGAAAGCTTATAATCCTTCCCTTTTCTGTGTCATGATCAATGGCCTTGAAAAGATCAAAGATAAAAAAAGACGGAGATTCTCAGAATAGCTACTTGAATGAACTTCTCACAACAGGGTCATAGCCTAAAAAAATTCCTGTCCCATGTGTATGTTCACCAGAATTCTGCTAACAAATCAAAATATAAAGCCTCTTAGTAATTGAGTGAATAAGATGAACCACATCATAGACCAATTCATATTCCTCCGGCCAGCCTGGTGCTTACTCAACAGGTTCATGAAAACCACCAGGTGGAAGGAGAAGCAGTTATGCAAGGGCAATCTGCCACAAACTCATTAAGACTGACGTCACTGTTACTACTGTTGAGAACCCATTTGCCTGAGTCCCCCATAGTGAGTACTTCTTAGCAGGTAAATTATATCAAACCCTTTGCATTACGGAAATGGTGATGGCTGGTTTTCACTATAAAAAACACCAATTCTGAATTTGTCTCTGCCAGCACCATCATTCAAGATTAAGTGAATGCTTCATATAAATCACACTCACAGGGCCTCTGATCCAGGAACTCACTTCAAATGGTGATGGGCAGATGCCCAGGGGCCTCACTAGTGTTATCAAATAGACTCTTATTCAGACACAGCTGTCCTCACAGAGGAGGTAATGGCATTTTGAAGCTTGACATGCAAATTGTTGCGCCACCTAAAGCCTTCTGAAATTGGGGTGCTGTCCTACAGCATATAAAATAAGCTCTGAACCACCCACTTAATATATGATGTCTCCCATCCTCCCATCTCTGGAACACACTGGATATGGGAACCGTGTTGCGACGGTGGAGGTGGTATATTTCATCTGCTCTCAAAGTTCTGCTTCTTGTCTCAAGAACTCTGGAATCTGTTATCTAGAAGTTTTATTTAGCACTCAAGAATGAAATACTTATACCAAGAAACAAAACAACTGTTTCACTCAATTGAAAGCAGAGTTTTATTTACTCATTACAATAAAAAAAAAAAAAAAAAAAAAAAAACCAGCAAAACTGGAGGCTATAGAATTGACAGAGGTGACTGCTTCTGACTATCAAGGAGAAGACAGGTTGCTACTACACATCTGGGGCTAGAAAGACCATGAGAAAAGAACTTGGGGGAATCTCATAGAGTATTCTCTGGCAGTGCTGTGCATAGTGTTAATGTGAGTTAAAGACTATCACAATTCTATACAGTTGGAATTACCAAACCTCAGACCCTTTCAGGAACGAAGGACTGAGTTAGCTTGCTAGAAACAGAACCCTGATAAGCCAGGACACTAGCAGAAGGTAACAGAAATATGCAATCTGGAGTGAAACAGGTTAGGGCTTTGTGCTCGGATGCAAAACTAAGGATTGTAGCCACCATTTATTTCCTTAATAGTCACCGGTATGTGATAACTACCCTTGTCTTTCCCTTTAAATACATTTTCTCTTTATTTCCTCTTCCATTCCAAGCATGCAGATGGCAAGTTGGCAGGAGTTAAATTTAGGTTGTAAAATATCAAGAAAGAATCACAATAGAACCAGAAGGCAGCATGATATCACTCAGAGTCAGTAGCCCTATGGCACTGCCTCTGGATATGGTGCCTCAACTTGCTTTTGACTTTCTTTCACTGGAAAAACTGCATCGATACATGGGATAGCAAGGTTATCTCTACAGTGGGGAGGAAAGCAAAGGGAAGAGGAGGCAGGAAAAGCAGTGGTTAAGCTACCAAAGAGTGAGATGTTCTAGACACCTAGGAGGGCTGCCCAGCTTTTGACTTCCCCTTCTTTGGGAATGACCCCCAGCACGGAAGTATATTCCTGGCATGCTATACATCATAACTCTGCATACCCTGGCTCTAATACAGACAGACACCTGATCTGAATGAGACTAATTTCATCCTTTCTTGATGGAATATATAAATTGAAGATGCAAGGCAAGGAGAGACTAAATCTTTACAGCAAAGTCACCTTAATAGCAGGAGTCTAGGACGAAGGTATAAAAATTTCTGCTAGGGGCTGGGCGCAGTGAGTCACGCCTATAATTCCAGCACTTTGGGAGGCCAAGGCGGGTGGATCACGAGGTCAAGAGATCGAGACCATCCTGGCTAACGTGGTGAAACCCTGTCTCTACTAAAAATACAAAAAAATTGGCCAGGTGTGGTGGCCCGGGCCTGTAGTCCCAACTACTCGGAAGGCTGAGGCAGGAGAATCGCTTGAACCCAGGAGGTGGAGGTTGCAGTGAGCTGAGATTGTGCCACTAAACTCTGGCCTGGGAGACAAAGCAAGAATCCATCTAAAAAAAAAAAAAAAAACTTCCTGCTAGGCTGGGTGCAAGGGCTCACACTTGTAATCCCAGCACTTTGGGAAGCCAAGGCAGTCAGATCTCTTGAGTCCAGGAGTTCAAGACCAGCCTGAGCAACATATCAAAAAACCCCACATCTACAAAAATAAAAAAATAAAAAAAAATTAAGCCAGGCATGGTGGCTGAAGTCCCAGGTACTCAGGGGCTTAAGGTGGGAGGACCGCTCCAGCCTGGAAGGTAAAGGCTGTAGTGAGCCATAATCGTGCCACTGTACTCCAGCCTAGGTGAAAGAGTGAGACCCTGTCTCAAAAGTAAATAAATGAATAAATAAATAAATAAAATTCCTGCTAATGAGATCCTCAGAGCAACTCTGATTTCTTCTGTTCAAGACCCACTTATTCAATCCATCATTCCATTCCCAGTGTGAATCCCATTAATTCCTTTTCCCCACCTCAAGCTAGTAAGTGTCAACTGACTGCAACCAAAAAAATGCTGCTATAACTTCTTATAGGAAGTAAATGAAAGGTGTGGAGGTTCTCAATTTAAGGTCAATTTATCATAATCATGCATTTTCCTTGCTTCCTCTTACCCAATTCAGAAAATAAATTCCTAAAGGGTAATTTTGCCTTCCGAAGTGTGACATGAGAACCCCCATGCCTAACATGCTTTTTCATATCCTCCTATTTCACAAGAAAGCACATTTACTTCAGTGTTTAAGTTTGTTCAGTTTAGTAGCAGTTCCCTGTTAAGACGTTACTATGAGGCATCAGCAGTTCTTTGCATCTCGTGATGCCATACCAGTGCCAATAAAGCAGACTAAATGATTACTGATCAACAATACTTAATAGTACGTAGAAAAAAACGGTAATTAGTAGTTCGTAAATGAATGTCAAGCCCAGTCTGTCTCTGCTCTCGAAGTGCCTGGCTTCTCCTGTCACTTAAATCCTAGATCACCAATACGGACTTGTGATAGAAGATGTTTTCGCCGTTTCGCCCCAATCTTTAATTCTGGATCAAGTCATCACTAACATTACCCAGCCTTCATACTGCAGATTAGATAGTTAGGATTTCTAGCTCGTTATGATGCCTACCCTGTTCTACTCCTTCTCCTTCTGCTGTCCTTGCCCTGTTTATAGCTCAGTTATTATAACTAAGCTTCTGCTTTGACACTTTTGAAGGTCCCTAGTCTGATCCCTTCCTGGCTTTTCTATTCCTAGGACTGAGAAGTCTACTTTAAATTACCACTCCCAATCCCAAGGACTGATAGCTAGAGCCCAGTACCCGCAGACAGAATTCTCTGGTGGCCACTCATACATATATAAGCATGTATGTTTGCATTCATTTAGTCATTTACACACACACACATTCCTCCTATATGCTTCTTCCCCTTGAATTCTCATTAATTGGTTGACTGAATTATTCTTTGGCTGTTCTCACCCTGACATGGCCTACCAAAGAGAACTTTTCCTCAGTGCCTGCAGTTAAGGTTAGATTGACCTCCACATGCAGCACTATACCTTAAATATGGACTGGTTCTAGTCTGTCCTGCATAATAGTTACCTCTGCCCTACTCTACAACTTGGCCATGTGCTCTCATATCACAAATACAACAAAGCTCTATCAAATTTTGAGATATGGAAAAAGTAAGCAAGCTCACAGATTTTTAAAATATAGCAAATATACGAAAGAAAAAAGTTATTTTCTAAATGGCATAAGCTGGAAACTTGGCAGTATAGTACACTTAAAACAATAACATAATATAGGAAAGAATCCTACACATTTACATGCCCAAATTTATTTTTCAATCACCAGATAATTTTTAAAATGGGAGAAATGACAATGACTACATTACATTTTATAAATATGTTCTAGATTATAGCATACTGAAAAGGCCATCTGATTCTCCAGAGTTCTAGGAGCAATTTCTTAATGCAAAACTTAAGGCATATCAGAGCAATGAAAGAGTATATATATCTGGTCACATAAATCAGTACCTCTGGCCCGGCGTGGTGGCTCACGTCTGTAATCCCAGCACTTTGGGAGGCCGAGGAGGGCAGATCACAAGGTCAGGAGATCGAGACCATCCTGGCTAACATGGTGAAACTCCGTTTCTACTAAAAATAGAAAAAATTAGCCGGGCATGGTGGCGGGCGCCTGTAGTCCCAGCTACTCCAGAGGCTGAGGCAGGAGAATGGTGCGAACCCGGGAGGCGAAGCTTGCAGTGAGCCGAGATCGCGCCCCTGCACTCCAGCCTGGGTGACAGAGCAAGACTCTGTCTAAAAAAAAAAAAAAAAAATTCAGTGCCTCTTCTGATCAATGCTGAATTCTTCTCTATGAAACTTATTCAACTCTAATTCTCTTTACTGCCAAAAAATGGAACTCCCATCACTTTCTCCAAAATCTAGTTTTATTATTAATACTACACCTTCATTAAAGTTGTTTCCTCTGCTGGCTTTCTCTACAATCTTGATTCCTAACTAAAGATCAAACCACAGATGGGATCGCCCACCAAAAAAATTACCAAGTAGCCAAAGATTCAAGGACAAAAGTATATATATTTACCTCAGGTCCCTTATAAGCCAACAGAACTGCAGAAAGAACGAACACAGTAGATAATAAAGAATTCTAAATACTATGGCTAAGGTAGGAAGCCAATGACATCTCAAAACAGATGCTGTTCGCGGATGTTTACTGCAGCTATTCACAATAGCAAAGACTTGGAACCAACCCAAATGCCCACTGATGATAGACTGGATAAAGAAAATGTGGCACGTATACACCATGGAATACTAAGCAGCCATAAAAAAGAATGAGCTCACGTGCTTTGCAGGGACATGGATGAAGCTGGAAAACATCACTCTCAGCAAACTAACACAGGAACAGAAAACCAAATGCCGCATGTTCTCATTCATAAGTGGGAGTTGAACAATGAGAACACATGGACACAAGGAGGGGAACATCACACACCGGGACCTGTCTGGGGGTGGGGGGCAAGGGGAGGGAGAGCATTAGGACAAATACCTAATGCATGAGGGGCTTAAAACCTAGATGACGGGTTGATAGGTGCAGCAAACCACCATGGCACATGTAAACCTATGTAACAAACCTGCACGTTGTGCACATGTATCCCAGAACTTAAAGTTTAATAAAAAAAAAAAAAGTTACATTATTTAATATAGGCTAAACTAGTATATGAACTCTCTGAAAGAAGTAATAGCATCTCATCATCTTAATAGTTTCAGCCGGTTGCAGTGGCTCATGCCTGTAATCCCAGCACTTTGGGAGGCCAAGGCGGGTGGATCATGAAGTCAGGAGATTGAGACCATCCTAGCTAACACGGTGAAACCCCGTCTCTATTAAAATACAAAAAATTAGCCAAGCATGGTGGCACATACCTGTAGTCCCAGCTACTCGGGAGGCTGAGGCAGGAGAATCGTTTGAACCCAGGAGGTGGAGGTTGCAGTGAGCAGAGATGGCATCACTGCACTCCAGCCTGGGTGACAGAGGGAGACTCCATCCAAAAAAAAATAGTTTCAGCACACAAAGTAGACACTGAATAAACACGCTGAATGAAAAAGTAAATCAAGAGTTTAGATGGTTAGTAAAGAAGTGTCAAATGTACTCAGCTTATACTGTAATACAATCACTGCAGAATGTCAATTACTAGGGAGAGCCTTACTCTAAGAAGACAAAGTGTAATGTAAGTGCTAAGAAACTCACATTTTTTTCCAAAAACTACTCCCTATTCATTAATAAACACAATGCAAAATACATCTCACACTGGGGATTAATTTCATGTACTCTTTCCCTTTTGCCAGGTAATTATTTACCTCTATTCTAATTTTATATTCCTATGACCCTTGCCTCACAGGATGCTTAATATTTAACTTTTAAAAATCCATTCTATTACTTGTTTATTTGAATAGGACTTCCCCATATTTCAGGCATCTGTGAATGAGTTACTGGTCAATACGTTTATCTTCCATTTTCTTCGTTTGTTTTTATCATATTTTTTTCCATCAACAAGAATATACAAAAATCTTCAGAACTGCTGTTCACAGACATGCTTTCCTTTGTAACAGAAGTCACAGTGAGTTGAACTCTCATGAAGAAAACAGATTATCTGATGCCAGAGCAGTCTTTACTAATTTAACTACTTTACCATCTTTAAAATTTTTAAATAAAAACACAATTTGTATTAATCCTTTAAATGATAACAGATAATGTAATATAAAAAAATCTAACTCAAAGCCTGTGCACAAAACTTACTTCTGCTACTTAGAAGTATGATACATATCTGTATGTCAACAATATGCCACACATGCTACGTAGTTAAATCACTTCTAAACTTTAACAAAACTCAAAAAAGCACACAGATGTGAACATAAGCCATGCTTGATGTTAAATAACAAGACCAAAGTAACAATTAGATACTGCAATGCAACCAATCTTCTTACATTAAAATAGTGCTTGCCAAACAAAATCTTCATTGGACTGGAATGATGCTTTGCCAGATGACATCGGGATAGGCAAAGCCACTATTAAACCCTGTGCTAAAGTGGGTGTCAACAAGCAGAGTAGGAAGAAGAAAGGCTGGAATATGAGACTTTTAAACATCTTTCAACATTGGCAAGCCACAGTCAAAAAGTAGTTCATTTTTGATGAAAGTTTTAGTCAGGCTGAGAAAATTGAAAGTGCGTGAAAATCCACGAGAAAGAAAAATCAGCCTTCTAAGAAAGACACAATACTCTTTCCCAAGCTACGAATAGAGATCACTAGTACTATCACCTCAGAAAAGCAATGCAGTACAACTTTTCCCTGCCCTGCCCCAATCACACAAATACCTGTCAGTGGTATTAGTGGCCTTCATGCATTTTCAGCAGTTGCCATGTCTTGATAGGCTTCCCCACATCCTCCTGAAAGTAAAAACACCTATGCCAACCCATGTGGTGGTTATGCAACCTAAGACAAGCTGGGAATCACTGAACTTATTTACTCTGGTGACTCAGATATAAATCTAGGTCTCTGTGGAATAAGAGGTGGAGAACATAAAAGAATGTATGACACCATTTTTCATTAATATTTATTGTATAACTGAAGCAAACTCAAAAGATTTTCTGCTCTCTATAGGTTCAACAAAGAATTTAGCTTTCAGGAATGCTTCAGGTTTGACTAGGTACAATGTACCATCTGCTATACTGAATGACCTGAGGCAAAAACAACATCCCTTTATATAGAACTTTTATTTTCTCTCATCCTGTTGCCATTCACCAACATCTTACTTTCCCTTCTTCCTCCAGCTTATTCTTTAAAGCCTGCCACTGACAGCTACCACTCAGCAATGCTGAACTCCACAACATCAAGAAATTTTTTTCAATGCTATTCCACTCAGAAATAATTTAAACACTGCAACTTCAAAAAATAAAACAGCAAAAATAAATCAATATTCATCCTAACCAAAAAAAAAAAAAACCTCATATCTCTGGATTTAGCAAATTAAGTGAAATATATAAATTACATCTGCCATTAATGTAGCAGATCAAACTTAAAAAGCATACATGGTAGATTGGTGCAGCTGTTATGGAAAATAGTATGGAGGATCCTAAAGAAATTAAAACTAGAATTACCTATAACCTAACAACCCTTCTTCTGGGTGTATATACAAAGGAAGTGAAATCACCACCTCTAATAGATGCATTCCTCATGTTCACTGCAGCATTATTCATTATGGCCAAAGTATGGAAACAACCTTGGTATCCTTCAACTATCAAATGGATAAAGAAACTATGGTGTATATATAAAAAAATGGAATATTATTCAGCCTTAAAAACAAAAGGAAGGGATGCTGTCATTTGCCACAACATGAGTTGACCTGCAGGATATTTCACTGTGTGAAATAAACCAGACACCAAAAGAAAAATATTGCATCATCTCACTTATATCTGGTATCAAAAAAAAAAAAAGGTCAAATATTCACAGAGATAGGGAATAAAACTAGTTATGAGGGTCAGGGTTGCGGGGAGGAAATGGGAGAGGTGTCTCAAAAGATACAAAATAGTATATATGCAGGATGAACAAATCTAAAGATCTCGTTAACTGACAATGTACTGTATTCAGGATTTTTGCTAAATGAGCAGGTCATAGCTGCTCTTGACACGGGAAAAATGGGTAACTATGTGAGATGACAGATATGTTCATTTGTTTCACCATTGTAAACATTTTACTATTTATGTTATCTCATAACATCATGTGACTATCTTAAATATATACAATAAAATGTATTTTTTTAAAAAAGAATGCATGGTAGGAAAGTCATACTTAGTACAATTTTAATGATGACCTAGTTGTAAATGCTTCAGGAGCAAGAGTACGATTTTCATATCGTAAGTATTTTTTTCCTAACTATCTTACATTATTCCTAATCCGTTTCTTATTTTTTACTTAAATATTATATTTGGCTGAATATTTTTCCCCAAGAAACCTGTTCTGATTCACTGACAGTGAAATCTATTAATTTTATATGTCCTATAATTTTGATATAAATAAATTTCACAATTCCCACCAAGGAAATTCGATCAATCCCCCAATACTCAGATCAAACATCGTACCTTAGGGTTCCCTTAATCAGTTCAACCAAAAATAATCTTTCTACTCATTAAGTGTTCACAGCACTTCTGTACCTCTCAGACTCATCAAATACCTTTCGATTATGTATCTATCTATCTTATCTCCACTGTTACAAAGCTATTGAGGGCAAAACTACCCCGGTGTAAAGCAGACAGGCATAGTACCCATGACACCCAGCACAATCACAAGAAAGTATGTTATCATCTTTAGGAAAAAAGCTTATAGAATTATTATTATATATCATAACACCACTTGAGAGTCTATTTACATTGGATCATCATTTTGGGAAATAAGAACTAAGTAACTAAGTTCCCAGGTAGCAAGTTTAATCCCTGATACTTGATCTAATTTAGTCCCTACTCATTACACAAATAAATCAAGCTAAATAAAATTATTAAGCAATCAATACACAATGATTGTTCTACAAATAACTGATACAGAGTTTATTTTTATTTCACACTTATTTACTCAACTATGGCATTTATCATCTAAATCACCTAATATTGTGTTTTAACGGGCAATGCCATGGGGAAAGAACTTGGACTGTAGGGTCAAAAAGACTCAGAAAGACTCCAGGTTTTAATCAAATAAATCTGACCATAAATTTATCTATAAATTCTTAGGGATTTCTAGGGTGAACAGAAAAAAGAAACATAATAAAACACATATTACCATTCTTTCATTTTTAGTAAACAGTCTTAGAGTTCCTCAGAGTAACAGTGAATATTTATTTTCCTAATTTTCTGACATGTTTACTGTCTATTTACATTTACTCACTCAACAAATGTTTACTGAAAGTCAATCATATTCCTACATTATGTGTCTAGAGAGAAAATAAAATTTGCTGAAATATATGATACAATGTCTGGTAATGTTCTATAGCTGTTTATTTAGCTGCACTATTAACTTTTCCAAAATCTCTTTAGAATCAGCACAGTGACAGCAGATACTTAATAAATAATCTTTGGCTAACTGCTCAATATTTCTTGCTTTATTTGTTACATGTTAAGAAAGCTCCCAGTGACCAGGCACGGTGGCTCGCTCCTGTAATTCTGGCACTGTGGGAGGCTGAGGCAGGTGGATCCCTTGAGCTCAGGAGTTGAAGACCAGACCGGCCTGACCAATATGGCAAAACTCCGTCTTTGCAAAAAATACAAAAATTAGCCAGGCACGGTGACGTGCCTGTAGTCTTAGCTATTCAGGAGGCTGAGGCAGGAGAATCGCTTGAACTCAGGGGGTGGAGGTTGCAGTAAGCCAAGATTATGCCACTGCACTCCAGCTTGGGCAATGGAACGAACCTTGTTTCAAAAAAAAAAAAAAAAAAAAAAAAAAGGGAGAGGAAGCTCCCAGTAAGCAAATATAGTAGTGCCTAAATAAAGACGAACAGTAAAGAGGAATTAAGAAGAATGCCACGTAATTAAAATTTTTACATGACTATATCTAGGGCTGTGACTGAATTACCCTGTGGAAATAATCAGCCATTTGTCTAGTTACCTGTTGCTCTTCTTATAGGAAATGCAGGGAAGAAACATTCCCTGGGCCTGCTGCCTACGGACATAAGGCACAGATCTGAATTTGTATACATGAACATCTTCACCCTCTGAAGAGGACAAAAATACCAACATTCTTGTATTTTCCAATATTTTTCAAAATCAGGTCACTATGCTTTCAGTAATAAAATATAAATCAGTTATTGTACTATAGTTATAAGATATTATTAATGGTGAAAGAAAGATAGGTGAAGAGTACATGGAGCACTACACTATTTTTGCAACTTCCCAAGTTTATAATTACTTCAAAATTAAAAATTAAAAAAATCAATAAGATAACGCATCTTTAATAAGTGTTGCAGAAATTAAAACAGGTAAATTAAATTGTTTTTCTAAACTCAAATACTTAACATGTACTAAGTAACGAATATTTTGAGAAAATACTTGTGGAAATTCTATTTAAACTGTTGAATCCTAGGCACGATAATTAATCACCTTCTGAGTTATTCAACTTATAAAGTGAAATTTACGTGTGTGGATATTTTACTCAAAGCAAGGCAATAAAACTACAAGTTAATGTGCAGATAAACAAATCAGTTGTCCCTTGGAAAAAATAGGACGTAACACAAAATAATTTTGGCATAATTTTTTAATGGACCAAATAATAGCTATGTATCACATTCCTATTTTCCTTAGGCTAATATTAAATCAGTTGGCCTCCTTTAAGTCCACACTGGCTAGAGAACAGAAGGAAACATGCTAGGAAGAAATACCATACAGGAAGAGGAAGCTGGGCTTGGTATTAATCGGCTGGGCAGTTGATTCATCAAGTGCTGACAACATACCAATTACAACATGTCAAAAATCACCCTGTCACATGGTCTCCACTCGTAACACAGGTACCAAGGGCTTAAGAAACTGAAGAAAGCTGAAAGAATCCATGTCAGAACTCAATGATCGCTATTATTTCAAGGACCCAGAGTGGAAAGGACAGCCAATGCATGAAGAACCAGAGGCCAGACGGGCTAGGGGTCCTACCCAAAGACACAACTCTCTACCAGCAGGGGAAGAACAAGAGTCTTTTAATTTCTGGGCCTCTGAAGTGCCATTATCAATAGGCACTAATCTTTTATAGGTAGTAGTAATGAACACTTTAAAGAGATTAGGCCATTCACAAAAGAATGAAACAACTGTAATTATTTTTTAAAATCCTCACTCATTTAGTAGTCCTCTGAACTCCCAAATACAATACTTTAAATCCACTGTGGCTTCACACATACCTAGTTGATACAAAGTTTCCAATCTAAGCTTACAACCTCATCAAAATACATTATTATAGTACCACCTATGTCAGTTCTCTTTACTAAGTAGGGCATCAGTTTTTTTAAGGCTTACAAGTATCTGCTACTGGATCAGCATAATGATAAAAAGTGTTGTCTCCAAACACCTCCAAGCCTTGAGCTTGCTCAATTACTGCAGCACTTGATAACCATGGTGTTCTTTTGTGAAATATCATAAAACGATGATATTATTAAGCTAAATCATATATTACACACAAATATACTAATACATGAATAGAAGCAGGTGACAAAAGTTTTTTTCTTTTTAAAAAATAACCTTTATGAATGAAAACACAGACCTAAGAAAATCATTAATAATTTTCCTGGAGCTGAGAAAACTAAAGAGCTTATTTAATAATGAGACCACTTTATAGAGATATAAAACCAAGGCCCAACTCAGGCATAAGCATTAAAACAGCAGCAAAACCCCAAACTGAAAACAAAATCTCAGCACTTAAGTGAAATTAGTTTAGTTGGTCAAAATATATAGTGCCTACATTAAGTGGGCTAAGAGATAAAAAGTATTTCATATACCAAAAAAAAAAAAAAAAAAAAAACTACAAGGTATATCATAATGAGACTTCTCACAATGGACTATAATACTATGGAAGCTTAATAATCCAATATTTTATCATCTATTATATACAATCTATTGGACACAATAATTTTTGATTAAACAAAATGAGGGGTAAGTGACTTGCATCACTAACAGACATTGCTTTAAAGTTTTGCCTCAAGTCTTACATTTTCTGCAGATACAGTACTTGAGATATCTCAATGTCCCTCCTCTGAAGGTTCAAAGACGTGAAGGTAATGGGGTCAGACAGCACATGGAAGCCTGCGACAAGAACTGGGGATTTTGGAGTTAATGGTCACAGTTTTATGACCCTAAGAAAGGTACGTGGTAAGGCCTGATACTTTTAGACTCAAAAATCCCAAAGCCCTGCACCAGTGCAGTCAGGTAAATAAATCAACTAGTAATTATTTGTTCAACCAAATGAAACACATGAAGAAATATCATTAACTTTTTTCTGATGCTGGGCTTTTCACATTTTGCAAGACTCAAGTTTCAGTTGTTTATAGAACTGATATTCTAGATCTATTCGTGTTATAGTTATTCAAGATTTGGGGGCCAAGTAATAAATTAACCTGAAAAAATTCCAACCAAAGAAAGAAAAACAGAAGTACAAATGAGTCAAAACATTCTGCAATGAACTTTATTTATTTAACTTGGAGATACATTATTTCCACATTTCTTTACTACTGTATTTCCTTATTACTACATTTATTTACGGTGAAAGAATGCATCTCTAAGTATGTGGCATTTCTCACACACAAGATTAGTGGGAAGATAAGGCTGTCAGGAAACGTTAAGGGATTTTGGGTTCATTTAACCCATGGGTTTCAGGGAAGCAGTGGAAAAGGCAGAGGCTGGCACAGCAATATGCACTCAATCATTTACCAAGTATTTACTGAGCACCTACTGTGTATAGCTCATTGCACCAGCACTAAATGCACCGTGGTCAGCAAAACAGATTCCATGTCCACATGAGCTAGCAGTTGCTATGCAATGTAGTTGGCATCTCCTACCCAGTTTTCAGTGATTAATCCTTTGTTTAAGCAGTTCTATAATTCAACAAACATTAATTCAATGAACTAAAAATTCAGAAGTTTTTTTAAACCAGCTATTAAGTTTCATAATAGGAGTACAACCAAGAGTGCTAAGGGAACATCCAGGAGGGACAACGTAAGCACTATTCCAGGTAGAAAGAAAGGCTCAGGGGCAGGAGAGCACGGCATACTTCAAAAGTTTCAAGTAGGAGACAGGAATGCATCTCTGCCATGCAGAGGATGCAATCTAGGCTCAAACAACTGAGTTTAGAAGTCAAAGTCCTAACACTGGTCTACCCAAGACTAATGACACCTCCACCACCCTGACCTCATGGTTCACCTCCTTCAGTCAACCCCTTATTGTTCTGTGAATATGCCAAGCACCCTCCTGCTTCAGAGCCTCAGCACTTGCTCTTCTCTCAGTCCTACAATTCTCACTCCCTCGGCTGCCTCAAATCTCTTCAAATGGACCTTTACAGAGAGGCCTTCTGATCCAGACCTCTATAAATGGCAATCCCACCCATACTTTAGCACCACAATGATTGTATGATGTCACTGACAGCTATACTATAATAATATAGTATATAATACACTACGTACTATAATAACTGACAGTTATTGACAGTACAATTAACAATAAGAATACTTGTTATCTATCCCCCTCGCCACTAGAATTTAAGCTCCTTGATATAGCTCTATCACCTAGCACTGTGCCTAACAGACAGCAGACACTCAAGTCTTTTTATAAAAAATGCACAAATGAATGGCTGTCAGAGATGAGACTGCAGAAGCCGGAGTCAGGTTACAAAGAGTTTTTTATAGATTACAACCCCATATTTTAGTGCCTCTTTGATAATGACTTAAGACATATTCAAGAATTTTAAGTGAAAAAAAATAAAGGGTATACTGGAAAGACCACACAATTTCACATTTAAAAAAATTAAAACAAAGAAAAAACAATGTATTTTGGAAAGGGTGTGAGAGTAATTATAAGAAGACATGAGACTGAAGTTAAGAAGAATATTTAAAAGACCTCAAATACTTCAGCAGGGAAATACAGGCCTCAAAATTGTCTTCTAGCAGGTGGAGGTTGAAAAGGACAAACATTTACAAGATTTAAAAAACAACTGGACCTGATGCTTAAGTAAATGTGAGACATGAGGAAGACTGAGGAGTGTATGATGACTGCCCATCTCAATCTACTGATAGAACAGGTGCTAACAGCATTTACTTAAGCTGAGAAGATGGGAGAAGAAAATATATTTTGGGAGAAAGATTATGAGTTACATTTGGGCCATGCTGAGGTTGACATGCCTATGTAAATATCTCAGCAGATATGTCTAAACTAGCAGTTGGACATATCCCAGCATAAAATCAGTGGTTCAGATGTCATTAATACTTGTCACACAAACAAAACTTGATGAACTTCATGGCAGCAATAAAAATCAAATACACTTAATTATGTATAAACATTACAGTATTAGACG
The DNA here is from genome assembly GCF_049350105.2 of Macaca mulatta. Lineage (NCBI taxonomy): Eukaryota > Metazoa > Chordata > Mammalia > Primates > Cercopithecidae > Macaca > Macaca mulatta. The sequence goes on along the minus strand of NC_133410.1, from coordinate 48,747,462 downwards.
AGAATTAGCCTAAATGTTAAAAAGGAATGCTATAATCTTATCTATACTAATGCTTCTTAAAAGATCTGGGGATGAGTTCAAAGATAATATGATCAAATTATTTCAGTATATGAATGTTAGAAGTAAGCAAACTACCAAAAAATACCTCAATAATATAGTAAAAGTTTGCTTTTTCGGTTTTTACCAGTTTTACTTCCCATTAACTTTCCTAATTACAACTAAGACTGGGTAGGCGCAAGAAATGTAGGCTTTAGAGGCCTGTTATTTGAAAACAATATTCCTGATATGTTTACTATTCGCATTTCCTCTCATCTCTGAATAACTGTACATTCTATTAATGCTACACAGCCACTTCCCCTAACTACTCAATCTACAGATTTCTCAATGAAGACAATGCTTCCTCCTGGAAGTCCTGCCAAACTTTGAAGTCTGAGTTTCATGCCCACCCCACCTCCACACCATATGTACCTACCTACAGCACCCACACCTCACGTATGTGATACCCTGTTCAACAGTCTCTTCCACTCAACTGTAAGCTCTATCATGATAAGGACCTTGAATCTTACATGCACAACATATTTGTGCATGTATATGAACAAATGTATGAATCAATGACCGAACAAATTATCCATTTTCTATGAGAACTGTTGAGATGTTTAAACAAGCATCTTTCATTATTACAGGGTACTCAAACTGTGAATATAGCTATCCTTATTTACAATCTAACATGACTATGTCTTTTATAAGGTTACTCTTCTTATTTTAAAAAAGAGAAGGGGTCTCACTATGTTGCCCAGGCTGATCTCGAATTCCTGAGCTCAAGCAATTCACCCACCTTTGCTTCCCAAAGTGCTGGGATTACAGATATGAGCCACTGCACCTGGCAGGTTACTCTTCTAAGGGTTTTATTTAATATCACCTTCTGAATGAATGATATCTTATTCCAACGGGGCAACCCAGTATTTTACTATTTGAAAATTAAGTGTTGATATGAGGTATATGTAATTTAATCATTTGTCCACACTAAAACTATGAAATTTCAAAGACAGATTTTTTGACCAGGCACAGTAATCTCAGCATTTTGGAAGGCCGAGCAGGGCGGATCACAAGGTCAGGAATTCGAGACCAGCCTGGCTAACGTAGTGAAACCGTGTCTCTACTAAAAATGCAAAAATTAGCTAGGCATGGTGGCAGATGCCTGTAATTCCAGCTACTCAGGTGACTGAGGTAGGAGACTCGCTTGAACCCGAGAGGTGGAGGCTGCAGTGAGCCGAGATCATGCCACTGCACTCCAGCCTGGGCGACAAAAGCAAGACTCTGTCTCAAAAAAAAATAGATTTTGATACTGTGGTTTCAGAAAGAGTAGTAACTAACTTAACAGTCCTCAAGATTTTAAAATAAAAAACAATTGAATGAGTTTATAGAACTTGGTGAAATCCCATTAAAGCAAAGTGTTGGCATACGGGGAGCCACAAAGAATCTTTTTTTCCCTTGAATTCCAAGTCAAAATTGAAAAAAAAATTCTTTATGATAAATTTCTTAATTCTAATTTTTTAAACAGAGCTTTATCTACCTGTTTAAAATGGTTCATTTTTAAAATTGTTAACAGCTAAGCATTAGAATAATTCCCTAATGATGATGCCTTCACAAAAAGTAATTTTCACAACATGGAAGGTGAGTGCACAGTAAAAACTCAACAAACAGCCTTCAAAGGCTGCAGCCTTCATAGTGAGATCATAACTGATGCCCAAGCTAAAGAAAATTATTTTTTTAGAAACATCTATCATAAACTTTCTAGGTTGAATCTAAACACTACTGAAAATAAGAGTAAAAAAATTTAAAGGAGATCACTACACACATAATAAGTGGCTAAAGTTTTAATAACTGACAATACCAAGTGCTGACAAAGATGCAAAGCAACTGAAACTCTCAGATATTGCTGTAGGAATGTAAGATGATATCACCATTTAGGAAAACAATTCAGTAGTTCAATAAAAAGGTCACTGATGTTAATAAATAAACACTTATCCTAGGACCCAAAAATCCCACTCCTAGGTATTAACTCAAGAAAACTGAACATTTTTGTCCCTCACATAGACCTGTATGCAAATGTTTATAGCAGCTTTATTCATATTTGACCAACACTAGAAACAACTCAAATATCCATCAGTTTAGGAATGGATGAACAAATTGTGTTACCCTGCTGTAAAACCATGTTACTCAACAAAAACAGGAACTGTGCTGGAGCTGGCTGGTACCAGCTCATGGGAGCCCATTGTTAAATTTTCAGGAATTCTGTGAGCTGATAGCTTAATTTAGGCCATAGTGAGAGTGTTTACACTACAATGATTAGCAAATGCCACAAATCAGGGATTCTTTTTTTTTTTTTCTGAAGAGCATGTTGTTAAAACATTTCCCAGCACATCACTGAACAAACTACTGATACATGTAACAACTTAATAAATATCAAGCATTATGCTAAGTGCAAGAGAATACGAAAGGCTATGTAATGTATAATTCCATTTATATATGCTAGACCAGATAAAACTTTAAGAGCATCAATTAAATTAATGGTTTTCAGGGGCTGGGGATGTAGAGGGAGAGCACTGACTCATGACAGGCCATGAGTGAACTTTTTAGAGTAATGGAAACATCCTTTATGTCTTGACTGTGGTGGAGACTATCCAATTATAGACATTTGTTAAACTTTTACTACATGTAAATTATGCTTCAATAAACATTAAAACATTAAAGTAGAAGTCATTTCTTTTTTTTTTTTTTTTTTTCTTTTTTGAGATGGAGTCTCGCTCTGTCACCCAGGTTGGAGTGCAGCGGTGCGATCTCGGCTCACTGCAACCTTTACCTCCCCGGTTCAAGCTATTCTCCTGCCTCAGCCTCCTGAGCAGCTGGAACTACAGGTGCACACCACCATGCCAAGCTAATTTTTGTATTTTTAGTAGAGATGGGGTTTCACCATATTGGCCAGGCTGGTCTCGAACTCCTGACCTCAGGTGATCCACCAGCCTCGGCCTCTCCAAGTGCTGGGATTACAGGTGTGAGCCACCATTCCCGGTCATCATTTATTTCTTAATCATTTCATGGATGATAAATACACTACACACACCAAGGGAGAACTGGATTTATCAGTGTAAATATCAGGAAGGCCGATTTTGACTTGATATACACAGAAATATAGATTTAAAATGTTTAAAAAAAAAAAAAAAGAAAAAAGAAAGGCCTGGCACAGTGGCTCAAGCCTGTAATTCCAGCATTTTGGGAGGCAGAGGCAGGCAGATCACTTGAGCTCAGGAGTTCGAGACTAGCTTCGCCAACAGGGTAAAACCCTGTCTCCACTAAAAATACAAAAATTAGCCAGGCATGGTGGTCAGGGTCTATAGTCCCAGCCACTTGGGTGGCTGAGGCACAACAATCTCTTGAACCTGGGAGGCAGAGGTTGCAGTGAGCCCAGATCATGCCACTGCACTCCAGCCTGGGCGACACAACAAGACTCCATCTCAAAAGAGAGAGAGAAAAAAAAAAAAAAAAAGGTCAAGAAAAAAAAAGAAGAGGGGAAATCTGTAATCATAGGAAAGACTAAAATCAGAGGTGGATGATCCTTCCAAGGATGCTGTAGAAATGACCCTACTTCAGGTGTGATTTCAGACTAGTGTCATTAACATGAGGTTAGTATCATTAAGATCTCTTCATACTGGGAGTCCAGGGCTCCAAAATCTCATGATATTGTATGCTATGATAATCTCAGATATACTTTGCAATTCTAACTAAAACATCAATTACTTATTTTTACATCAATCAAATGGTATTACCGATCAAAGTCTAGTATACCCTGGTTATGAATGCTGGCTCTGACTTCAGACAATCTGGGTTCACATGTTGGCCCACCAGTGTTTGCATGACCTTAAAACAACTTGTTCTATTTCCCCAACTGTAAAATGGGATTAATATTTTCCTTCAATTTAAATGAGAATGTGTTAGAAACAACGTCTATGTGCTGAACTCTTAATCACAAACATTTCTTGGGCATAATCAGAAATGAAGGACATAAATCATCAAATGTAATTTAAAAATTTTAGCTTTCCAAATATGGAATATTTATCCTTTAATTTTCTATCTAGAAGTTCATAATCTTTTACAGAGCCATATCATTTTGAGAATGCGATCACCACACAGACTCTTCATCTAGGAAAAATTCAAATATATGCTATATTCTGCATATGATTTCTGGGGAGCCAAGGACCCTCAGAAGCATATGCATGAAATTAACAAAGAAGCAGGGCATGGTGGCTCACGCCTGTAATCCCAGCATTTAGGGAGGCTAAGGCAGGAGGATCACTTGAGGCCAGGAGTTCAAGATCAGCCTGGGCAACACAGGGAGACCCTTGTCTCTACAAAAACTACAAAAAAATCAGACAGGCATGGTGGCATGCACATGTAGTCCTAACTTCTTGGGAGGCTGTGGTGGAAGGATCACTTGGGCCCAGAAGTTCAAGGCTGCAGTGAACCATGTTCATGCCACTATACCCCAGCCTGGGTGACAGGGCAAGACCCTATCTCTAAAAAAAGAAAGAAAGAAATTAAGAACAACTGATATAAACTTTTAAAATTGCAAAGTTGAGCAGTGGAATTTAAGAATCTCTTCAAAGTAGAGAACCCAACTTAATAATGAAATATTATACTGTCATTTACTTTTTTAAAAACAGATTTTGCAAGAATAGAACATCGCATTTTCTAATTTATCCCTCCTTTTTGGAGGTGATATAAATTTTTAGAAACTTTTTTTTCTTTAAAAAAATTGTTTTCTCTATGTTGCCCATGCTGGCCTCTAACTCCTGGCCTTAAGTCATCCCCCAGCCTTGGCCTCCCAAAATGCTGGGATGACAGGCATGACCCACTGTGCCCCACGAAAAGCATGCTTATATTTCAGATGAATCCATTTTAACTCATGGAAAGAAACTAGCAGCAGAAACTTACCTTTCTAGCAGCTTGAGATAGAATGGTTCAAAGTGTTAACATACTCTACTATTGTTCAAATATCGCAGGAAGAGTTCTCAATTCTAATGTAATATATATTAAGAGTCTCATGATAAAGTTTTATCTTTTTTTAAGTGGGATTTTTTTACTAGACTTATGCACTAATACAACATGTTTTTCTATAAACTAGCATATTTTTGGTTCTATTTTATGTTGTTTGTTATGTCGCCTGATAGTCGAAACCAGTTGTTCTCAACCTGCTACCAAATACCAACCTGGAAATATGCCACTATTTAAAACGCCCAAATAATAGGGTTTTGTTTTTCCTTTTCAATTGTTTGGTTTTCAAACTACATAGTAAACCAGTTGGCAACCATTACTGAACCAAAATAGTTTTTCGTATGCATGAGCACCATTTTCCCATAGAAAACACTTAACCATTTTTAAGGTACTGGAAGTCCATGCAAGGGTTCACATATGCAGTAAATATCCTTTCAATCTGGTTGTATCACATTGTTTCTGTGAAAGGAAGACCTGATATTGCAGATTGCAGAATTAAATGGTAAAACTCAACGAAAAGCTGCACCTGAGGCTCAAACACTAGCCAGATGGCCTTTGGTCGGAAAGGTCACATCTGCGTTTTAAACCCCGCCGTAACTGTGAATGTTTGAGATGCCACCACATCCCCAGTACAAGAGAACTGGAGCATCTCTGGTTCCTTCCATAATCGAAGGGCTTCCAGCATAGGGCGTAGGGGGAGAGGCCCGAAGCCCTGGAGACAGCGCCCGAGGGATATAGGCCGCGCTCGGCTGCGTCCGGTGCGGGGAGGGGGGGCTCCGGGAGCTGAGACCCCGCGGGATGCAGAGGGGGAGCCAGGGCCTGATCCCCTACCCCCGCGAGCCAGGGCCGCCAGGTTACGCCCCCACTGCTTCCCAGAGGTAACGTCCAGCCCTCTCCTCCCCTATCCCCCGAAATATCTCGGTTCCGCTCCGCTCAGCCCGCCGCCCGTGACCCCAACCCCGACCCCGACCCGATCGCGACGGCGCCCTCCCCAGGCCGCAGCGGAGGACTCGCGCCAGGCAGCCAACCCTGGCGGCGGCGGCGGCTGCGGGCCAAGGCGGACCCTGGGGAGGACAGCAGCTGGGCCGCGGCCTGTCCCTAGGGGGAGCGGGCGCAGGGCCGCGAGTGGGCAGCGCCTCCGCCCCGCACGAACAAAGCGGCCGGGCGCGCCGGGCCGAGGCTGCGCCGCCTCTCCGGGAGCGCGGGGGGCGGGGAGGATGGCGGGGGCACTCACCTGAGGGCCGGCGGAGGGCGCGGGCGGGCCGGGCCCGGGAGCCGGGACCGCGGCAGGCCGGGGCTCCGCGCCGGGGACGCACGGGCTACGGGGAATGGGCGACCGGCGCGACGTCCGCGGCGGGGCCCAGGAGCCCCGCAGCGCGGGCCGGGGGCCGGGGCCCGGGCTCGATTCTGCGGCCGCGAGGTATGGGAACCGGTCCGCCGGGCCAGGCAGCGGTTCTAGGCGGCAGGGGCAGCGACGCTGCCGCCTTTCCCTTCTCCTGCCCCCGTCCCTGCTCCGCCGCGTCCTCGTCCTCGCTGGGTCCCCGCCGCCGCCGCCTCAGCCTCGGCGCTCCTCGGGTTTCGTCTCTCCATCAAGGCCGGGCCGACCCGCAGGGACCATCCCGGAAAGTGAGGGGTTGTTGCCGTTTCCCGCAGCTGTTGGTGGCCATCTTTAATCCTCCTCCTCCTCCTCCTCCTGCTTTCTCCACCTCCCGCTGGCTGCCTGACTGACTGACTCTGGATCCTCCTCTTTCCCCTCCTGCTCCTCCTACTGAGCCGGCCGCAGAAATTGCAGCCGCTCAGCTTCTACCCCCTCCTGCCTTTCCTTCCTCTTTCCTTACTTCCTTCCCTTCCCTCGGCTTCCCCCTCTCCCCTCACTCTCAGCGGCTGCCTTCGCCCCCGTCTGCAGGCAGCGCCGCTGGATGCTTCCAGCTGGACTTCAACCCCAGACGCGCCTCTTCCCCGCCCCGCTCCCCTCTCCCCTCTCCCACCCCTGCCCCTCTCCGCGGCGCTCACCCTTCTCAGTCCCAGTTTCTCAAAGGACTCAGCTGAGAAAGGACAACTGGGTTCCGCTTTCCTTAACCCTACACCCTTTAGCTGGATGCTGACAGCGGCGATGGAGAAACGCAAAGCTGCGTTAATTTTACTCTAGCCAGAGTATAAAAGAACTGCCCACGCCAGCTATTTTACTACGCAGCTTCGAAACTCCTGCACGCTCTTCTGTGTGGCTCCGGTCCATTATGGGACTGGAGTTGAGGATCTCGGTCTCAAATGGTGCCTTCCGTCACTGACCTTGAGTCCATTGCTTAAGATTTTAGGTTTTCCTTTTCCTTCCTGGGAGGGGCATTGTTTATACCTTTGCAGTCCCAACAAACAGTGTTTAGACCAAATAAGTATTCTTTAGTAAACCTAGAACTGCCAAGTGATCATCAGTTTGTCCGTTTGTTCCTACTCAACCCAGTAGACAATTTGGGTCACGCTTCAGTTCTGGCAGCGAAGACAAACTGAGTCAGCAGTTAGAAGTGGACTCCCTTAAACAACAGTTAGAGTGGGGAAGTGGTCATAACATCGCTCTAATGACAAACTTGTTTTTCCTAACACTGCAATCTACAGAAGTTTCAGGATTTCCTCTAATAAACATAAGGCAAGTTGGATTTGCTGTTTTCTTCTTTTTGACAATTTTGCCTTTAGAGTTGGACCCATTTGTAATGATTTACTCGTCAATTACTCCAAGGTAACAAACTTGGAGGTAACATTGCTAACAACACAGATGACATATGTGAACACTGTGTGGCGTGGAGGGGAGGGGGGTCACAGTTTTTGCTTCTCTTGGGCACTGGCTATTAAAAAAAAAAAAAAAAGCACCTTGCCCTTTCAAAATAAGACCAGTGTGTTCAAAGGTTAGTCCCTTAAACAGACCAAATGTAGGCAGAAATGTTTTTAAATGTAGTTTTAGATTCTACTTCAAAACGAGTAATGTTTTGAAAGTTCAAATATAAGATATTGTAATTATAAAAATTTAAGAGTTTCAAATCTCTTTGAAAAGAATATGCCAAAACAAACCTAAAAATATATTTTAGTGAAAATACTATATCCTTTGGTGGGGGGCAGAGCAGAATTCTGATATTTTTATTTAATCCTCACGAAGTAACCTTAATCAACCCAGTTAGGTTCAAGATTTCAGTTGCCATCTTTCAATGCCAATAATTTTTCCATTTGAAATCAACAACCTATACCAACATCTACAACTCTTTTAAACCCAAATGAAGTATTTGAGACAGCATTGTACAATACATTTTGAAATAAATTATTACAAACAAAGCACCTATATGGGTGTGTGTATGTGCTTGTGCATGTACTTTTTTTGTTGTTCTTTCTTTCCTTTTGGCCTTTTGGTGTTTATTCTTTATTTAGATTTTGTGTTCTTCCAGTCTATTTCTAGGCAAAATACCACAAAATTCTTGACTCTTAAATATTCGCTTATAAAACTGTATGTACAATAATTGGAGAAAAAAGAACGTTAGATAACATGAATATACACTGAGAAAATAGGCTGACTTCTTTTAAACATTAAGACCACCATGCATTTTTAAAGGAAGATTTTCAATTAGAGGTTTCAGGATTCTTGTCATTGTGATTTGATTTACACTGAGGGAGGAAAGAGTTACATTTTAAAATACTATAATTATATTTTTCTGTTAAAAAATATATTGCAATAAAGTTCACAAATCTATCAGTATGCAAATGCAGCTATTTTCATATTAATGTCTTACAAACTCAAAGGTTTTTCAGTGATAGACGTAAAAATAAATGTACCAAGTTTTTTTTTTTCCTTTTTACTGAAGCCACATAAACGTAAGTACTGTAATAATGGAAAAATCAGACCCTTCACATTTACTTTTTTACAGCTCTGTCATCATTACAGCCTTACCTTTGGTCTTTGTTGCCGGCTAAGTGTAGTTTCACTGTCATCTTAGGATTCGAGTATGAAAAAAAAATGGTCAAATCAGTTTTTCCTGCAACATGATTATTGTTTCGTATGTACTCACTCTCAGATAAAGTCAAGGTCCTCTATAATACAAAGAATTGTGTTAAAGTGGGATAAACCCTTTGTGCAGAGGCCAGATGGAAAGAGATCTAGGCATGTGCAGCAAACTCCTCTGGGAATAGAGGAGCAAGCATGAAGGGCTATTTCTAAACAGTTCTGCACTGGGAGGCTGATCTCCAACTTACAATTCATGAATAAGGTGATTGTGGAGAATAATAACCAAGAGGCTATCTGTGACAATAAGCAAACAGAACTCATATTTGCTTTTAACATGATTGAAAATTCTTATGAACATGAATGAGTGAAGCATAATTTTAAATGAAGGAAAATGGAGATAAAGGGTTCATGAAAAATATCTAAAAGTAAGAGGAAGAAAAAATAATAGAAAAGAGCAATTTTGGAAAATTGTTAATACATATTAACAGTTTGCTATTTAAACAATTATTTACTTTATGTTAACTTTTTGTTAACATGTTTGCTTTTAAGACTATACAAGAAATAATTTAAACTTGGTCAGGTAGCATTATCCCAGAGATGAGTATATGTAATTAGAATTTTGAGATATTTATTCTAAAACATAGAGTGGTAAATGATGCTGTGACACAAAAATCAAAAGGAATGGAAGTGTTAATTGACATATTTAAAAATTACTGAGCCACTATATTATGTAAGAATTATATTAAATATATATTTCTATTTTTCCAGGCTACTAGATGCAACAATAGAATTACCATATTGTTTTTCCTGGTTTGAAAGGACCAGATGGAAACAAACTGGGCAAGCCAATGAACGTCTCTGGGGATTATGGGAATTGAGTGTCTATGAAAACCATATTCCAGAAAAGAATATAGTCTTAGGTAAATGTTCTTATAATCTACATTCTTTAGAAAAGACAATATCTGTTCTGCATCTTCCTCTTTAGGTGGACTGTCTAAAATATCAAGTGAATAATGACAAGCCATGTTTATCTGCACTGATTGAAATCTAGTATCATTCTTCACTCCTCAATTTACAGAACTGCTTATAATTGACTGATGAGCTGTCTCTGAGACAGGGCCATTTATAGTCATTACTGCACTCTAACTGGGGAGAAATCCTTTTAGAAAGTTCTAATTAGAGACTTTTTCTGTTATTTTTCTTATACATACATTCAAAAGAGGTACTGGAGAGTTTGTTTTGTTTTGGGAAGGGGCATGTGTGTAGCTCAATGTATTGTTTTTCTTCATACTTAGTAATATGTAATAAAGCTTCTTTAAACTATAAAGAGTTACAGGCTCACAGGAGGAAAGAGAATAGTGTCATGTTTTGCCCTTGTTCATCATAATTATCAGCACTATAATAGAGACGGGGGTTGAAGGCTTTGATTATTAATAAATTCTATTTCTACTTAAAGGTCCTCTTCATCTTCAGTTCCTGTATGTTTCTCTGTGGAGAGTTCAGACTTTTAGAACCAGTATGCTTACAATGTTTTTACAGGATAAATACACTTGACCCTTGAACAACACAGGTTTGAACTATGCAAATCCACTTCTGTGTAGATTTTCTGCCACCTCGGCCACCACCAAGACATCAAGAACAACTCTTTCTCTTCCTCCCCCTTCTCAGCTTATTTAACCTGAAGATGATGAGGATGAAAACCTTTATGATGATGCTTCTCCACTTAATGAATCATGAATATATTTTCTCTTCTTTATGATTTCCTTAATAGCATTTTCTTTTCTCTGGCTTTATTGTAAAGGTAAGTATATAATACATATACAAAATATATGTGAATCAACTATGTTATCAGTAAGGCTTCTGGTCAACAGTGGACTATTAGTAGTTACGTTTTCGGGGATTCAAATATTACACACAGATTTTCAACTGTGCAGAGGCCAGGGAGGGCATCAGCACTCCTAACCCTGGCGTTGTTCAAGGGTCAACTGTATAGTAGTATACACATTGAGCTTATTTCACTCATTAAAAATTGTAGTGAAAAATTATTCAAGTGGCTCAGTGTAGCTCATCTAGTGCAAACTTTGTAGCAATTTGAATGAAATCCAGGTCTCCTGACTCAGTCTCAAGTCCCATAACTTCAGAATTGACAGGGCTCATCTCAGAGGAGACAAACTCAACCAAAGAAACTTTTAACTGTGCCATCTTCGGTTAAATATAATTTAAACTTAATTTCCAGAATTAATGTTCAGCGTTGACCTTTCTTAGAAATGAAGCTAAGGAATAAAGTAAATAAACAGGGTTTTCGTATTTACAAAAATGAGAACAATTATTTGCAATTAAAGTAAAAAGCAAATTTAAAGAGTTTAAGAGAGCTCAAGTTGACTAAAAAATGTGCGATTTTTTGAAACCTAAAACAACCCCTATTCTATAACATTTATTTATGGTTCAAAAAGTATAAAGTTAACTCAAAAATACTGTGTTATTTCATGGATTAAGTTAAAATTGTGTTGCAAGACTCAGGAAACAAACCTCAGTTAACTAAATAAAGTAAAACACTGCCATCTGCTGACTAGAATGAAAAATTAGTGGGTCTTTTACCATCTGTAACTAGCGAGAGGTCTCTGTTAATTTATTCCATAACTCTTAAAGTACGCTAAAAAACACTATGCTGGGTGATACAAAATTACTCAGTCTCCTAGATGGACACCTAGGACTATACCCTATGCTACCGTATTAGTTAGGGTTCTCCAGACAGACCAAACCAATAGGATATAGATATAGATACAGGAGAGGGGATTTATTAGGGGAATTGGCTCATGCAATTTTGAAGGCTGACAAGTCCCAGGACAGGCCGTCTGCAAACTAGAGACCCTGGAGTGCCAGTAGCGTGGCTCATTCCAAGTATGTAGGCCTGAGAACCCAGAGGGGAGCTGGTGTGAGTCCTGATATCGAAAGGCTGGAGAGCCTGTCATTCTCATGTCCAAGGGCAGAAGAGTGTAACCCAACTTTAGGACAGAGAGACCAATTCACTTTTCCTCTGTTTTGTTCTGTCTGGGCCTCCAGCTGCTTGCATGGTGCCCACCCACATTGAGGGTGAATCTTTCCCACTTAGTCCACACAGACTCACACTCCAATCGCCTCTAGAAACACCCTCACAGACACACCCCAAAATAATGCTTTACCGCTTATCTATATATTCATTAATCCAGTCAGGTTGATACCTAAAATTAATCATCACAACTAGCATGTGGTGGTGGTGGTGATCATTATTCGAACAGTTAAATCTGACCATAATCAGTAATGCAGCAATAATAGGGTTTAAATATAAATGAGGAAATAAAGTTATTATCTCGAAATTTTGAATCTAGAAAAATTTTACATTAAAACTTATTTAAGGCTGGGTGTAGTGGCTCACACCTGTAATTCCAGCACTTTCAGAGGCCAAGGCATGCAGATCACTTAAGGTCAGGAGTTTGAGACCACCCTAGCCACCATGGTGAAAACCTGTCTCTACTAAAAATACAAAATTTAGCTGGATGTGGTGACAGGCACCTGTAATTCCAGCTGAGGCTGAGGCGGGACAATCACTGGAACCTGGGAGGCGGAGGTTGCAGTGAGCCAAGCCGAGATTGCATCATTGCGCTCCAGCTGGGCTACAGAGCGAGACTGTGTCTCAAAAAAAAAAAAAAAAAAGAGCTTTAAATTGTATAACTACAGTAAAATTAATTTGGAAAATAAAAAAATTTAAAGTTTAAGTCATGACCTAATTACTTCACTCTGCAAATATTTGAGTGGTTACCATGCCAGAAACTAGATTGCCTGCAAGAGATATAATAAATACCTACTGTCTACCTTTATGGAGCTTACAGTCTAGAGAAAGAGATAGATATCAACCAGGAATGATAGTGTCTTAAGAACTATAACAAGATGGTACAGGAGTACCTCCTTCTGCTCTAGTGGGGCACACGAATTATTATCAACTCATACAAATTACAGTATAATAAGTATTTACTCCTGTCCTCAATTACTATAAATAATCCTTGGACTTATTCAAAGCTATATTTTGAGCTTTCTGTCTGAGTGGAGTTTTTGTTGTATTGCTTTACTCAGAAACCTCAAAAGGTTTATAACATTTCAATTTCTCCCATTCCCTGCATCAAATCCATTACCAAGTATTGCCAATTTTACTTCCAAATAACTCTCAAATATAAATAACTCTTCCCATTTTCTCTGGTACTACCCTACTCTCATATTTTCAACTGAGATAACCTTTTATCTAGTCTACCCACATTCACTTGAATCTCTTCCAATCCATTGTTTCTGTTTACAAATTTTCAGTGGTTCTTGGGACCTGGCATAGTTGGCCAAACATCCACCTCTCTAATGTCAACATAAGCCATAATTTAATGCACTTTCTCTACTGCTATTACCCTGGCCTGTTCAGTCCCTTCTCCTTGACATGCTCCCTTTGCCACAGGGCCTTTGCACAGTCTATTTCCTGTCTCTATTCTTCATCTACTTGAACAATGTCTTCACTGAATTATCTAAGTCACAAATCCCACCATTAAATTTTTCATAGAACAACTCAATCTTCCTTGATAGCACTAATCAAGGATGCAGTTTTATAGTTTTTTATGTTATGATGTGGTTTATGCCTGTAAATTCAATGAGGACAATAACTGTGTTTTGACTCTTTATTGGTCCAGTTTTGGTAAGACCAGTTAACATTATAAAATTCTTCAATATCAGAGTAAAGAAGTTTTGAATCAAGCAATTGACACCTATCATAACTTAATGAAGTACACACATTTAACAGATGAATAAAATATGCTGGATTATTGATGATTCCAAACATATTTAATTTATAATTTTTTCCTGTTTATTTCATATATGTTATGACAAGACTAGAAAACATATTTTTTTCTTTAACACTGGCTATTGGGCCCTGCTATCCTAATCAGAATGTGTGCTAATTTGAGGGCACTCTATCCTCAAGGCAATGTCATATTTGAGGAGCAACTGTGAATGAAGTCAAACATTGACATAGTTTTTTTGACATCTTCTCTATCACTGCAATATTTTGTGTTTCCTCTTTTGCTCTTCCTTATCACTTGACATTTCTGCCACCATTATATAATCTTTAAAAATCAAGTTCCTTTTTTGCTGTTGTGCTTTTGAAACTTCCAGATGATGGGATGGGGTAGAGAGACACAATAACAAACAAAATAACCAAACACACAACCTACTTTATTTAAAATTTTTAAAGTTACTTTATTTAAAAATTTTCCTCAATAGCTGGGATTTATAGATAGAACCAGTCACGAACAAATAGAGTTATATTTACTTGCCTTATCAAGAAATTAAATCATTCTGAATTCATAGTGAGACTATAAAATCAATTATGTTATGTATATAATATCATTTATTTTCCTTAAAAAAAATTTTTTTAAAGTAGAGACAAGGTTTCGCCATGTTGTCCAGGTTAGTCTCTAACTCCTGGGCTCAAGTGATCCTCCTGCCTGGACCTCCTAAAGTGCTGAGATTACAGGCATAGGCCACCACTCCCAGCCTCATTTAAAAAAATAAATAAATCCAAGTTTAATTTAATGACATACTATGACGGTTAATTTTATGTGTCAACTTACCTGGGCCATGAAGTACCCAAATATTTGGTTAAACATTATTCTGGGTGTGTCTGTGAGGATGTTTCTGGATGAGATCGACATTTGAATCAGTAGACCGAGTAAAGCAGCTTGCCCTCCCCTATGTGAGTGGACCTCATCCAATCTGCCCAAGGCCCAAATGGAGCAAAAAAAGTGGAGAAAGGGAGAATTTACTCTCTGCCTGACTGTCTTTGACTTGGAACGTCAGTCTTCTCCTGCTTTCATACTTGGACTCAGACTGGAACTATATCATCAACTCCCCTGGGTCTCCGGCTTGCCAACTGCAGATCTTACGATTTCTAAGCTTCCATAACCAGCTAAGTCAATTCATTATGATAAATCTATGTATCTATGTATCTATCTATGTATTATCTACATATCTATCATATATCTATTATCAATCATCTATATATATATCATCAATTATCTATCTATCTATCCATCTATCTATCTATCTATCTATCATCTATCTAATGTTCTATTTCTCTGGAGAACCCAGACTAATGCACATACCATGACATTAAATACTAACTATAATTGCATGGATTTTACACAATTTAAAGATAGCTATGTTGATTAATTTTGGTATTAAATTCCAAGTGATGCCAGTTGCAGTGGCTCACGCCTGTAATCCCAGCACTTTGGGAGGCCAAGGAGGGTGGATCATGAGGTCAGGAGTTCGAGACCAGCCTGACAAACATCATGAAACCCTGTCTCTACTAAAAATACAAAAATTACCTGGGCATGGTGGCAGGTTCATGTAATCCCAACTACTCAGGAGGCTGAGGCAAGAGACTCGCTTGAACCCAGGAAGTGGAGGTTGCAGTGAGTGGAGATTGCACCACTGCACTCTAGCCTGGGTGACAGAGTGAGACTCCATCTCAAAAAAAAAAAAAAAAAACAAAAAAAAACAAAAAAAAACCTTCCAAGTGATTTTATCTTGTATATCCCTCTGCCTATTTACAAAATAAGAATGAATATTTATGTACACACAGACACACACATGCCCACACACAAAAACACAATCCTTGGTCCTTTAAATATTTCCAAGTCTCTTTATTGTTCAGATGGGGGGAAAAAATCTCCCAATCTCCATTTTTTTCCTCTCTGAAGTTTTTAAAAGAGTGCTCCATTTATACTTTATTTCTCCACTTAAATCTCTAATACTCATTCTTTAGTTACCTGTTACTAGCTTCCAACTTTACTACTCTGTTGAAACTGCTCTTACCAAAGTCATCAGTGTTCTCCTAATTCAACATAAAGCAGTATCTTCCATCTTATTCTAGAAGTTCTCTGTCCTTATTTTGGCAATTATGATTCTTCTTTTCCCTGATACTGTCTAGTCCCTTCTTCCTGGTTCCTCTCAAATTCTCTACCTGCCCCTTGCAGATAGTGCTCTAAAGTGACAGCTTCATTCTCTCAATCCTTTCAGTAATTCTAATGAATTCAGTTCTTTACACTGATTACATAAATTAATATCTCCAACCCAGACCTTTCCCAACACTTTCAGTCTCATATCCAGTTGCCTACTAGATACTTCATACTCAGTTCTCTAAAACTACAATTATCATCTTCCCTAAACTGATTCTTATTCCTATTTCCTCTATCTCAGATATAATAATCTTCATTTAACCTTCTTTCTTATGAATGGAAATACCAGTATAAAGAGCAATGTCTGTAACACATGCAGGTATAATAAATTGCATTATTGTTCACAAATATTTGCTGCCCATTCATAAGAGATAGTTGTACTTTCCTGCCTATTGACATAGCTTAACTATGCAACTTACTAAATATAAGTGTAAATGACTGCATTACTTTCCAGCAGATACTTAAGAGCCAGAATATCGTTTGTCATGCTTTTTTTGCCCTATGCCAGACAACCAGCAGTATTCTAGATGCTCCATCAGCTTGGGTGCTGGTATGAAGGTGATGTGGTACAGAGCTGCAGCCAACCTGCAAGGAAGTAGTAGCGTGACTGAAAATAAAGCTTTGAAGTTGTAATGACTGAAATTTGGGGATCATT
This sequence comes from Macaca mulatta, assembly GCF_049350105.2. NCBI lineage: Eukaryota > Metazoa > Chordata > Mammalia > Primates > Cercopithecidae > Macaca > Macaca mulatta. The sequence goes on along the minus strand of NC_133410.1, from coordinate 48,730,739 downwards.
TGTCAACACATCCAAAAGCCAATACTGACTGATCTGAGGCTGGAAAAGTTTTAACCACAGAATTGTATTTTCATCTATATATAGTCATGACAGGTAAAGGTCAACAGAAAGACATTCTCAAATATGCAAAGGCTATGAGACAACCTTTATATAATTTTTAAAATGCCTTAGATATTTCTCCAAAAAGTGAAATATGAAACAAAATTAAGAGAGAGTGAAAATTAAGGGTTTGAAATGAAGAACTGCAAGCATTGAAACTTGGTAAAAAGGGAGCTGAAAATGGCTGTAAATTTGCTTATAAACTAAATACAACGATCGTATAAACATTGAATAAGGAAATATATATAATATTAATGTAATGACACTTTGGATCTAGATTCCATGTTATATTAACAAAGACTGAAAAGTTGGAAACGGAAAAAGTTAACTAAATTTGCCCAGGCATGGTGGCTCACTCCTGTAATCCCAGCATTTTGGGAGGCGGAGGCAGGTAGATTGCTTGAGCCTAAGAGTTTGAGACCAGCTGAGGCAACATGGTGAAACCCCGTATGTGTTAAAAAAAAAAAAAAAAAAAAACTTTGTATGGTGGTGTATGCCTATAGTCCCAGTTACTTGCGATACTGAGGTGAAATTTACAAAATTCATTATATTAAATAGAGAGAATTCAATATAGAATATTTTACTTTCAATTCTGACTATTATGGAAGTAGAGGTTAAATAACGATGTTAAAATTCTTAAAGATAGTTTATAGAGGCTTTTAAAGATGGCAAGATAAAAATATTTTTAAAAGTTTGATCCTCCCCCTTGAAACTTACTAATACTGAAAAAATAAAAAATAACAATGTAGGAAAAACAACCAACCAACCAACTTCATCTTCAATGAAACAAGGAAATTATACAACCCTAAGTTACAAAAAAGGAAGCAGCAATAAAGTAAAATGAGGAAAGAGGCTGATTGCCAAGAACCAAAGCATGCCTTCTCCAATCGTGAGCAGAACAAAGATTTCTCTCAAAGGAAGAGAAACAATCCTGAAAAATTGTGACTAGAGTAGCAAAATCTGAACCTGGGGGAACCTCAGAAGTGGAATGTCTAGTTTAAAGGAGAGGTGGAACTAAAGAAGAAACCAGGCTGGTATGTCAGCTCTACAACCTTCAGCCTATTCTGTGAGCCACGGAGATTGCTAGAAGTAAAGCAGAGTGAGGAAAGGAAGAGAAGAACCAGAAATCTCGTGTCACTCTTCACTCCTATGCAGAATTTTTTGTCAGTAACTCATTGACAAGCACCATGTCTCTGGGCAAACACTAGTTATAAGGAAGGCAAGGAAAATAACTAGCTAGCTATTACAGTTTCTATGTTAGAGACAGGCAAGGGAAAAGGATGAGTGAATCTGTAATTTCTATTACTACGAGAAAAAAAGACAGAATGTAAGAATATATTTTAAAAGGAAAAAAAGAACATAAATAAACTGCAGAAGAAGAGCATACTGTGCAAGGTAAATTACCTACTAAATATTCCCAGAGTTAAAATAAACACTTCCTTGTAATCTCTGTAGTGGGTTCAATAGTGTCTCTTTCTAATTATGTTTACCCAGAACCTTAGAATGTAATCTTTATTAAGAAATAATTCTTTGAAAATGCAATTTGGAAGGTGTGATCCTACTGTATTAAGGTGGGCCCTAAATCCAGTGACTGGCATCCTATGAGAAGAGGAGAGGACATACGGAGACATACGCAGGAAAAAAGGTCATGTCACAGTGGAGGCAAAGATTGGGGTGATGCAGCTACAAACCACAGAACACCAAGGATTTCTAAGAGCTGCCAGAAGCTTAGGAAAAGGCAAGGAAGTTTTCTGCCCTACAGCTTTCATGGGGAACATAGCCATGTCAAAACCTTAATTTCAGAATTCTAGCCCTGAGAATTGTAAATCAATAAATTTCTTTTGTTTTAAGTCAGCCACTTTGTTATAGCAGCCCTAGGAAACTAACACAGTCTTCAAGAAATTACATACAACGTCACTGTGGTGGGCAGACTCTAAGATCACCCGCCATAACCCTTGCCTCCTGGTGCTCAGATCCTTGCATCCTCTCCTTGACTGTGAGTAAGACCTATGATTTATTTCTAACCAATAGAATACGGTGCAAATAGGAAGGGATGATGATTTTGTGCATGTGATTACATCACATAAGATTGTAGCCTATCGTGATCCTGGCTGGCTTTGAAAAAGCAAGCTACCATATTCCCAGATGTCATAGGAAGACAGCCACAGGGCAAGAGAGCCACATAGGAAGAGTGCAGCCTCTGGTCAATAGCCAACAAAAAATTGAGCCCTCAGTGTAGTAGTCTGCCAGGAACTGAATTCTGCCAGGAACGATGTTGAGTTTGCAAGCAGATCCTTCAGTTGAGCCTCAGATGAGACTGCAACCCCAGCTAACACCTTGATTGCAGCCTTGTGAGACCCTCAAAGCAGAAGACCCAGCTAAGTGATGCTCAAACTCCTGACCCATAGAAATTGTGAGATAACACGTGTGTGGTCCTAAGCCACTACGTTAGTGATAATATTGTTATGGAATGATAGAGAACCAGTACAATGTCCTTTCTAGAAGAAGACCTCTAACAAGAGAATAAAGAGTTCAATAAAAAAGTAAGGCATCCGAAGAGGAAAATGTGGAGATAAAAGAGCTCAGAAAATTAATGGAAGAGCTAAAAAATGGTAGGAGAATAAATAGAAGAAAAACACATAATTGAATACACAATCTAAAGAAATCACACAATACACAATAAAAAATGACAGTGATATAAAAATCATATTTAATATGGGGAAAAAGATACGCATGCCTTTCATTTAGGCATAATGAAATAAAATAGATTTGAGGAAGAGATAGAAATTGAGAAAGAAAATAAAGCGAACAAAATTAAATAAATAGTAAAAAAAAAAAAAAGTACAAAATACATTCTGGAATTGAAGACCAGATTTGCAGATTTAAAAAGCAAACTCTGTCTAAGAGAAAAAGTGATTCCGAATCATGTCACCAAAACATGTCCTGGTGCAAGTTTGAATTTTAGGAATAAAGACAAAATTTTATGAAAATTTTATGCAGAAAAGCAAGTAGCATTCCATTTAAAAAGAATCAGGTTTTACCTGGAGTTTTCCATAGTAATAGTTTAATGCTGGAGAACAGAAAGAATGTCTACAACATTCTGAGGGAAATAAAATGTGACTTTAAAATTTATCCCTAGACAAGTTTTCCTTCAACTACAAAAACAAAAACACATATTTCCAAGGGTAGAGAAATTGAGGGGATACATTTCCTGTAAGTTCTACTTTAAGAAACGTAGAATACAAGAATAAAGAAACTAGGGAAAAGAGAATGATAGTGAATACAATTCCTTTAAGTATAAAATCACAACTAAAACATGTCAAGAATTTTGACTGCAAAATAAAATGTAAATGTTATTAATCTTGACATTATGAACTTAGTAAGTAATACAAATCTGGGAGAGATTGATGGAAGAAACTGTAAGTGCACTAACCTCCCAGTTTTCCATAGACAAAAGGAGAGGCTAGTAGAGGAAACTGTTAGTAGACAACTCTCCCAGGCTTCCACAGTCAAAAGGCTGTGGATATAGCATAATTTACACATGCAGTCTAAAAAAAGCACTTCCAACCTTTTAATGTTTATCTTACTATAGAGGAAAGTTTCAGAAACTTATTTTTTGTGGTAAAGAAACATTTACTTCAAGTACACCAATTCTTTCAGCTTTACTTCAGTTTCTTCTTTCATTAAATTAGATTTTAAGTGAACATAATTAAATTAGCCGGGTGTGGTGGTGCATGCCTGTAATCCCAGCTACTCGGGAGGCTGAGGCAGGCAAATTGCTTGAACCCAGGAGGCGGAGGTTGTGGTGAGCCGAGATCACGCCATTGCACTCCAGCCTGGGCGACAAAGCAAGACTCCATTAAAAAAAAAAAAAGTGAACATAATTACTAAAAAGAATAATAAAATGAAAATCCTTCAATCCCATTTTATATGATTCTATTTGCATAATTAAACATAGAGAAGTGAAATTATGGTAAACAAAGTTTAGTGATGGTTGTTTTTGGGCTAAAAGGCTAGGAATAGAACTTGCAATCCCCTCTGAATTTTGGGAATTGTTTAGACTGTTTAATGATAAATGTAGATCACTTTCAGAAAACTAATTTTTCTTACATATAAATCTTAATTACAGTCACACCTCATTTTATTGCACTTAGCTTTATTTCACTTTGCAGATATTGTGATGTTTACAAATTGAATGCTTGTGGCAATTCTGAGTCTAAAAGTCTATTGGTGCCATATTCCCAACAGCATGTTCTTACTTCATGTCTCCAGGTCACATTTTGGTAATTCTCAAAATATTTCAAATTTATTATTATTATTATATTTTTCTGTGGTGATTTGTGATCAGTAATCTTTAATGTTACTGTTGTAATTGGCGGTGTCAGGAACTTTGTCCAGAGATGGTAGTGAATTTAATCAATAAATGTGTGCACAGTTTCTGACTGTCCACCAGCTGGCTGCTCCCCGAGTCCGTTCCTTTCTTATTGGGCCTTTCTACACCGTGATACACAACAGTATTAAGATCAGGCCAATTAGAAACCCTACAATGGCCTCTAAGTGCTCAAGAGAAAAGAAGAGTCACACATTTCTCACTCTAAATCCAAAACTAGAAATGATTAAGCTTAGTGAGGAAGGCATGTTGAAAGTCAAGATAGATTCAAAGATAGGCTTCTTGTGCCAAACAGCCCAGTTGTGAGTGAAAAGAAAAAGTTCTTGAAAAAAACTAACAGTGGTTCTCCAGTGAACACATGAATGATGAGAAAGTGATAATGCAGACAATTTGCTGATAATGCAGACAGTTTTAGTAGTCTGCATAGAAAATCAAACCGGCTACGACATTCCCTTAAGCCAATGCCTAGTCCAGATCAAGACTCTAACTCTCTTCAATTCTATGAAGGCTCAGAGAGGGGAGGAAGCTACAGAAGGAAAGCTGGAAGCTAGCAGAGGTTGGTTCATGAGGTTGAAGGAAAGAAGCCATCTTCATAACATAAAAGTGCAAGATGAAGCAGCAAGTGCTGATATAGAAGCTGCAGCAAGTTATCCGGAAGATCTAGCTAACATCATTGATGAAATTGACTACATAAACAACAAATTTTCATTGTAGACAAAACAGCCATCTATTGGAAGAAGTTGTCATCAAGGATTTTCGCAGCTAGAGAGAAGTCAATGGCTGGCTTCAAAGTTTCCAAGGACAGACTGACTCTCTTGTTATGGGCTAATGTAGCTGGTGACTCTAAGTGTAAGTCAATGCTCATTTACCATTCCAAAAATTCTAGGGCCCTTTATAACTGTGCTAAATCTATACTGCCTGTGCTCTATCAATGGAACAATAAAGTCTGGATGATAGCATGTCTGTTTACAGCATAGGTTACTAAATATTTTAAGCCCACTCTTGAGAACTACTCTTCAGGAAAGATTTTCAGAATATTATTGCTCATTGACAATGCACCTGTCACCCAAGAGCTCTGATGGAGAAGTACAGGGTATTAACATTGTTTTCATGCCCGCGAACACATCATACTATAGTCCATGGATCAAGGAGTCATTTTAACTTTCAAGTCTTATTATATAAGAGATACTGTTTGTAAGGCTATAGCTGTTACAGATACTGATTCCTTTGATGGATCTGGGCAAAGTAAATTGACAACCTTCTGGAAATAAATCACCAATCCAGATACCATTCAGAACATTCATGATTCATTGCGGGGGTGGTCAACATATCAACATTAACAGGAGTTTGGAAGAAGTTGATTCTAACCCTCACGGGCGATTTGTGGGGTTTAAGATTCAGTCAGGGAAATAACTGCAGATATGGTGGAAATAGCAAGAGAGTTAGAATTCAAGATGTGACTGAATTGCTGCAACCTAATGATAATTTTTTTTTTTTTGGACGGTCTTGCTTTGTCATCCAGGCTGGAATGCTATGGCACAAACATGGTTCACTGCAGATTCAACCTCCCCAGCTCAAGCGATCCTCCCACCTCAGCCCCTCAAGTAGCTGGGACTACAGGCACATGTCATCATGTCCATCTAGTCTTTGTATTTTTTGTAGAGACAGAGTGTTGTCATGTTGTTCAGGCTGATCTCAAACTCCTGAGCTCAAGTGGTCCGTATACCTTGGCTTCCCGAAGTGCTGGGATTATAGGCCATTGCACCTGGCCCCATGATAAAACTTTAAGGAATTGCTTCTTATGGATGAGCAAAAAAATTGGAATCTTGATGCAGAACACACTTCTGGTGAAGACGCTGTGAATGTGTTGAAATGACAACAGAAGGTTTAGAATAGTCCGTAAACAGCTGAGAAAGCAGCAGCAGGAGTTGAGAGGATTGACTTCAGTTTTGAAAGAAGTTCTACTGTGGATAAAATGCTATCAAATAACCTCACATGCTGCAGAGAAATCTTTTGTGAAAGAAAAAGTCAATAGATGCAGTAAACTTCATTTTTTTTAATTTTAAGAAATTGCCTTAGCCACCCCAGCTTTCAGCAATCACTACTCTGATCAATCAGCAGCCATCATCATCAAGGCTAGACCCTCTGTTGGCAAAAATACTACGACTCGCTAAAGGCTCAGATGATTATTAGAGTTTTTAATTTAATTTCTTATTAGCAATAAAATATTTTTAAATTTAAGTAATGTACATTTTTAGAAGACATAATGCTATTTCATACTTAGTAGTCCACAGTAGTATAAACACAACTTTTCAATGTACTGGAAAACAAAACAAAAAAAGTCTCATTTTATTGTGACATTTGCTTTATTGTGGCAGTCTTAACAAAACCTGTAATATTTTTGAGATATTATGCCTATATGAATAGAATTAAAAGCATAATATATATACTTAATGTATTATAAAAATGAAAGAAGATAAAACATATTATTGAATAAATATATCTACACACAAAAGTTCTCTATTAATATATGCTGTTTACAAATAAATATACATAAAACAAAATGATGTAATAAGTCTATAGAATATGGAAAAATACTAGGCAAATGCAAGCAAAAAGAAAGAGTAATAAGTATAAGAAATAAATGGATTTGATGGCGGAAAAAGCCAGTCACATGAAACAAATTTTACAAAAAATAAAATTTGTTTTGTAAAAAACAAATTTTACAAAAAAGACAATTCATAATAAAAATTTAAATTAATGAACCTTCATATTAAGCAAAAGCTGTTTGAATAAAAGAAGAAATTGATAGAAATACAAGTGAGATAATTTATTTTGAGTGGGCAAAAAATTTAAAACATACAAAATATAAATAAAATTGATTTGCGGATACAAAGAATGAATAAAATTTTCAGTGCCAAGAGCATCTATAAATTTATAAAATTTGATTATGTTATGTAAAACATGACAATTTCCAAAAGATAGAAAGCCATATCTCTGACCACAATGCAACAAAACTAGATAAACAAAAGGCAACAAAAAATAAAAAGGAAGAGGGGCTGTTTAATCCTTTAGAAATAATATTTTGTCAAATAATTATTGTTTAAAAGAGGAAATCAAACCTAAAATTATATACTATTTAGACATTAGCAATAACAGTACTACATATCAAAATATGGGTTGACTCCAAAGCTATTCTCAGAGAAAAATGCAGTGTTTAATGCTTTTACTCCTAACAAGAAAAGAAATAAAGGAAGGGAGGAAGGGAGGGAGGGTGGAGGAAGGAAGGAAAGAAAGAAAGGGAACTAAATCTTATATCTAAGAACCAAGAAGAATAACAATAGAAAACTTTACAGGGAAATAAATGAATAAAGATAAACCAGATATTACTGAATTATAAAATAGTAGGGAATTATTTAGCAATTAGCTTTAGGAATCATAATATTTTAACCAGTTTAAATATAAATAGATTTAATACGTAAATTTGGTACTTACAGCATTGTAGGAAGAGCTGGAAAATCAGGCTTTTGTCTGTGCCTTCGGGGCTTACTCCCAAAAAACATTGCTGAACTGTACTGTAAGTTTCTATAGTGACAGAATCAAGAAGATGCAGATTTAGGAGGCTACCACTGGAACAACTAAGTTCAAGAAAGTAATATCAGAGATTTTTACAAAAGAAGCAGAGATGGATCAAAAGAATCTACTGCTAGCATTGCATCTTCCTCCTTGCCACCCACAACTTAGCTTTGCTCTTGCAGAAAAACTCAGTATTTCTGTAACTAGGACAGGCAGTAACAACAGCTGGATTCGAATTTGCGGCCAGAACCCTGCCTCAAAGGGATCTGGGAAATGTAGTTTTTAGGTTTTCAGGCTCTACAGCAGAAGTGTTCAATCTTTTGGCTTCCCTGGACCACACTGGACGAATTGTCTTGGACCACAGGACAGCTTTGCAAGTGACCCAACACAAATTCACAAACTTGCTTAAAACATTATGAAAATTTTTTTGCATTTTTTTTAGCTCATCAGTTATTATTAGTGTTAGTGTGTTTTATGTGTGGCCCAAGACAATTTTTCTTAGAAATTAGGAGATCTACCACTGAGACAGATGAAATGACAGATGTTACAGGATAGTACCAGTGATAACTGGATGGTATTAAATTTGTAAATCTTGATAAAATGGATATTTCTAATTTCTAAGAAAATGTAAAAGTTCAAATTGATTAAAAATATTGGAAACCTAAGTATATCAATAGTCATGGGAGAAAATGGAAAAACTTATTAAGAATGAAAATGGCCCCCTGACCAAAATAAGACCCAAACAGCTTTATAAAAAATATTTTTATAAATATTTTGTAAAATCTTCAAGGAACATATAATTTCTATATCATTATGCCATTTACAAAATTTCCAAACCACATTAATAGCTCTGTTATTATGCATTATCAGGCATTGTGAAAATGTCCTGTTCATTTTCTGTGGTTCAACCTAACCACATTGAAATCGATTTCAGTAACCACAGTATTTCAGGGCCCCCATTATAGCAGAAAAATGATTATTTTCTGGTATATGTAATTCCCTTCATTGTTTCCTCGCTTTCTGTCCTTCTTTTTGGTATAACATTTACCTTCAAGAGCTTAATTAAGTGTACTCACAGTATGGTGGCATGAGCTGTATCCAGCTCTCTCCCTCCTGGGCTGCTTGGCATTTGTATAATCCCAAGTATAGCGATCCCCCCACAATGTCACCCGCTGAGTCCTGGGTTGCCTTATCTGACTTCCAATCATATGATTCACTGTCCTCCGCCCAATTCCCTCTCTTAACCACCAGACCTCTGCAGTCTTCACAGCACTCAGACCACTAGGAAGAAAAACATTTGGCCACTCCATCATTCCTGCTTAAGATGGAAAGTGGCCCTGTGTGAGTCTGGGTCACTCCAGCCCTCCTAGACATTGGGCAGAGGCTTTCTTTACTCAGTGTTTCCATATTGTGTAGGGTTGAGGAGCTCTTTTGGACTCAGCATCTTCCAGGACCAACCAGACCTGAAACAGTACAGGTCTCCTATAGTCTGAGATCCCCAAAATTTCCTGGGGGATCATCATCATCCTCCCTCTCCTTTAGGAGCTAAAGGGTCTAAGTGGGGGTTCACATGGGAATGGGGAGGTACTTGACTCTCAGAGATGCTCCCAGTGTTTGCTGTGACTGCTTCCTCTCCACCTCTATAGAGGATACAGAGAGAACAGGTAAAGAGAGACAAAGAGAGGGCCTCTCCTGATAGGAGACTCTTTAGAAGCTTGGAGTCAGGAATATGGTGGTAGGAGACTCATGCTTATTTATGTGCCCTGTTAAAGTGTTTCTTGTCTTAAATGTAGACTGGGATCTTTGAACTCCAAAACTCAGAACTTGATACTTTTATTTCTCTGCTTCCACTATGATGAGAAATTGAAGGAAGAAAAGAGTTTCCTGTAGTTGGCTAATAACCATCGACAACACTATTTAAACTGTTCTAGAAAATAGAAACAAAACACTGCCAAGTTCCATTTTCTGCCAGTCTGCCATAACCTGAAACTGAAACCATGAATATGGACAATATGCAAAAAAATCTAAATAAAATATGAACTTACCTGTTTTAACAGTTATTTTAAATAAATAATAGACCATCACTAGGTTATATTCAAGGAATGCAATATAGATTACTTATATTCTTGTATAATTTTTCTGTACTCAACAAGGAAGCAATGAGCAAGCCACTATGTGGAAAGGTATACTACAAAAAAATAATTATATACGCCTCAAGGAGCCTAATATCTGGTTGGAGAGACAAACACAAAAGTGGAACAACATAAAAATGTAAATAATTCATGATTTACAAAAGAAATACTCAAAGGTAGTACCCTGTTCTTTCAGATGAACTATATAAATATGCACTAGATGTTCATAGAAAGCCCAATCACTTGATTCCAGAGTGGCAGGAAAGACTGTACAAAGAGGGGCAGTATGTGTTTCATTTTAAAAGATGGGTTGAACTTGTATGTGGTGAGAATATTTCAGGCAGGTAATCCAGCAGGTGAAACTGTGAACGAAGGAAAGCTGAATATGTACATGTTCAGTCAACAGTGAGCAAACTTTCTGTGATAGAAAAATGAAATGTTATGGTTTAGAGACATTGTGAGTTAAACTTCCACTCCTGAGGAAATGTTAATTTAAAAGATATGTTATATATCTTTTTCCGTAGTCAGCTGGTAAAACAATTTGGAGTATCTTGACCTGCCTGAGGGGCACACTTGTTCTGTGTGAATAGTGAGGTCTATTGGTTGTAAGTTCAGTGTACACCTCCTTCACACAGTTACTCCAGAGTGCTTTTAAAGCCCCCATTTACATTCTCCTGACTTTCTCCCAAATCTTGGCTGCAAAAACAGTCAGCTCCTCTGCCATCTATTTTACCTTGATTTTCTGTACCCAGTTTCTGGATCTGTTTTTTATTATCCTCATCAAGATATACTCAGTCAATCTAAAGCAGAGATAAAATTGTTGCCAAAATTATGCAGGAGTAAATTCATATGTACTGAAGCTTTCACAAATGAAATTGAACCTGGGGAGAAATACCGTGCTACATTGAAAGCGTTTTTCTCCCCTCACATACACATGAATAATTTGTTTAATTGAGCTCTGGATTCCTTGGGGCACAAAGACTAAATATTTATAGTTCTTTGTGTACACTAGATGGTTAGTGGGAGCTCCCCACAACAGCTCCAGAGACAGAATTATTAGCTGGTTCAGATGGGAACACATAGCAAACTTATTTCTCTAGCTGGGCATATTGACAGAAAAGTCCCTACCTATTTACAGAATTTGAGCCACTCTCCTCACCTCCCACCTCTTCCACCTCCTACAGATTGTGTTGTATTCTTCCTTCTACTTCTGATGCCTTGTAAAGTCTTTGATCCTACTGCATTACTCTCTCACTTACACAGATCTCACCGTCCCTCCCCTGAATCCAAACAATGCTTGCCTTTTCAAGATGTACTCCATTTTGCCTCAGCTTCCTTTATTCCTTCTAAGAGGGCATTGCAAAAACATCTGCTTCTATTCTGCATCCACTTCACCTCTTTTAACTTTTCTCAGTCTCCAATTTTCTCCTTTGTCATTATCCCAAACATATTTCACTTAGTCTCTAAATATTGATTGGTTGGTTAGTTCTGCATAATACAAAAGGGTTGCTGACTCTACTTAAAAAGTAATGAGAATTATGACTTCCCACAGAATACGTAGAAAGCAGATAAACTCTTAGTGTGACAAACTGAGAAAATAAACACTTTATCTTATTAGATTGTTTCCACAGGGATGCAAATGAAACAAGTGATACATCACCACCATCAACTAAATTACAAACACTGCTTAGGTTTATTAAATCCATTATTATACCTGCAGCCATTTTTAAATTATTGTTTTTGAAATTATTATCTTGGTCAAAAGAGCAGGAAAAATGCTCATCGAATCAATAATGTATCCTTTTAACCTAACCCTAACTCCTAAGAGTGGTTGCAAATATGTGAACGATTAGTTAATGTAAGGGTCCTTCAGGGAATAAGGGGTCAATGGAGCATAAACAGCAGCAGTCAGGATGCAGCCAAATTACCCTGTAAACCAGTTGCTGTTCTATGAACAGATAGGAGGTGGGGTCTAAAAATGTTGAAATCATGAAGATCTAGAATCTGCATTCACTTAAATTCATTTTGTTTCTCTTAGCTGTGGCAGATCGACTTTACTTACCCTGTCTGAATTATATCCCTCATCCTTACCATGGCTTCATAGTGGGCAAAGTGGGCTTCCCACCTCAAAAATTTGAGGCATTACTTGCTAATTTTAAAGATAACATTAAATTGGACCAAGTAGCTGATTTTATGTGGGCATTGTTCCTTTTGTTTAAGCCTCCATTATAAATAGGATTATTACATTTGTTCTTTTGTGATTTTTTAGCTCACCAGATTATCAAGTCAGGATCATGGGTTGTTCACCTCTATTTATATAGAGCCTGGAACATTGGTAATGCTTACTACATGTTTGATTAGTGAAAAAGTGAGTGGTTATGAATGGAAGAGCTGGGAACAAAGAGGAAAAAAGGCATTTTCATGGGCCTATGATGTGACAGAACAGGCATGAAAGAGCAAAGCTTATTTAGAATGAAGACAATTCTCCAGCTTGGTTGAAAGTTGTAATATATGTGTTAGGAAAGGTTAAATGTGGTCAAATTTGAATGCCAGATTGAATGCCAGATTTAGGAATTGGGTACTTATTCTATAGATAGTAGAAAGTTTGTTTGAACATTTTGTAACAGGAGAATGACTTGGGAGGAATAATGTTTTAGAAAGATTTGTCTTGCTGCAGAATGCAAGAAGGACTGCATTAGGGAGGGATTGGAGGTTGGAAGGTGAGGGATGAGGTTTACATAAAAAGGAAGGTAAAGCCTGAACTGGAGAGGTAGTGCCATAATTATAAAATAAAGGTGATGGAAGAAATATTCTTAAGGAAGAATCATTGGACTTTTTGTTATTTTGGGGTTTGGAGGGCAAGGGAGAGCCATGTGAAAGATGACTTTCTGATTCAGAGTCAGAATGACATGAACATTGTTAGTTCTATTGCATATATCAGAGGAACCTGGTGCCAGGTGAGTGGGAGGGTAGGGAGGGTTTGGAAGTAGATTATAAAAACTGTAATTTGAAGGACATTTGGAAATATATGAGCATAAATATCCACACACAGTTTAAGATAAGGGGCTGGCTGGGCGTGGTGGCTCATGCCGGTAATCCCAACACTTTGGGAGGTTGAGGTGGGTGGATCACTTGAGGTCAGGAGTTCAAGACCAGCCTGGCCAAGATAGTGAAACCCCGTCTCTACCAAAAAAAAAAAAAGAAAAAAAAAATTAGTGGGCATGGTGGCACGCACCTGCAGTCCTAGCTACTCAGGAGGCTGAGGAAGGAGAATAACTTGAACTTGGGAGGTGGAGGTTGCAGTGAGCTGAGATCATGCCACTGCACTCCAGTTCCAGCAACAAAGTGAGACTCCCTCTCAAAAAAAAAAAAAAAAAAAAAAAAGATGAAGGACTAAAATTCTAAGAATAAAATTGGATCAAAATAAATATTTGGTAGTAATCTATATGGAAGTGATAACTGATTTTTAGAGTATGGAAGAATTCTCTGAGAGAGATACTGCAAGATGAGCAGTAAAACAAAAATTAAACTTTGGAATTATTTGTTAAATTTGGTCATTGTGGACCAAATGTGTGTGCATTGTCCGACGTACATGGACAAATAAGATGATCAAATGAATGTTTACAATTATTTTCCACATTACCCAAACAAGTTAATTTGGTTGTGACCTCATTAAATTAATGTCTTAAATTGATTTAAACTAGAGTGATGGGACCAAGGATAATTAAAGGCACTCCATCCATCCTGCAGCATTTCCAAAGTGGGAGGTATTTTGAAACGTTAACATAGATAGTATCATTATTTATTGCTTCATCCGCTCCTATACATATTTCATATGAATATATCAGATAACCTTCTTTGAAAAGACTTATTATTTGCCATGTTTTGGCAGTCCTTGATATTATAATGTCAGGACATCTTAATGTCATTTTTTTTAAGGCTTAGAAACAATAAAACTTCTATACAAATAACATTAAGCAGGTCATCTCACATAATTCTTTTACTCATCTTACATCTCAATACCCTACAGGTTTATAACTCCCACTGAAATGTTTATTACATACTATTAACTAACAGTTATATAATGTTTTACAATGTGCTTTTACATTATGTTCAATTTGATGTTCATAGTAAATCTGTCAGCATGGCATTATTATTATTATAATTACATCTCAAAGATGAATAAAATGAAGCTCAGAGAGGTTAAGTAACTTTCCTAAATATTTTTTTTTCTTTTTATTCCAAAGGTTTATGGGACTCCCCAGTAGTCTCTATGTAGAGTCTAATGTAGAATCCGGGACTGCACGGAAAATTCACTGGATGTAAGAAACAATGATAACCTCCATTTTTACATCAAAAAAATAAGATACAAGTTAAATTTACTAACATTTAACATATAGACTGACTCTCAAAGGTCAAACAGTCTCTATGGTCATGCTCCCTGTCCTATTTGGTACAGGAGAGGTCTGGAAGAGATGTCTGAGAGCTCCAAAATGCAAGCAGCTTCACAGAGGTACCCTCTCTTGTTTACTCACTCTCAGTGTTGTGTCATAAGCAGTTCAAATGAGCCTAGATACAAGAATTTATAGATTATAGGACCATTTTTTAATGGGTACTTCATTTTTGCTTTAATAATTATTTTTGATTGTTAATGAAAGTGACCATTTCCACATATATTGAATATTGAATTTATAATTCTTATATATTTCCTTATATTTCCTGTGTCCCATTCATCTATCTAGGACAAAAACCATAACAGAAAAGCCTATTTTAGATTGTAAAATTTCTAAATTATCTTTTAAACCAAATATGCAAAGATATTCCTTCTTATTCATGGTCTGTTGAGTTGTCAGTGTGATGCTTTATATTCTTATACATACGATCCCTTCCTTCCTTCCTTCCTTCCTTCCTCCCTCCCTCCCTCCCTCCCTTCCTTCCTTCCTTTCTTCACTCTCTCTTTCTTTTCTTTTTTGAGATGGAGTCTCACTTGTTGCCCAGGCTTGAGTGCAATGGCATGATCTCAGCTCACTGCAACCTCCATCTCCCAGGTTCAAGGTTCAAGAGATCCTCCTGTCTCAGCCTCCTGAGTAGCTGGGATTACAGGCATCCACCACCACATCCAGCTAATTTTTTTGTATTTTTAGTAGTGATGGAGTTTTGCCATGTTGGCCAGACTGGTCTTGAACTCCTGACCTCAGGTGATCCACCAACCTCAGCACCCCAAACTGCTGAGATTACAGGCGTGAACCACTGTGCCTGGCCTCATATGATCCATTTCTGGCTAAACTGCTCCTCACAAAATACACAGATGACATACATAGATTCCTGTACAGAAAATGCTGATTGAAACTAACACTAGGCTGGGTGTGGTGGGTCACACCTGTAATCTCAGCACTTTGGGAGGCAGAAGTGGGTGGATCACATGAGGCTGGGATTTTGAGACCAGCCTGGGCAACATGGCGAAACCTTGTCTCTACTAAAAATACAAAAATTAGCTGGGTGTGATGGTGTATGTCTGTAATTCCAGCTACCTGTGGGGCTGAGGCATGAGAATCACTTGAATCTGGGAGGTGGAGCTTACAGTGAGCAGAAATTGCTCCACTGCATTTCAGCCTGGGCAACAGAGTAAGACTCTGTCTCACCAAAAAAACAAAACAATACAAAAAGAGGCTGGGCATGGTGGCTCACGCCTGTAATCCCAGCACTTTGGGAGGCCAAGGCAGGCAGATCACTAGGTCAGGAAGTTCAAGATCAGCCTGGCCAACATGGTGAAACCCCATCTCTACTAAAAAATACAAAAATTAACAGGGTGTGGTGGCACAGGCCTGTAGTCCCAGCTACTCGGGAGGCTGAGGCAGGAGAATTGCTTGAACCTGGGAGGTGGAGGTTGCAGCGAACCAAGACCATGCCATTGCACCCCAGCCTGGGCAACAGAGTGAGACTCCGACTCAAAAAACAAACAAACAAACAAACAAAAAGAAACTAAGACTAACAATGTTTAAGCAAACAAATAAGAAAATAGCAGACTTGCATGTCTATCACTCAAAATGTTATTTTTATTTTTATTTTTTGAGATGGAGTTTCGCTGTTGTTGCCCAGGCTGGAGTGCAATGGCACAATCTTGGCTCACTGCAACCTCTGCCTTCCAGGTTCAAGCGATTCTCCTGCCTCAGCCTCCCAAATGGGGTCTTGGCATGTTGTCCAGGCTGGATTTGAACTCCTGAGCTTATGCACTCTTCTGATCCCAGTCTCTTGGGTAGCTGGGACTACAGGCATGCACCACAATACCTGGCCAAAATGTAAGATTTTCATCAGCAATATTATAAGATGAAACAATGATCTGAACAACAGTTGGCCAAAGTCAAATTTTTAGCTATCAAGAAGAGAATTTAAAAATATATTTACATCCACTATCATTATTCATAAATATCATGTGAGCTGTATATATTCCTTTGAGGTATTGGCTAAGGATAATCAAGCTATTTTAACACTAAATATCTAAAACATGAAGATGAACTCTATAATTGTTTCAGCAGTGTTTGAAGTCATACTCATTCCAGTACTTTACAAAATTTTACTAAAAATTAATGAAAACGTTGAGGGCTTCCTTTAACATTTCTTATTTAATTGCAAGAGGCAAAAAGCAGTTGTTTGCCCTGACACAGTAGGCTAAAGTAATATACTCAATATAACTGCAAACCAACAGGCACTCCTTTTACAGCAAAAAGTGTTAGAAGTTGCAAAATGTAACTTAGAACAAATTTCAAATTAAAGGAGGGCATGCTATTCATAAAAGTATCAATATTTCTCCAAAGTCTAAGTTTGTGGTATTTGCTGGATTTTATTTCAATAATGAAGTCCATCAAGTACTACTTTTTGTGTAAGCCACTAAAGAATATGAGCCAGAAAAGATATTTCTCAATAATAAAAAACGTCTTTAATGAAAACGATTAACCAAGTTGCATTGCCTGGAATCTTAAAAAGTACTCCTAGGTCACAGGCAGATTTCAGAGCTAGTACAATGCAAATTGACTTACTCCATCATACGTGAACACATAAAGCAAAATTGAAGTCACACATGTACAAAGTGCTGATGGGCGTCATTGACATGGTTAATTTCATAAAATTAAAAACTTAAACCTACAATACAAGCTCTAAACATTGCAATCCATGTGGCATGATCATGAAAATCTTTTGTATTAATACTACAGTGAAGCTGATTGGTTATTTTGTATGAAAGACATGAAAGGAGTTGAGTTTATAGATGTGTATGTATTTTTCTTGAATAACAAAAGAGATAAGTATTCCTTTTCTGATATACTGCGATAGTAATAAGAGGTGGGGCTTTCAGGAGGTGATTAAGTAATGAGAGCAGCACCCTCATGAATGGGATTATGACCTTATAAAAGAGGTGTGAGGAAGCTTTACATTTCTTTTTTGTCCTTTTAACCTTCTACCATTTTAGGACACAGCAAGAGGCAACATTTTGGAAGCAGAAGGCAACTCTCACTGGAAACCAAATCTACTGGCACCTTGATCTTGAACTTTGCAGCCTCCAGAACTGTGAGAAAATACATTTCTGTTCTTTATAAATTCCTCAGTCTCATGTACTTTGCTATAGCAGCAGGAACAAACTAAGACTATTTGAAATATATTATACAGGGCTGGGCACAGTGGCTCATGCTTGCAATCCCAGCATTTTGGGAGACTGAGGTGGGTAGATCACTTGAGGTCAGGAGTTCAACACCAGCCTGGCCAACATGGTGAAACCCTGACTCTACTAAAAACACAAAATTAGCCAGGCATGGTGGCATGTGCCTGTAATCCCAGCTACTTGGGAGGCTGAGGCATGAGAATCACTTGAACTTGGGAGGGGGAGGTTGCAGTGAGTCGCGATCCACTACTGTACTCCAGTCTGGGTGACAGAGCGAGAGTCCGTTTCAAAAAAAAGGAAAATATATTACACAGGATCAATGGGACAATGGCTTATATTTTTTCTCTTTAATTTCCATTTAAAAAATAAAAGTTCAGTGCTCTAATTATAATTACCCTCAATGGTTCCTGGTGAGTTCTTACAAATTTTTTGTGTTTTGACTCCCTTTCTCTCTTTTGGAATATCATATGACTCATGCATTTTTATAAAATCATTTTCAGTCAGTTGAAGTCATTATTGTTTTTATGCTCAAATTATTCCGCCTTTGGCCAAATTAGCTCTTCTGTCCTTTTGACATAACCCCATTAACTTTTTCTTTTTTCACAGGTAAGGTCTTTCTATGTTGAGCAGGTTGGTCTCTAACTTGACCTCCCAAAGTGCTGGAATTGCAGGTCTGAGCCACCATGCCCAACCTCCCATTACAGTTTGATTACTATCAAACTTTGTCTTTTTTACAACAAAATATCCAAGGCTCATCTTATCTATTTCCTGACCCAAACCTCAATCTGGCCCTTTTTCTAAGGAGCCCTAGTTTGTTTTATCGGCAAGTGATATTTAGAGATCATAATCTGGTGCTAGGTTTAATGATTGCTTTTAGACTTTTTCAGTAAATAGAATTAGGAAATACACTTAAACTTTTTAACTAATTGTAGAAAATGTTAAACATACACAACAACAGTAAGAATAGCATAATAAATCCTCATGTGACAGCATCCAATTTTAACAGAAATCTATGTTTTGCTCATCTTGTTTTATCTAGTTCTCACACTTCCCTTGAAAACTATTAAAAATCTATGGCAGAACAATGGTCAAGGAATACGAACTACAACTTCATAAATGAGGAACCAGAAAAGGTAAAAAAACAAAACAAAACAAAACAAAACAAAACAAAACTTGAACAGATAATCGAATTTCACAGTAATTCATTTTCAAATTAAAAAGTATAAAGATTAAAAAAATGATTTCCCCATTGTTGACTAGACTGCAGAAACATGGGGCCAGGCATGGTGGCTCATGCCTGTAATCCCAGCACTTTGGGGATCCAAAGTGGGAGAATCACTTGGGCCAGAGTTCAAGACCAGCCTGGGCAATATAGCAAGAAAAAGAAATTAAAAAATAAAAATAGAAGTTTCATGCAATACTAAAGGGAATATACATGGGTATAAGCTTTCTGGACAGCAATTTTAAAAATTACATAAGAAATCTTCAAAAATATTCTTCTCTCTGATATAACAAATAGACTCTACAATACAGTTATTTAAATAATACAGAAGTTCACTTCTTTCTGTCTTCTCTATCTCTCTGTGTCCAGGTTAGCAGGGAGGCATTCATGTGTGAGGTCAAAACTGAGTCACAACCACAACCAAGTTCCAGCTGGCAAAGAGTAAAAATAACATGGAGGAGTTATGACCAATGTTGTAAGGATCAGGCCTAGAAATGGCAGGCATCTTTTCCACCAGTATCCTATTGGTAAAAATGTAGTCACATGGGCACACCACCTATCTGCATGGAAGGCTGGGAAATGTTGATCGGTTGGGCAGCCATATGTGTAGGAAGTAGAAAACAGAATTTGGTGGATACCTAGTAGTCTCTGCCATACCCTTGACCAAAAATTTTTCTTCTAAAGAATTTAATTCTAAAAATTAGAGACATTCCCAAAGATTTACCTGCAGGCATCACAGCTTTGTGTATAATTGCAAAAATTGAAATCAACATGAATGTCCAAAATAGTGAATTATTTAAATAGATTATTATGCATATTACGAAGAAATACTCTGCAACTCTTAAAAATAAATGTGATGTGCCAGGTGCAATGGGATATGCCTGCAGGCCCAGCTACTTGGGAGGCCAAGGCAGGAGGATCACTTGAACTCAGGAGTTCAAGTCTAGCCTAGACAACATAGTGAGACTTGGCCTCTAAAAAAGGAAAAAAAAAGAAAGAAAACTGATGTAATGAATATATAATGACCATAAAAGAGGTCTAACCTTATAGTTGAAATGTTTGGGGCACTCATCCCATTCATAATTATTTTACATTTAAATTACTGTTCCTATGTAAGTGGTGAGCTTGGTAACCATTTTCATATCAGGTGATACTACTGCAGTAATCATAGCTGTTTGAATGAGGAATAATCCCAATCACATTTTCTCTTAATAGTTTATTATACTGGGCATTGGGGTTGCAAGACAATGCACACTCCAGGCTGAATACATGTCTTCATGTACCTGTGTGTAAATCCCACTTTTATTCTAAAATTCTTTGAATATTTTGTTTCTTGCAACCCAATGATCCCAAGAAAATTATATGCTTTTACCTGAAAATTAAAACCAATATTTTTGGAAAAGTGTATATGCAGTATGATCCCACTTTATAAACAAAGACAAATTTATAGGAAAATGGTTATATGGCTGATAACAATGACTGTCTCTGAGTGGTAGGATTACAGTTAATTTTTATTTTCTTCACTCTGTTTATCTTTATTTTCTGAACTTTCTACAATGAACATGTTTTATTTTTACTTTTGTTAAAATAAATAACATTTAATTTGACAGGACATTCTAAAAATCAACCTTTGGTAACTTCAGTATTCATTGGCACATTAGTTTGTGCCTGTTTCTGGGGGTCATTCCTATGAGAAAGGCAGGTAGAACTTATGAGGATAGAGCAGTTGAAATATTATAGGTTTCATATTTTATGGCTTTATTGAAAACATTGATATATTGAATATTTGTAAATTTTAATTTCATTTTCTTTTATAATCCTCAGTGTGAGGCTAAGGTATAAGGAGATTGGTAAGGAAGTATGATACATATTGAATCAGATGTCAAGGTACCATTGGTGCCTGGGTCTGACCAATAGACCAAGGGAAAAATCTCAAAGAATGAGACTTGTAATGAGAACACCACAAACTTGAATACCTTATACACAAAACACAAACATTGTTATGCATAATGTGCATGAACCCTGAAACAAAGATAATGATTTGGACCTCCCAACTGAAGTGGCATGAACAAAAGAAATAGCAGAGAAAAAACCAAAATAACTAAAATAAATTGTTAGAGAAAAATTACTTTAAAAATAGCTATAACACTTTGCAATTTCAGTAACAGTTCTGCCTCTGATGCAATGTAAAACATGTATTAGACATTCAGTCTCCACAATAAATTTTAATGAGCACTACAAATTTAGAATATATAAAAATATCAGTAACCTATGAATTCATCAACATAACTCACTTTTCAGTTAAGTTAGGCTGAGTTGAAATTCTACTAAGTTTTCCCATATTCTTGATAAAGGCTAAATTTGAAATAATTTATTTAGATGACTGTTAATTGGCAATTTGATAGTAGTTACATTTTACGTAACACTTGATATAATAATTAGCCAAAATTAATTGGTTCAATATTATCTTCTGTGGTTTATTGATCCAAAAGTACATATTTGTTATGTAAACTTATACTATGTAAACTTGTATTCACTTTTTGCTTCCTTGAATTAATAAAGCCCATTAATGCAAATCTAAGTCTTCATAGACTTTTCCAATCCTTAGTTAAATATTAAAAACTGACTACTGTAGTTATTTGCTAGGTATAAAAGGTGTGACTCAGAGCAGAGAATAAGATGTCAGCAAATAGTAAGATGTCAGCAAAAGTGCCTCAAATTGTAACTGCGACAAGTTAAGGGCATTGTAAATACTATAGTTATATGTTATATGCAGCTTGCAACTTCTACTGAAATGAGTTTAATCATGCCTTTCACATAGCTGAAATTTGTGTCACGATTTAAGCTGATTTTCTCATTCTTATCAAAGTCTTACCTGGGGGTAGGGAGAGGTAGGCCTGCATCCCACCTCTAATGCTATCATTTTAGGAAGAGACAGGCATAAATCTGCTCATCTAGTAGAACACATGATGTTAGAGTATATTTTGTTGAATGCTATGGAATATTAATATAATTAATTCTAAAATATCACCTAAAAATATGTCAACTGAAGATCTGACTGTACTAAATATAAAAAATAAAACAACATATACTTTCTCTACTGCTTTTCTGTCCATTCATTGTCACCAGGCCTAGCCAGTCCCTGACACCCAATACACTACCAATAAGCCATCGTCATCTTTTCCTGGGGTTTTACATTCACTGGTTGTGTTACCTAGTATCGCCTATAATAATCGTTAGTCATCATTAAGGAACTAAGTATTATCTGCTCCTTGCCTTGGAACACTCTATTTGGAGTTGTGCAAATGAGAAGCCCCAAATTTATAAGTCAATATCCTCATTTCAGAGCCCCCACCCTTGTGACTTTAAATTGGAGCTCCTGTTTGACACCACTGTGTATCTCTGTCTCTGGCCATCACTTTTTTAATACATATGACTTTCCTTTCCCAATTTCCAGACAGGGCTCTTGGAATGTATGTCAAACTCAATTACTCTATAGAAAAACTGCCTTTCTCTTCAACGTGCTCCCTTGAGGTTGCTAGGTGAATTTTGTACCTTCTATTTTAAAAGAGGCTTTCCCAAACTGTGCCATTTATCAATTTATTGCCCATCAGTCTCCATCTACCATTCTCCGCTCTGTTTTGTGAACTGAAGAGGGACCCTGTAAACATTTCTTTATTGCCAGCAGATACAACATTAGACATTGTCAAGAAAGGGTGCTGGAGGGCCACTTCAAGTCCACTGCAAGAGGAAGGGGCTGCTCCTGATGGCCAGGTTTGCTGTTTCCTTCAGCAAGGCTGCTGGCGGATGTGCATGTCAGAGTTCCCATGGTTCTCACCTCGGTGACACTTGACAACCAGCATCAGGCCCACCAAAACCTCCAAGAAGTTTAGTCACCAGGTGAGTCACTTCCTGTGAACCCTTCCAGCATATACCTTCTGGTAAGTTTCTATGCTGTTGGAAGTCTGTGTGTTCCTATAGCAAGCACACTCTCTCCAACAAGGCATGAATCATGAATCTATATTGGCTGAAGGTGGGACGGTTCGTTTCTTCTACATTCTTGGTTCCTCAGTCCCAGAAGTAGCTGCTTTTTGCATTTGTTATCTCTGTATTCATTAGAGTTCCCTTTTATTATGATTAATATAATACTCCTTTATATTAAATTTTTCCTTTTCAAATAACTGGTGTGGATCGAAGGCATCCTGAATTTGGTATAAGTCTATCTTACTGTTTTCAGATACTGTAGTAAGAGGCATAAACTTTATGTAATTTTAGTAGATTTGCAGTTGCAAAATATTTGAAATAAATTTATGGCAGGAAGGTTTGAAGTGAGAAAATTATGTAATTGAGTTACATTCTTATGTAAATTGGGAAAAGACTGCCATTATCGCACTTTAGCAGCATAATATCTTTGTTCAGCTCTCATGACTATCCTGTTCTATAAGAGTAAGCTTAGAGAATCACTAAAACCAATGAACAAAATGTTGCTTAATAGAACAATTGTTGAGTTTATAAAAATTTATTTGGTTAGAGAATAAGGTTTTGTCTTCAGACTTTCAGGGATGACCCAACTTCTCTAAAATCATCTTTCCATACTATCTCTGTTTGTCAATTTAATTTTCTTTGTTTCTACTGTTCAGGATTAAAATATCAGCATTATCTCTAATTTATTCCAGCATTATTAAATATCTACTATTTGCATGGTACTGACTGGGGAATGGAAGCAGGAACAGAAAAATGTAGATATAGAAAAATTGCTCAATGTAAATAACCAATACTTTTAGAAATAATGTAAGTGACTAATGTTCAGAAACAATGTATCACCAAAATTTCTTTTTTTTCAAAATTTCTTATAGTTCATTAGTTTGTAAATGTAATGTAAATGTTGAGAATATTATTCTTGTCATAATGTAAAGCCATGTTCTTTTACTTTAATCTCTGGAAAGAAATCACAAATCATTCATTATTGTTTTAAGACAAGGTGTGCGATAGTTGAATAAAAAGTTGATTGCATTCATTTCTTTAATTAAATCTAAGCTGTAATTAAAATGAACTTTGGAAAACACTAACTTTAGTCTGATTAGTTACTAGTAGTTCATTGGGTATCTACAACAACCATACTTTCACTCTAAAAATTGACAGTGATTCTCTTATGTCCCATGATAGAAATATGAAGATTATTCCACAACACCCTCTGTGGACATAAAACTTTATAAACCTACTAATGCCAAAGGGCAAGGTGATAATCCCCTCAAAAAAAAAAAAAAAAAAGAGAAAAACAGGAAGTCATGCTGTTCTCTTCTTGAACACCACCTTTGCTGTCACCATGGTACTGTGATCCAAGGTAAGGCAGTTTTTGTTGTTATTGTTTTAAATAACAGAACATTCAGATAAATATCCTAAAGCAGTATTAAATTGGAAGGCTAGCATCTCTACTATAATTAATTGCATTTGCTTCTATGTTCTACTTAAGCCAAAGCCTTCCTTTAAGACCCATTCTTACCTTCGTTCACGATTTGCTCTCCTCTCACAGTCTTCTGGCCTCAATCCCCTTGTACAGTGACTCTCCTTTCTTTTATCCTGACCTGGGGATTCTCCAGCTCCCTCCAAGTGACAGAGAATCCGAAGTGCTGGTCCCAGAGCCTTTCATGTCTCTTATCAGTTCTCCTGTTGCAGACTCCAGGTGACAAGGGCTTTACTTCTGCCTGAGAGTCTCCTGGTCTGAAGACGGGTAGGAGGAAGCCTTGTCCTCCTGAGCTGCAGTTGAGTTGGTGGGTGCTTTCACTTTGCTTCAGGCTGTCCATCAACAACGGCTGAAGCATTCCTTCTGAGTGTGCCTAAACACAGAAATACTTTATCTATCCTTTTTTAAAAAAATGTTTTATTTAAAACATTTTATTTAATATTTTATTGATTGAATGATTGATTTTGCAGACGGCATTCGCTCTGTCACTCAGGCTGGAGTGCAGTGGTATGATCTTGGCTCACTGCAACCTTTGCCTCCCGGGTTCAAGCAATTTTCCTGCCTCAGCCTCCCAAGTGGCTGGGACTACAGGCACACGCTGCCATGCCTGGCTAATTTTTTGTGTTTTAGTAGAGACAGGGTTTCACCGTGTTGCCCAGGCTGGTCTCGAACTCCTGATCTCAGACAATCCACCAGCCTCGGCCTTCCAAAGTGCTAGGATTACAGACATGAGCCACTATGCCCAGCCTACTTTGTCTATCTTATCTTTTTTCCAAAAATAAATCTATCCTCAATATGAAGAATTTAGATTTTTCCTGTTTAAATGACTCCAGTACTAAGCTTTAGGGAACAGTAAGTTTCGCTATTATCTTTACGTTAAGGGAATAAGCACTTTGAAGGCCCAGATCTGTATTATTTATTTATTTATTTATTTATTTATTATTATTATTATACTTTAAGTTCTAGGGTACATGTGCATAACGTGCAGGTTTGTTACATATGTATACTTGTGCCACGTTGGTGTGCTGCAACCATCAACTCATCAGCACCCATCAACTCGTCATTTACATCAGGTATAACTTCCAGTGCAATCCCTCCCTCCTCCCCGCTCCCCATGATAGGCCCCGGTGTGTGATGTTCCCCTTCCCGAGTCCAAGTGATCTCATTGTTCAGTTCCCACCTATGAGTGAGAACATGCGGTGTTTGGTTTTCTGTTCTTGTGATAGTTTGCTAAGAACCTACAAAGAACTCAAACAAATTTACAAGAAAAAAACAAACAACCCCATCAAAAAGTGGGCAAAGGATATGAACAGACATTTCTCAAAAGAAGACATTCATACAGCCAACAGACACATGAAAAAATGCTCATCATCACTGGCCATCAGAGAAATGCAAATCAAAACCACAATGAGATACCATCTCACACCAGTTAGAATGGCAATCATTAAAAAGTCAGGAAACAACAGGTGCTGGAGAGGATGTGGAGAAATAGGAACACTTTTACACTGTTGGTGGGATTGTAAACTAGTTCAACCATTATGGAAAACAGTATGGCGATTCCTCAAGGATCTAGAACTAGATGTACCATATGGCCCAGCCATCCCATTACTGGGTATATACCCAAAGGATTATAAATCATGCTGCTGTAAAGACACATGCACACGTATGTTTATTGCAGCACTATTCACAATAGCAAAGACTTGGAATCAACCCAAATGTCCATCAGTGACAGACTGGATTAAGAAAATGTGGCACATATACACCATGGAATACTATGCAGCCATAAAAAAGGAATGAGTTTGTGTCCTTTGTAGGGACATGGATGCAGCTGGAAACCATCATTCTTAGCAAACTATCACAAGAATGGTGTATTATTTATGTAGGTATTTAATAATGCTGAACTTGAGTCAGAAACAAAACCAATGTTTAAAGCCCAGTTGATTGGCAGAAGAATACAATTTTTCTCCTGATAATGAGAGATTAATTTCAGTTCATCCTGCCCATAAAATATTGACTTCATGCAACACGTACAATGTATTTCCCAAGACAGAAAACTGGGAATCAAAGCTCTCTTTTGTGAAATCTAATTTACCATCATGTCCAGTTAATCCTGCCTCATGGCTATATCTCTTGACTCTGTTATCTTTTTTCCAAACCCTTTCTTACACTATAGAATAAATTCTACAGAATAAATTCAAGGGCCTACAGAATAAATTCAAGTTTTGTAGCGTTGCATACAAAGCACTTTATTATTTGACCCTTGCCTACATTGTGGCCTCATTTTTAGCTGCCCCGAGTTTGTGGTCATGAAAATGCAGCACTCAGGTTTTCTACTGCGGAGAGTGTAATTGACTGATGGCCCCAGGTAGTGTCTGCTGGATCCACTCTTGTGTTCATGTAGACACCACGATTCCCACAGGGTTTTCTCAGCCAGAGTACAACACGGAAGGATTCTAATGCAGGCTTATTTTTATGAGACAGGGTTCCTTTAACAGGTGATTCTGGCTGGAGGACTCTGCTAAACTTGGCCTGGCTAAGAATTTCTTTTTCTTTATTGTTTTTTTTTTTTCTCCAAAATTAGAGACAGAGACTTGCTCTGTCACCCAGGCTGAAGCATAGTGACATAATCTTGGCTCATTGTAAACTTGAACTCCTGGGCTCAAGTGATTCTCTTGCTTCAGCCTCCTGTGTAGCTGGAAATACACCCAGCTAATTTTTTATTTTTATTTTTTGTAGAGATGGGATATTGCTATTTTGCCCAGGCTGGCCTTGAACTCCTGGCCTCAAGCAATACTCCTACCTTGGTCTCCCAAAATGTTGGGATTACAGGCATGAGCCATAGCGTCTGGCTTGCCTAAGATTTTCTTAGAGCTGTGCCACATCTGAGACTCATCCTACACAATTCTCCTCCACATCTTTCTTTGTCTCTCACAGGGGTCAGACTGCCATTATAGTCTGAAGGTTCCTCCTGCCTTCCTTAGCTCTTTCTTCTTTATCCATCATAGGCATTTCTCACCAATACATTTCTTGCACATCTAATCCCATTTTGGCATTTCTTCTTGGAGGATTCAAACTAACAAAACTGGTGCCAGGAGTGGTTTGAAGAAACAAGAGATAAGACTGAGTTTGGGAACCTTCAGGCAGAGTAGGTCATCTTAAGGGTTATATGTGGATAGTTTGTGGGACTAGGTGGCAGCGTAATTGCTAACGGTTTCACTGATGGTAATCTTGAAAGGGAAAACACCCCAGTGGAGGGGAACACCACTGCACATGCAATGATTCAGGCATTTGAAAGACATGGGGGAAATGGTACTACAAAGACAGCAGAGATAACCACTTCCCATCAAATTTGTACTGCTTTGCAGAGGAATAGTGAAAAATTGAGGACTATTAACAAGCGATTAAAGCTCAGTGTGGAAGCTGGAGGACTTCTTTTGTAGTTTACAAAGAGGGTCTTATCTTCTGCAATGACGGAGCAGACAGAGCTCAGCAGAGAACTGCCTATCTGATACAGGTATAACTTGGATATATTGCAAGTTAGGTTCCAGACTGCAGCAATAAAGCGGGGTCACAATCTTTTTGGTTTCCCAGTGCGTATAAAAGCTATGTTTACACTATACAGTAGTTTATTAAGTGTGACATCGTATTATGTCTTAAAAAGTTTATACCTAAATTTATAAACACGCTATTGATTAAAAAATGCTAACAATCATCTGAGCCATCAGTGAGTCATAATCTTCTTGCAGGTAGAGGGAACAGTAGTGTGTGCTATTATCTGGGTGACAGAGCGAGACCCTGCGAAAGAAAGAAAGAAAGAAAGAAAGAAAGAAAGAAAGAAAGAAAGAAAGAAAGAAAGAAAGAAAGAAAGAAAGAAAGAAAGAAAGAGGGAGGGAGGGAGGGAGGGAGGGAGGGAGGGAGGGAGGGAGGGAGGGAGGGAGGGAGGGAAGGAAGGAAGGAAGGAAGGAAGGAAGGAAGGAAGGAAAAAGAAAGAAAGAAAGAAAGAGGGAGGGAGGGAGGGAGGGAAGGAAGGAAGGAAGGAAGGAAGGAAGGAAGGAAGGAAAAAGAAAGAAAGAAAGAAAGAAAGAAAGAAAGAAAGAAAGAAAGAAAGAAAGAAAGAAAGAAAGAAAGAAAGAAAGAAAGAGAAAGAAAGAAAGAAAGAAAAGAAAAGAAAGAAAAG
Organism: Macaca mulatta; assembly: GCF_049350105.2. Lineage (NCBI taxonomy): Eukaryota > Metazoa > Chordata > Mammalia > Primates > Cercopithecidae > Macaca > Macaca mulatta. The sequence continues at coordinate 48,702,025 of NC_133410.1, read as the reverse complement.
AAATTGCAGCAATTCAGTCACTCTTCAGGCTCCACTTCTAATTATAGTTCTCTTGCTATTTCCAATGCATTTGCAGTTACTTCCAGGACTAAAGTCTTGAACCCCTCAAAGTCATTCATGAGGATTGCAATCAACTTCTTCCAGACACTCAGACACTGTTAATGCTGATATTCCGCCCATGAATCACAAGTGTTCTTAATGGAATCTAAAATGGTGATTTTAAATTTTTTTTTTTTTATTTTTTGAGAGGGAGTCTCCTCTGTTGCTCAGGCTGGAGTGCAGTGGCGTGATCTCAGCTCACTGCAACCTCCGTCTCCTGGGTTCATGCAATTCTTCTGCCTCAGCCTCCTGAGTAGCTGGGATTACAGGCATGCACCACCATCACCAGCTAATTTTTTTTTTTTTTTTTTTTTGAGATGGAGTCTCACTCTGTTGCTCAGGCTGGAGTGCAGTGGTATGATCTTGTCTCACTGCAACCTCCGCCTCCTGGGTTCAAGTGATTCTCCTGCCTCAGCCTCCTGAGTAGCTGGGATTACAGGCATGTGCCACCACATCTGGCTAATTTTTGTATTTTTAGTAGAGACGGGATTTTGCCATGTTGGCCAGGCTGGTCTCAAACTCCTGACTTCAGGTGATCCACCCGCCTGGGCCTCCCAAAGTGCTGGGATTACAGGCATGAGCCACTGCGCCTGGCCTAAAATGGTGACTTTTATCCAGAAGATTTTCAATTTACTTTGCTCAGATCCATCAGAGGATCAGTATTTATGGCAGCTACAGCCTTACAAATAGTATTTCTTATATATTAAGACTTTAAAGTCAAAATGATTCCTTGATTCACAGGCTGCAGAATGAATATTTTGTTAGCAAACATGAAAACAACATTAATCTCCTTGTAAATCTCCATCAAGGTTTTTGGGTGACCAGGTGCATAATCGATGAGGAGTAACATTTTCAAAGGAATTTTTTTTTTTTTCCTGAGCAGTAGGTCTCAACAGCAGACTTAAAATATTCAGTGAACCATGCTGTAAACAGATGTAGTGTCATTCAGGTTTTGATGTTCCACTGATAGAGCACAGGCAGAGCAGATTTGGCGTAATTCTTAAGAACCCCAGGATTTTCAGAACCCAGGTAAAAGAGTATTGGCTTCCACTTAAAGTCACCAGCTGCATTAGCCCCTCACAAGACAGTCAGCTTGTCCTTGGAAGCTTTGAAGCCAGGCATTGACTTCTCTCTAGCTATAAAAGTACTAGAAGGGATCTTCTCCCAATAGATGGTTGTCGTGTATACATTATTGTTTAATGTAGCCCACTTTATTAATAATCTCTGCTAGATCTTCTGGATAACTTGCTGCAGCTTCTACATCAGCACTTGCTGCTTTACCTTGCATTTTATATTGTGGAGGTGGCTTATATCCTTCAACCTCACAAAGCAATCTCTGCTAGCTTCCAACTTTCCTGCTGTAGCTTCCTCAGCTCTCTCAGCCTTCATAAATTGAAGAGAGTTAGGGACTTAGTCTGGGTTAGGTTTTGGCTTAAAGGAATGTTGTGGCTGGTTTGATCTATCCAGACCACTAAAATTGTCTGCACTATCAGCAATAAGACTGTTTCGCTTTCCTATCATCCATGTGCTCACTGGAGTGGCATTATTTGGCTTCCTTTAAGAAAGTTTCCTCTGCATTCACAACGTGGCCAACTGGTGCAAGGGGCCTAGCTTTTGGTCTGTTTTGGCTTTTGACATGCCTTCCTCCTGAAGTTTAATCATTTCTAGCTTTTTATTTAAAATGAGATGTGGCTGGACATGGTGACTTATGCCTGTAATCCCAGCACTTTGGGAGGCCAAGGCAGGAAAATTGCTTGAGGACAACAGTTTGAGACCAGCCTGTGCAACACTGTGAGACCCTCAACTCTACAAAAATTGAAAATCTTAGCTAAGGCATGATAGTGCTCCCTTATATTCCTAGATACTCAGGAGGCTGAGGCAGGAAGATTGCTTGAGCTGAGTTCAGAGTGACAGTAAGCCATGATAGCACCACTGCACATCAGCCTGGGCAGCAAAACCCTGTCCTTAAAAAAAAAATAAAATGTGAAACTCTGCCTTTCATTTCATGACTTAGAGGCCATCGTAAGGTTATAAATTTGCCTAATTTTAATATTGTTGTATTTCAGGGAATAGGGAGGCCCTAGGAGAGGGAGAAAGATGGGGAAATGGCAGGTTGGTGAAGTGGTCAAAACACATGCAACATTTATTGATGAAGTTCACCATCTTACATGGTTACAGTTTGTGGCACCTCAAAACAATTACAATAGTGACACCAAAGATCACTGATCACCACTGATCACATGTCATTATAAGAGATGTAATAATAATGAGAAAGATTAAAATATTGTGATAATTACCCAAATGTGACAAATAGACACGAAGCAAGAACATGCTCTTAAAAAATGGCACATGATACACTTGCTTGATGCAGGGTTGCCACAAAACTTTAATTTATAAAAAACACAGTATCTGGAAAGTGCAATAAAGTGAAGTGCAAGGAAATGAGATATACCTGTACTTTGAGTCACAGAGCTCCAGAAACATTTAAATGCTCAGCCAAGGCAGATATGTTATATAAAGTTCAGGGACTTAATTGGGAAAATCGAGACCCTGAAAAATGGGACAGACATCTGGATGGATGTCCTCAGTCATGCTGGTTCTTTAGACTTTCTTGAATCCTCAACTCTCTCATAAGTGCTTTGCCTCTCATAATAAGAACTAACTCTTCTTCTCTGCTGGAAAACCAGGCGGAGTTATCTCACCTACAAGGAGCAGATGCTTCTCAGGAGCTGCCCCCACTCCCTCTCTTGGTTACTAGGCTTGCAGTTGAGTGTTAGCTCCCAGAATTACCTGCTTAGATACATTTTGGCTTGAAAAAGGAAGAAATAAATTATGAACCAAAGAAGAGCTGCAAAACTTGATAGCATCTGCTAGCAGAAACCAGGGGAGTAACCCTGGTATTGGATTTTTAAGGTGTTAATAAGGGGATCAGAACATAAAACTGTATAAGGAAATAATTAATTGATTTAAGAGCACTTTCTTAAGACATGGAATTTAATACATTGGCAAGGTTATCAGAAGATGGGAAAAATTCTTTCCTAGGCTGGCTTTTAGAAGCCTATAGAAAACAACAGTCAAGGCTAAACAAAGTGGGAATGCCCAGGTTGCACTGTCAGATGGTAGAAGAAGGGATACAAAGGCCCAGGGATGTGGACATGCTGGGGTGGATACATGGTGTGAGGCTAAAAGACATACAGAGGTTTATGGCCCAGAGGCAGCCCAGAGGACATAATGTACACCAAGGCCATCTGGAATGCACTGGTGAGAGAGGCTCTGGCATTATTATAAGGTCAGTGGTGGCTTACTTCAGCAGGCCAGGGCTGACAGTAGGACTGGTGGTCATAGAACTGGGCCCATATATCCATAGAGACAGAACCCCTTCCTACTACCCCCACCCTCCCCTCGCTGGTGTTTCTTCACAGTGACAGATATCTATTCTTTATATGTATTTGCCTTTCCTTCCCGCAGAGCTTCACTAATGCCACTTTCAAGTGTTCGTAGAATGTTTTATCCAGAGGTATGGAAACTCATATATTGTAATGTTGAATCAGGAGCTCTATTTAACGGTGAAGAGGCTGGGCGTGGTGGCTCACGCCTGTAATCCCAGCACTCTGGGAGGCTGAGGCGGGCAGATCGCCTGAAGTCAGGAGTTTGAGACCAGCCTGGCCAACATGGCGAAACCCCGCCTCTATTAAAAATACAAAAATAAGTCGGACATGGTGGTGCATGCCTGTAATCGCAACTACTTGGGAGGCTGAGGCAGGAGAATTGCTTGACCCAGGAGGTAGAGGTTGTGGTGAGCCGAGATCTCGCCACTGCACTCCAGCCTGGGCGACAGAAAAAGACTCTGTCTCAAACAACAACAACAACAACAACAACAACAACAACAACAACAACAGTGAAGAAGGTGCTGAAGGGGTTCATGACCATAGGATCCACTGGCCATATGTTATACCATGCCATTCAGAAATAGCCTCATAGAGTGCTGGCATGGCCTTCAAAGCACAGATGAATTGCCAGCTCAGAAGAAACACCCTGAAAGAATGGGGTGTCATCTTCTAGGTAGCAGTATACATAAATTCAGAGACTTCTTTATTATGCTGTGTCTCCAGTAGGAAGAATACATGGGTCCAGAAACCAAAGGTGATTTTGAGATCCCTATCCTCATCACTGGATTCTGCAGGGTGGGAGGTTCTGGTCCCCAAAAGGGACACCCTCTCTCTGCCCAAGTGGCATAACAAAGGTCTTAATGAACTACAGTATATGGTTACTTTCAGGACACTTTGGATTCTTATGTCCCAGGACCAGCAGGCAAGAAAAAGAGTCGTTATCATGACAGGGGTAATTGATCTTGATCAGCAGGTAGAGATAGAGCTGCTTTTACACAATGGAGTCCAGGAAGAACATGTGTGAAGCCCAGGTGCAGATCTGCCACCTGTGAAGGAGAGGGGGAAGTAAGTAGAGTCTCAGACTGCAGCTCTAAGAAAGACTCAGCCATTCCCACAGGGAGTCTACAAGTCAAAGTCACCTAATAAGGGGGTCTTGCATCTCATAAGGATGGGCCTGCATTGGTATCTCCAGCATGCTCAGTCATTAGTGATCTTCTTGGGCAACTTCAGGTATTGTGTTTGCTCCATTATAATTGTGAATGGACTTTTTTTTTTTTTTTTTTTTTTTGAGATGGAATCTTGCTCTGTTGCCCAGGCTAGAGTGCAGTGGCGCGATCTCGGCTCACTGCAAAGCTCTGCTTCCCGGGTTCACGCCATTCTCCTGCCTTAGCCTCCCAAGTAGCTGGGACTACAGGTGCGTGCCTGTAGTCTCAGTGCTAAGTAGAGAAGTATATCTGTGTGTCGCAAGGCATGGACTTTGGTGGCCATAAAAATGCACCAGTCAAATCTCCTGCTGCATGGAGCAAAATCCACTAAGAACTCTAGATGCTGCACTTCTGGACCTGATCCTGTGTTCACACCAGGCCACAATTCCCACAGGCTGCTGCCAGCTAATGACTGAGCATGATGGAGGTACGAATGCGGGCCCATCCTTATGAGAAGCAAGATCCCCTTAACAGCTGTCTTTGACTTGTGGACTCCCTGTGGGAATGGCTGTCTTTCTTAGAGCTGCAGTCTGAGACTGTACTTACTTCCCCCTCTCCTTCACAGGTGTCAGATCTGCATCATGGTCTGAAAGCTCTTCCCACTTTCTCTGCCTCTCTCTTCTTTATCCACCATCACAGTTCCCTCGTCCCCAAATACATCTCCTGTGTGTCTACTCCTATCTTGCTGTCTGCTTTTCTAGGGACCCAAACTAACACATTCCCATGTGTAGCTCCTCTTCTACATAACCCCTATGCTGTAGTCATACAAAAATTAATTAGATTTTCCTGAACTTGTCATGTTCATTCTCTTCCTGAATCTTCGAAGAAGTAACTTTCTCTGCTGAAACACCCTGACACCTCATATCCAACTGGCAAATTCATCATCATTTTTCAATTCTTTAACTACTTGTAAGTATTTGTACAATTTCATTGTAAGCATAGACTTTATCGTGTACTGCTTGGTATCTGTCAGACTCTGGCACCATGGTAAATACACAGTAAGTACTTTATAAAGTCCTTTTTATTGATTCTATTAAATAGTAGAAGTAAATATATCTTAACTTTTAGTAAAATCATTACCTGCATTTATTTTACCAGAAGACTATTTCACAAGGGAAAAGCAAGGGAAATTTTCTTGTATGCTTGAGCCCAATGGAGAATATTCAATTTTCCAAAGTAAGAGTAACATTTATGTAGTGTTACAAATTTACAAGAAAAAAACAAACAACCCCATCAAAAAGTGGGCAAAGGATATGAACAGACATTTCTCAAAAGAAGACATTCATACAGCCAACAGACACATGAAAAAATGCTCATCATCACTGGCCATCAGAGAAATGCAAATCAAAACCACAATGAGATACCATCTCACACCAGTTAGAATGGCAATCATTAAAAAGTCAGGAAACAACAGGTGCTGGAGAGGATGTGGAGAAATAGGAACACTTTTACACTGTTAGTGGGATTGTAAACTAGTTCAACCATTATGGAAAACAGTATGGCGATTCCTCAAGGATCTAGAACTAGATGTACCATATGACCCAGCCATCCCATTACTGGGTATATACCCAAAGGATTATAAATTATGCTGCTATAAAGACACATGCACATGTATGTTTATTGCAGCACTATTCACAATAGCAAAGACTTGGAATCAACCCAAATGTCCATCAGTGACAGATTGGATTAAGAAAATGTGGCACATATACACCATGGAATACTATGCAGCCATAAAAAAGGATGAGTTTGAGTCCTTTGTAGGGACTTGGATGCAGCTGGAAACCATCATTCTTAGCAAACTATCACAAGAACAGAAAACCAAACACCGCATGTTCTCACTCATAGGTGGGAACTGAACAATGAGATCACTCGGACTCAGGAAGGGGAACATCACACACCGGGGCCTATCATGGGGAGGGGGGAGGGGGGAGGGATTGCATTGGGAGTTATACCTGATGTAAATGACGAGTTGATGGGTGCAGCACAGCAACATGGCACAAGTATACATATGTAACAAACCTGCACGTTATGCACATGTACCCTACAACTTAAAGTATAATAATAATAAAAAAAAAACATTTATGTAGTGTTTACAGAGTAAGAATGCACTTAAATATTCCCTTTACAACATCATTTTCAATGACAGACATGGAATCCCATAATTAGGCTATCTTCTAAATTATTTAAGTTGGACACATAGGTTGTTTCTAATGTTTTGCTAACACAGATAGTGTTACAATAAACATCCTTTAAAAAGTGTTTACTTACATTTATTATTATTGCTATAGGCTTCTTGGGCTTTCATGTTACCACAGTCTCTTGATTTTCCTATTACCATTCTGACCGTTTCTTCTAGTTTTATTCTGCTGGCTTCTCTTCACCTGCCTGACACCATTCATATTCCTGAGTTCTCATACATTGGTGTGCTTTATGTTCATTCTATATATTCTCCATATAAGGATCCTGACCCACCCCCGATCCCCTGCCAGTCATGCCCTCAATTACCACCTTTTCAATAAATCCATTGTTTGACCAAATATCTTCCTGAATGACAGATGCTCTTATCTTACTGTAGATATTGTATTATTTATATTCTTTGATTGCAAGCAACAGAAACTAAATATGGCTCACTTAATCAAGAGGCAAATTATTGGCAGGATGTTAGAATTCGCAGAACTTGGAACTAGGTAAGAACTAAGAGGATAAATGACTGCAATTATTTTGTAGCAAGAACTCTGCTACATTTTAGTCTGTCCATTCAAGATTTACATTCTTGAATGGTATCTGATCGGCTTCCCTAGGATTACCTGCCTCCTCTGTAATTAGTGAGGCAGGTTTTTAATGACAATTGTAATGGATTTTGTCCATTGATTTAGAGAGAAAACCCCAGATGTTATAAGAAAGAAGAAATTGAGGTTAGGTAGCCAGAAATCAAACCAAACTAAACCAAAACCAAAACAACAAATTAATAGATGTTAATTTCTTAATCTAGAACACTTAAAATTCCATATTCTTAAAAGGGAAGTCATAGTCTCCCCCAATAAACCCTCTTCTCTTCTATGGTCTTATATTTCACTAAACAGTATCCCTACTTATCCAGAGACTTAAGCCAGAAGCCTGGAAGTTCTTCTTGACGCCTTCATCTTTATTACCCCCTACTTCTTGATCAATCATTAATTCTATCATTCCCACCATCTAAATAACTCCCCAATCCATCTTTGTCTCTCATCACCACTGCCACCACCCTAGATAGGCCAAGTAATCATTGTTTTTCACCTCTATAACAAAAAGACTCCAAGTGGCATATTCTGTTATTCTCTAATCATACTGCAATTGGAACAATTTTATAAATGAAAATATAATTACATCAGAACTTCTCTAGAAAGTTTGTATTAATTTTTATTCAATAGCAGTGTATATAGGCCTCTAAGTCCTCATATTCTTTGGATTACTGTGTATTATTTAAAAAAAACTTTGCCAAGTAGATTAGCAAAAACTTCCATCAATTGTTTTAATAGAAATTTCTGTAATTATTAGTGAGATCGATGTTTTTCTCATATATTTCTTGATTAGTCATACTACTTCTTTTGTCTCTTGCATCTTCATGCCCTTTGTCTGATTATTTGTTGCAGTATTTACATTAGTATTGATTTAGGATAGTTTTGGGGCTATTTTTATTTTTATTGACTAAGGATAGTTTTTTTCTTTTTTGAGAATATCGACTATTAAGCTGGGTGCAGTGGGGTACGCCTGAGGTGGGAGGGTTCCTTGAGCCCAGGAGTTTTAGTCCAGTCTGGGCAACATAGAGAGACCCAGTCCCTAGGGGAAAAAAAAAATACTAACTCTTTCTTGGCCATATTTATTGCAAATGATTCCCTTTTTTGACTTTTAGTGTTATTTTCTGGGCAAAAAGTTCTTATATTTTATATAGTAAAAAATGTAAGCATTGAATCTGTCAATTTTGCTTTATGCATTGTGCTTTTGATACCACGTTTTAATATCATGGTAAGAAAGGCTAGCCTACTCACAAGATTATGTACAAATTCAGTATGTTTTTCTTTGATCATTTTAGGGTTTCAATTTTTACATTAAGTTCTGTCCCATCTGGACTGTTTGGAGTGTGTGTGAGTGTTTGTGGGTTGGTGTAGAGAACTCTTTTTTTTTTTTTTTTTTAAAGAGTCACTATTGAGATGCGTTAACTCAATTTATGAAAGAATACATTGTTTTTTCAGACTTGAAATATATGGCCACTTTTATCATATACACAATTGTTATGTATTATTCACTTGTTTCCAGATAATCAAAAATTCCAAAGTATTATTCCACCGGATTATTCATTTTATTTCCTAGATTTATACCTGCATAATCTTTAGATGCTTCAAGAATTATATTTCCTTCTCAAAAATGAGGAATAATCTTTAATGAAGATTTTAACATGAATTTGTTATAGGAGATTTTATTTTATTTATTTTTTTGAGATCGGGCCTTGTTTTGTTGCCCAGGCTGTAGTGCGCCAACCTCCTTGGTGTTTCTAGAACAGTCCAGGCGTGTTTTCACTTCTCCCTGGAACACACTTATCTCAGGTACCCACATAGCTGGATCCCTTACCATCTTAATTATTTGCTTGATCATGGCTTGCTGCAGCTTCAACCTCCTAGTCTCAGCCTTAAGTAGGTGGGATTACAGATGCGTGCCACCACATTTGTCTAATTTTTTTAAAAAATTGTTTTTGGGATGGAGACTCACTTCATTACCCAAGCTGGTTTCAAACTTCTGGGCTCAGGGATCCTCCCACCTTGGTCTCCCAAAGTGCTGGAATTATAGCAAATTTTAAAAGATAGATATTCAAAATGTTTTTAGTAATGGCAGGATAGTGGTAGTAGGTACATAAATTGATTATTACTGAAAGGATAGCACCCAGTTCATAAATGTAGCTTCATAGTCATAAAAAATATGTGTTTAAGAGAAATTTTACTCTTTGAATCACTTTCGTTAAGTTTTGACTAGCTCATAATTGCTTCACAAAATCTTTTGTTTTGATCTAGTCAAAACTTAAGAGTGGTTCAAAGAGTAAAATCTCATATCAAATATGAGGCTTGATTGTATTGATTGCTTTCTGCCACTGCCTCCACCCCTTCCCATGTGTGGACTTATTTTCTTGTTTCTTCGCATGTTTATTAACTTTTGGTTGAAAACTGGACATTGCAGTAATTTGTTGTAGTGACTCTTGATTTTGTTTTTTTCAGAAGATGGTTGGGTTTTTGTTCTAGTAGATTGTTACCTTACCTGGATTCAATACTACACACTTTGTCTTCCCTGTGGTATGCAGCACATGATGTTTCTGCTTTGTCCTCAGAGTTTCTAGCTGCTGATTTTTAATTTTTTAATTTTTTTTAGTTTGGCCACTGGGAAGTTTCTCCTATGCTTAAATGGTCTGATTCTTCTCTTCCTTTTCAACTTTGCCTCAGAGTAAACGTATTATAAAACAAAAGTTATTCATTCAACAAATATTCACTTATTGAAGGCCTACTGTGTGCCAGACACCTGGGACACACTAATAAAATAGGGAAAAAAAAAAAAAGGCAAAAATTCTGCCTCTGTGGAACTTAAGTTGTAGTCGGGAGAGAAAGACAATAAATAGCAAACAATGTATAAGTTAAAAAAGTATGTAAGACAATGATATGATAAGTGCAGTGGAATACAGTTATGCAGAGTAAAAGGCATCTGGAATGTCTATGGAGGTAGCTAGTGAGTTCTTTCTAAATACCTGTGATGGCCAGGCATGGTGGCTCACGCCTGTAATCCCAGCATTTTGTGGGGCTGAGGCGAGTAGATCACTTAAGCTCAGGAGTTCAAGATCAACCTGGGCAACAAAGTGAAACCCCATCTCTACCAAAGATCCAAAAATTAACCATGTGTGGTGGCATGTGCCTGTGGTCCCAGCTACTTGGGAGGCTGAGTGTGAGGATCACTTGAACCTCGGAGGTGAAGGTTGCAGTGAGCTGAGATCTCACCACTGTACTTCAGCCTGGGTGACAGTGAGACTTGACCTCACAAAAACAAAAATAATTATAATATCAACCTCCAAATTGCCCAACAAACTTTAATATTGGATTTCATGGGCCCACATGGTCTGGATCCTATAATCTCAGTTGCCTCATTTTGCAGTAGTCTCCTCCTCTCTCCCTGCATCTGGCCACAGCGACCTCCTTGGTGTTTCTAGAACAGCTCAGGCATGCTTTCACTTCTGCCTGGAGCACACTTATCTCAGATACCCACATAGATGGATCCCTTATCATCTTTATTTTCAAATGTCACCTTGTCAGTGAGGCCATCTCCAGCCACTTTATATAAAATTGCTTTTTATCTCCTATAGCCTTCCTTCCATTTCTCTTATTTGATATCTTCTCTCCAATTGCATGTATAAGTATATGTAGTATATTTTGTAATGTATTTGTTTGTTTATTGTCTGTCTCTCTCCCACGGTATGTAAACTTTACAAGGGCACAGCTCCACCATGTTTGGAACTTATGAGGTACTCAGGACATATTTGTTGAAAGAATAATAAATGAGAGTCTGAGTCTGGATCAAAGTGGAGAACCTGAAAGGCAGTGGCAGATGGAACCAGTCCTTGTGTGACTTGAGACCTGTAAGATAAAATTGTTTTAGATATTCTCCTTAAGTTCATGTATACTTGCTCACTTTCTGTTGTCTGAAGAAATTCTTGTTATCAGACAATGACTGTAAATAGCTGTGGCCGCTTTAATGGTTATGATGTCTCCTCAGTTTGATCTGTGGTATCTCAGGGACCAGTATGTTGTGATTTGCTAAGAGATCTCATAATGTATATTTAAAGATCTAGGAAGATTTTTTTTGACTTCATAATCATAGAAAAGAGATTACACCAATTACTATTGTCTCTCTCAAGTTAAGATTACTAGTGTTGAAGTTATGTTTATATCTGCACATGTTGATTTTACCATTTTTCATTAATGATGAAATTTTTGTTTTGAAATTTATCATAGCAGAAAGATAAAAATGCATATACTATGGAATCCCCATTGTAGTTGCTATTTTCTTTCCCAAGATAACATTATTACTAGCGTTGAAGTTATGTTTCTTTTCATGTTTATGCCTGCACATGTTGTTTTTATCATTTTTTCACTAGCCATGAAATTTTGATTTTGAAATTTATCGCAGCAGAAAAATGGAAGTTCACACATTATAATATCTCAGTTGTAATCAGTTGAGCATTGGTATAAGCCATGACTTCCAAATGTTGGGAACAGATGCTCTATGCTAATTCTTATTTCTCTTATCTCCTGTGGAGAAGATTAGGTTGTTATGCAGAAAATGTGGGTTACCCTTTTAGGCATGAAATAGAATGGATTGCTCTATCATAAACATGATTAATGCTTATACAAGATATGGCTGCCATAATTTATGCTGTACCTGAAAAGTTTCTTTTTAGAGCGTGTTAAAATTCCACCATTCCCATCAGACAATATTTTAAATACCATTATATAAGATATGTAGCTTAAGTTTTGTGCATTTCCTTTACTTACGTCCTAGCTGGTCTATCCCATAAATTAGAAATTTTAAATATGCCATTTAGAAAACATATCTGATCCTTATAATTTCTGCTATATTAGCTGGCTTCCTAAGTATTTTGTTTCCTAAGTCACTTTCCCCTGTAATCTTCTAAGTGAACACTATTACTACAAGTCTTTAAATTCTCTTGGCATGGGCATTAATATCAAATACATTATTTTGATTTACTATGCCCTTTATAATAACACATCAGTGTTATGATTGGTACATTCCCTATATTGCATTTTTCAAAATCGTTCTCTCTTTTCATTGATTTACTTGACTACATGCTTCTTTGCAGTTTTTATTACTATTCCATCTGGGTGCGCCAACTAAGAAAGATAAATTTGCATTTTAGCCCTTAAAATTAACAAATCTGGGCATTATTTATAAATAATGCAGTGTTATTTATAAGTTGAACCTACACATCGGTATCGATAAGGGTCAGCCTCTATAAAGCTATTAGAGTTTTTTTGACTCTATTTATACTGCATCTCAGCACATAGGAAGATGAGAACCATTTATCAGTACTGATGTATTGAGTTGTTAGAGGTTTATATAATTGGCAGAAAGAACTTTCTATTGGAAAGCTTGGTATTTGTGAAAGATGGCATTCATCATCCATATGTTCAGCAAATATTTATTAAGAACTTCTGATATGCTTGGTAATGGTCTAGTGACTGATAAATCAAGAAATAAAATCTTTGCTATGGAGCTAATAGGTGAAGACAATAACAAAAGAACGTGTGAGTATGTGATAATTCTGGTAGCAATAACTATTATAAAAATACTGGGACAAGCATAGAGTGACTGGGACTACTTTTGATGGAGAACCAGAGAAAGCTTCTTGAGCAAATGGCATTAAGGCTGAGGTTTAAAAATGAGAAAAATAATGGGTGCAAAAATCCAAGAAAATAGTGGTGTGGCTGGATTACAGAAGTGAATAGTACAAAATCAGGTTGGAGATTCAGGCAAGGGCCAAATCCTGGGGGCCTTGGGAGCCATTGCAAGGAATCAGTCTTTTATTTTCATTGTAATTGAAGCCATTGGGAGTTTTAAGCAAGGAGAGAGACATAATCTAATGAATTCTAAAAACATCACTCTAGCTTTGATGGGGAAATTGGAGAGGGTGTGTGTGGATATGTTGGAAACTTATTTTTCTGCATCACCAGGGAAAACAGCCAGGCACATGAATGAGAATGACAGTGTATTAGTCTGTTCTCACGCTGCTAATAAAGGAGTATCTGGAACTGGGTAATTTATAAAGGAAAGAGGTTTAATGGACTCACAGTTCCACACAGCTGGGGAGGCCTCACAATCATGGCAGAAGGTGAAGGAGGAGCAAAGGCAGGTCTTACATGGCAGCAGGCAACGAAGGCTGTGCAAGGGAACTACCTGTTTATAAAACAATCAGATCTAGGCTGGGCACAATGGCTCATGCCTGTAATCCCAGCACTTTAGGAGGCTGAAGCAGGTGGATCACCTGAGGTCAGGAGTTCAAGCCTAGCCTGGTCAACATGGTGACACCTGGCTCTACAAAAATACAAAAATTAGCTGGGCATGGTGGCACATGCCTGTAATCTCAACTACTCAGGAGGCTGAGGCAGGAGAATCACTTGAACCTGGGAGGCAGAGATTGCAGTGAGCTGAGATTCTGCCACTGCACTCCAGCCTGAGAGACAGAGCAAGACTCTGTTTCAAAAAAAATTAATAGTAATAATAGTCAGATCTCGTGAGACTTATTCACTATCACAAGAACAGCATGGGAAAAACCTACCCCCATGACTCAATTACGTCCCACCAGGTCCCTCCCACTACATGTGGGTATTATGGGAGCTACAATTTGAGATGAGATTTGGGTGGGAACACAGCCAAACGATATGAGACAGTTACCATACCTCTTTGTATACTCGAAAATCTGAAAATGTTGATTCAGCTGGCACTTGAGGCTTCTGGAGCATATTAGGTTTATGCTAAACACACACACACACACACACACACACTCTCTCTCTCTATATATATATATATATTTGATGAAAGTCTGAAGTTCTTTATAACGTAACTCTGTTTGATGCCTTCAGTCACTTTTCTAGTCTCCTGTCGGCCTTGTCCTTGAAGTTTCTTATTCCTCTATAAATCATCTACATCAGAAAACATTTTTCTTTTTAAGATTTCTCATTTTTAAAGATACTCTGTCTAAAGTCTGTTGTGCAGATGAAATCCCCTAAATGAGAATAGGTAAAGGTGAAAATAAGAAATAAAATGTAATGCATAAAGCCAAATAAACCAAGTTAAAGAAAAACCAGAGCTTCACAGTAAAGTGATAAAAACAGATTTTATTCAGGAACTATTGCAATAGGAGAAAAGAGACCTAAGTATAGAACTAGACTCAACTCTGAATACAGCAAGGACAAGTGAGGATTTATAGTCAAGGAGCAGGGTGAGGTCATTGAACAGAAAATTACTAAGAGGAAATTTTGGGGTAAGGGGAGATTCTGGTTAAACTGACTTGACAAGATTCTTGCTGAAGGCAGGCTAGGGGGTCCAGTTATCCCCTGGAGGAATGTCTGGGAAAATAAATTTGATTTTATTGAGTGATCAGAAATGGAGGGTTGGGGATTCTTTCTGAACTGACTTAACAGGATTCTTGCTGAAATTGGGTGATTCAGGCCTATCAATGATGTCCACTGAAGCCTAAAGTCAAAGCTTACTTGAAAAGAAGGTTTAGAAACCTGACTAATATTTGGTCAACAAGAACATCTTTGATAATCAGGAGGGAATATCTCTCTCTCTCTCTCTCTCTCTCTCTTCTGTTAACATGATTGGGCCAGACTAATCATTTACAGACTGCAGATTCCAGGGAAAATAATGATACAATTTTTATTCAGAGGAAATGTATTAAGTGGATTTTAAGGGCAGTTTTCAGGGGAAAAGAGGGAGATAAAATGTTATAGGAAAACCACATCCAGTTCTTTTGGAAGGATATATAAAAAAGAGAAGCAATTAAACCAGTTATATCTTTAATATATTGATAATCTGAGATGCAGTGGATAGTTATAAAAGTATTTTCAGCACCACTAAGTGCTCCATTTATTCTAGGAAAATGAACTATGTTGTCTACTGTATTCACAACCTTTGCAACAACTCTACTCATGCACTTCATTGCCATACTCACAGAAAATGCAAAAAGGACAAACCAAAAAGTCATATTTTATATCTATGACCCTGCCCCCTTGGCTACAGATATTAGATTATAAGCAATTGATTGAATGGTAGCCAATTCATAGATTATTTTTTCCCTATAACATGCATGGCTTTGCACGAAATGATGATCTGAGCTAATCACATTCTTACCCTCATTGACAAGAATTGAGGAAAGAGAGAAGCAGCCAATTAATAGTAGATTTGAAGCTGAAGGTTACATGCAGAGAATCCTTTGACTTGGATTTGGAGCCATGTATAAATAATTAAGTTTAGGCCTGTGAAAGATCAGCACTATCTGAGTTATAATCAGAAGCTATCAGGGAGAGAAAATATCTAGAATACAGAGAGAAAAAAGTAAGCTAAATGGTGTGGTAAGTTAAAGATAGCTATGCATTATTTGACACTTTGTCTTCCCCAAAACTGGGGTACTATTTCTTCTTCCTGTTAATCTGAGTGGGTTTAAAAAAATAATTTTGGTTGCTTGACCAATAGAATACAGTGGAAGTGACCCTGTGCCATTTTGGAATCTCAAGAGACTATTTGCTTTCAATTCCTGTCTCTGAATATTTGTGCTAGAAACCAAACCAATCTGCTATGCTTCTCTATGAGAAGACACATAGAGAAGTGGAGAACTAAAGCCTCTCACCAACAACCTGGGATGAACTCCTCCTAGTCAATAGCGGCACCAATTTGCCAGGCATGTGAGTCAGCCCTCTGGAAAGCAGATTCTGCAGATGCAGTTGAGCTGCTCTAGCTGACATCACATGGAATAGGACTGAGCCATCCCCATCCAGCCTGCCCAAACCGTGGGTTCATGAGGAAAATTGATGACTGTTGTTTATTTTTACTTCTTACTATTTTTTAATTGTGGTGAAATACACATAAAATTTACTATCTGAACCAGTTTAAAGTACACCATTCAGTGGCATGAAGTACATTCACATTGATGTGTGACCATTACTACTATTCATCTCTAGAACTCTTTGGTTTATGAAACTGAAATTCTATACCCATTCAACAACTCTCCATTCCCCTCTTCCCCTAGCCCCTGGCAGCTACCATTCTAATTTCTGTCTACATGAATTTGATTACTCTAGTTACCTAATGAAGTAGAATCATACAGTATTTGTCTTTTTATGACTGGCTTGTTTCACTTAGCACAATGACCTCAAGATTCATCTATGTGGCAGCATGTGTTGGAATTGCCTTCTTTTTTCTGACTTCATTTTATTTATATAACACTTTTTTTTTTTGAGACGGGGTCTCATTCTGTCACCCAGGCTGGAGTGCAGTGGTGCAATCATGGGTCATTGCAGCCTCGACCTCTTTGGTTGAAATGATCCACCCACCTAAGCCTTCTCAGTAGCTGGGACCACAGGCACGTGCCACTAGGTTCACCTAATTTTTTTTTTTTTTTTTTTTTTGTAGAGACAGGGTCCCACTTCATTGCCCAGGCTGGTTGTGAACTCCTGGCCTCAAGCAATCCTCTCATCTTGGCCTTTTAAAGTGTTGGGATTATAGGCATGAACCACTTTGCCTGGCCTATACCACATTCTAAAAATATAACACATTTTGTTTATTCATTCATCCAAAGATGGATACTCTGGTTGCTTCCATTTTTTGGCTCTTGTGAATTGTGTTGCTATAAACACAGATGTACAAATATCTGCTTGAGTCCCTGCTTTCAATACTTTAGGATATACATACCCAGAAATCGATTTGTTTGATCACACAGCAATTCTGTTTTGGATGTTTTAAGGAGTTGCCATGTTCTTTTCCACAGTGGCTGTACCCATGTACATTTCCACTACAGTGTACAATTGATCAAATTTCTCTGTCTCTTCACCAACACTTGTTATTTTCTGTTTCTTTTTTTTGAGGGTAGCTATCGAATGAGTGGTGAAGTACTCTCTCATTGTGATTTTGATTTGCATTTCCCTAATTATTAGTAATGTTGAACCTCTTTTCATGTGCTTATTGGCCATTAGTGTATTTTCTTTGGAGAAATGACTATTCAAGTCCTTTGTCCATTTTTTTTATTAGGTTGATTTTTTGGGGGAGGTTACTGTTGTTGACCTGTTGAAATTCTTTTTATGTTCTGGATATTAAGCCCCTACAGATATAAGATTTGCAAATGTTTTATTTCATTCCATGGATTTGCCTTTTCACTCTGTTATGTCCTTTGATGCACAGACATTTTAAATTTTGTTGTAGTTCAGTTCGTCTATTTTTCCTTTTGTTGCCTGTGCTTTTGGTGTCATATCTGAGAAATCATTCCCAAATCTTGTTGGTGTTTTCTTAGGCCTCTGAATTTTGCCATGGGTTGCTACATAGAAATAGATAATCAACAATGAGGCATGAGAAATAAGCAGATATGCCACTACAAAGATCATGAATCTTAAGAGAGATAGAGAGAAGAAGTATTTCTTAGAACTATGGTGGATCCAGGCCAGGCGTGGTGGCCCACGCTTGTAATCCCAGCACTTTGGGAGGCCAAGGTGGGAGGATCACGAGGTCAGCAGATCGAGACCATCCTGGCTAACACGGTGAAACCACATTTCTTCTAAAAAAATATAAAAAAATTAGCTGGGTGTGGTGGCGGGCACCTTTAGTCCCAGCTACACAGGAGGCTGAGGCAGGAGAATGGCGTGCACCCAGGAGGCGGAGCTTGCAGTTAACTGAGATGGCGCCACTGCACTCCAGCCTGGGCAACAGAGTGAGACTTCGTCTCAATGAAAAAAAAAAAAAAAAAAAAAAAAGAACTATGGTGGACCCAGTCCCTGTAAAGCCTGGTTGTATCATGGTTCCAATTAATACATTTCTCTAATACTTTTATCTTCCTTAATAGCTTATATAAACCCTAAAATAAATCACCGTGAGTCGCTTTTCCTTGTTACCAGAAGCGACCAAGTCAGCATGATTTCTTCCTCTTTGAGTAGTTGTGCAGTTTCAGTCACCTGGAACTACCAATAACCCATTTCCCAAAGGGTGGAATGCTACAATGGCATGGACTGCGGTGCTAAAATGCCACATGCAAGGCAGCTATTAGATGGGGTCAGTGATGCTTCAGACTCAAGGCAGTATTTGAAATTAGCTACTTAGCCCACTGCCATGTTTATTTACTCAGTTACGATGGCTGTGGAAAGTGTCTCATTTTGACCACACATGTTGCCTCAGAATCTTAAATTTAATTTGTAGAATGAGACAATATAATATCCAGTGAAAATATTTCACTTGCTCTACTTTTCAAATTTTTGATCTAGAAAATTTACATTTGTATGTTTAGTCATTTGTTTTCTATGTATATTATACTAAAAGGATTGGTTACTTTTGACTAGTTTTGGTATACCCATACAAAATAGACTGGTACTCCTTAGTTTAATTTATTTTCACTTTCCAGAAACAAAGTGGCAGTTGCAAAAATATTTAATGGGATTGAAAATTTAGTAAATTCCTACAAGTTCAGATGTTCCAGAGCTTCATAACCCTATATGTTCATAAATTAATTTATTTTCAGATAAATCACCACTTAAAAATATGTGAAACATGGTCGGGTGCATTGGCTCACACCTGTAATCCCGGCACTTTGGGAGGCTGAGGCAAGCAGATCATTTGAGGTCAGGAGTTTGAGACCAGCCTGACCAACATGGTGAAGCCCCATCTCTACTAAAATACAAAAATTAGCTGGGTGTGGTGGTGAGCACCTGTAATTTCAGCTACTCGTGAGGCTGAGGCAGGAGAAATACCTTGAACCCAGGAGGTGGAGGCTGCAGTGAGCCGAGATCGTGACAATGCACTCCAGCCTGGGCACCAGAGCAAGACTCCCTCTCAAAAATAAAATAAAATAAAATAAAAACACAAAACTTAATTTCCTCTGACTCTTATTGAACTTTTGATTTGTATGTGATTGTTTCAAGATTCACAAACTAACAGAAAAATTGCTTTTAACTATTAGCTCTAAGCTCCTATTCTATCCAGCTTCTCATCAATAACAAACTCTGTTATCTTACATTTGTCTATATTCCTACCTTGATAGAGTCTTGGAAGGGAAAAATAAGGAACATCAAAATAGTTAGAAGATAAGGAAGAACACAAGCATTAAGACAGATAATTATCATAACCAAACATTCTTTCCCTAAATATTTAAGTTGTATATATGAAGGATCATGAACAATGTTAATATGTGAAGGGGTTTTATGTGTTTCTGTGTGTTATACAGACTGTAGGAAAGTACAGCAACAGTTCTCTGTCTTCTTTTAGAGACAGAGTCCTGCTCTGTCACCCAGGCTGGAGTGCAGTGGTGTGATCTTGGCTCACTGCATCCTCTGCCTCCCAGGTTCAAGTGATTCTGGTGCCTCAGCCTCCAGAGTAGTTGGGAGTACAGGTGAAAGCCACCATTCCTGGCTAACTTTCATATTTTTGGCAGGGACAAGGGTTTCACTATGTTGGCCAGCCTGGTCTCAAACTCCTGACCTCAAGTGCTTCACCCACCTCGGCCTCCCAAAGTGCTGGGATTACAGATGTGAGCTATCATGCCAGGCCCTAGAGTAACAGTTCTTAAGCCCAGCTACATAATATTAGCATCAATTAGCTTATTAGCATAAGCTTTTTAAATACCCGTGCTCAGGTCCCACCTCATATCCTCAAGTCAGTATATCTGGAGATGAGATATCATCAAAGATATTTTTAAAAGTTCTCCAGATAATTCTAATGAGCATGTGGAGTAGAGAACAACTAGACAGGAGAATAGGGTCTATATTTGTGCATTTTACACAAGGCCAACTACACTTTGAGTGTTCATCAAACATTAAGGATGCCTCTACTGGACTAGCTCTTTTGGTAACAGATGAGGCCTCAATTAGGTAGCTAGCCACTCTATTCTATAGTGCTTTCTGTTTTGAAGTTCACACAGATAAGACTAACAGTATCCATGACAACGGCAGATGTGATTCATCCATTCCTTAGCTTTCAGTTCCTTTGGGACGTTCTGTTCCCTAGGATGACATTTGGGGCAGCTCATATACTCACTCAGCCATCTGGCATAGCTGGTAATTTGAATACTTCTTCATCTAACACCTTTTTAACATTACAATCCTAAGGCTATGTCTTAGGCATCATATCAGTTCACATACACTTTTAAAATATGTCACAACATTTGCGTGGTTATTAATGGGCTCTTCAAACATTTAGTGAATATTTATCGAATGGCTAATAACTAAAGGTTAATCCTAGCCCTCTGCCCTCAAGACTCTTTTATTCTAAGTGCTGATATTAATACTCAATTTTACACCATCAAATTTATTGTATAATTTAGGTTCTCATGCTTATATACAATATGGTATTAAGGCTCTCCAGCAAAACAGAACCAAATAGATTTACTATAAGAGATTGGCTCATGTGATTATGGAAGCTGAGAAATCCAAATCTGCAGTATGTGTGGCCTGGCAGGCTTGAGTCCCAAGAGAGTTGATGTTCCAGCTCAGGGCTGAAGGCTGGCAGGCCAGAGGCCCAGGAGATTCAATGGTGCAGATGAAGTCTGAAGGCAGTCTGCTGGAAAATTCTTTTTTTTCTTTTTTGAGATGGAATCTCTGTCTCCCAGGCTGGAGTGCAATGGCATGATCTTGGCTCACTGCAACCTCTGTCTCCTGGGTTCAAGCAGTTCTCCTGCCTCAGCTTCCCAAGTAGCTGGGATTACAGGTGCACACCACCACATCTGGCTAATTTTGTATTTTTAGTAGATACGGGGTTTCGCCATGTTGACCAGGCTAGTCTCAAAGTCCTGACCTGAAGTGATCCACCTGCCTTGGCCTCCCAAAGGGATTACAGGTTTGAGCCACCATGCCTGGCCTCTGCTGGAAAATTCTCTCATGTGTGGGGAGGCTGTTTTTTTGTTCTATTTAGGCCTTCAATTGATTGGATAAGACCCACTCAAATTATGGAGGACAATCTGCTTACTCAAAGGTCACTGATTTAAATGTGAATCTCATCCATAAATGCCCTCCAAGTTGACACATAAAATTAACTGATGACAATGGTGATGATAATAGGTACTGATAGAGCAGGAGTATAGCCATCTTCGACAAACACTGTCATTTTAAAATTCACCTTGATCAAAAACTGCCTAAATCCCATAAACCACAAATAATATTTCTAACCAGAAGCATTCCAATAACTTCCCCAACCACAGACACGCCAGCCCCAAGATAACCTCCCCTTCACCCAAAGGCATTCCAACCCCACCATAAACTTCTCCTCTACACAGAAACATGCCAAGCTTGTGATAAGCCCCCTCACCCAAAAACCCATATATACTCTTAGTCTGTAAGAGAGAATGCTCCTGACCAAAATCAGCCAGAAGCCCCCGTCAGGTTGATTTCTCTAAAATAAACCTGTCCTTGACTGTTGAGTTGCATTTCATGTTTGTTTCCTCTTTCTTTAACTCTTACAGGTACACAATATTTTTTATTTTTGTTTTTCAAGATGGAGTATCGCGATGTTGACCAGGCTGGTCTCAAACTCCTGGCCTCAAGTGATCCTCCCATCTTGACCTCCCAAAGTGCTAGAATTACAGGCATGAGCCACTGCACTCAGCCAATAGGTACACTATATTGAGTGCTTACCATGTGCCGGACACTTTTCTACTTTGTTTAACCCTATGAGGAAACTATTGCTACTATATTCATCATATAGATGAGAAAAATGAGACATGAAAATAGCTTGTCCAAGTCACAAAGCTAATAAGGTTAATCCTACAATTTAAATCCAGATCTATCTGGCTTATAGCCCTTGCCCTTAACCACTCCAAAGCTCCACAAAGATTCTTTTGTGAGTTTTCTTTCTATTGTCCTCTGAGGTATACTGCTAGTGAGAGATGACATCCTGTTGCACCTTAGAAAGAAGAATTTTTTTATTATTTGCAGTGTTTCATTTAATATTGAATTGACATACTGTGGACAACTGCATTTTAATGGGTTAAATTCAGAGCAAAGATCTGTCTTTATCTACTGGAAAAATTTCATTAGAATTAAATGTGCCTCTGCTTCTTACTATTTAAAATGGAGATACTGCTCACTATTGGTTTGTAAAGTGTTTTGAGATCTCCACATGGAAAAACTCCAAGTAGAGATGTCACTATGCTGATTTAAATAATTGAGTCAATTAACTTTAATACATTTGAATAATGTAAAATATGAATATAACTTCTTGGCTCTTCTAACTTAATTACATAGGTAATATTATGAGTATAAAGGTGATGTTGTCAGGAGAGTTGGCAGTTAGAATGGAAGTAATGATCTTACCCTTCAAAAGAACTGAGAAAATCAGTCCCATATTTTTCTTCAGTACAGTACCCTCTTGTCTTACATGTCCCTGGTTCACTCAGCATTTATTTTAATTAATTATTTAGTTAACTAGCAGTCACTCATTCAAACACTTTTGTTTAGCACTTCTAATGTGCCAGGTGGGTAACTAACATGTGTTTACAACTTTATAAAGCAACTTCACATACATCTCATTTATCTTTGCTCTTGTTCTGAGATGGAGAGTATTAACTCTTTTATCCATACACACTTATTATTTTTGTTCATTTTTCTACTCCCTTTCAAATGTTACTTTTGTTTCTATATAATTTTTTCTATATAAACTGAAGATTAGGCTCCCTTCAGAGATAACTTAACTGCTGATTTCCAAAGCGTATATCTGTTTTTTATTTTTATTTTTATTTTTTGAGATGGACCTTTGCTCTGTCACCCAGACTGGAGTGCAGTGGCATGATCTCAGCTTACTACAACCTCTGCCTCCCAGGTTCAAGCGATTCTCCTGCCTCAGTCACCCAAGTAGCTGGGATTACAGGCATGTGCCACTACAGCCGGCTAATTTTTGTATTTTTTTTTTTGAGTGAAGGCAGGGTTTCACCATGTTGGCCAGGTTGGTCTCAAACTCCTGACCTCAGGCGATCCGACTGCCTCAACCATCCAAAGTGCTGGGATTAGGTGTGAGCCACCGCACCTGGCCCCAAAGTGTATAGTTTTCACTAGTATCTTCTTCTTGCTTGTTCTAACCATTTCAGTTAGCAAGAAAATCAGTATTATATTGGTTCTTACCATTTCCTTCAGAAAGTATCAATTATTAGATCAGAGTATCAGATTTTTGGAAAATTATTTGTGAGAAAATGTTATGTAATGGAAAGAAAAACTTAAGCTTTACTTAGTGCTACTGGTGGATGGTGTCCAGGTTCTTTGGCATTTTGAATAAAGAATTGGACAAAACGCACAATGAAGCAAGGAAGGAATGAAGCCACAAAAGCAGAGATTTATTCAAAATGAAAGCACACTCTACAGGGTGGGAGTAGGCCTGAGCAAGTGGCGCAAGGGCCCGGTTGCGGAATTTTCTGGGGTTTGAATGTCCTCTAGAGGTTTCCCACTGGTTACTTGGTGTACACCCTATTTAAATGAAGAGGCTGAAGTGAAGTTACAAAGTCATTTACTTTGGGTACACCTTGCGCAAATGAAGAGGAAGTTTCCTGTCATAGCTTACTTGGTCTTAGAAAGTTGGGGATTTTCGGTTTGATTTAGTTCTGGGAAGAACTTAGGTTCCCTGCCCTCAGACCCTCTCTTGTGTCATTAGTATTTAAGTGAGGTGTTTGACATGGTGCAATATTACATATTACATAAAAGAGGATAAAATTATAAAGGCATCGGACAGAATATTTGAAAAAGGAATTCAAACCTGACCAACTGTTTTAGTCTGTTCAGGCTGCTATAACAACAACCATAAACTAGGTAGTTTGTAAACAGCAGAAATGTATTTCCCATAGTTCTGAAGTCTGGAAAGTCCAAGACCAAGGTGACTGCTGATTTCCTTTGTGGTGGGGGCTTCATTTCTGGTTCATAGATTGTGCCTTCTAGCTGTGTTTTCACAAGGTGGAAGGGTCAAATGAGCTTTCTCAGGTCTCTTAGTCCATTTGTGTTGCTATAACAAAATATCACAGACTGGATAATTTATAAAGAACAGAAATTTATTTTCTCACAGTTCTGGAGGCTGAGAAGTCCAAGGCTGGTGTCTGATAAGGGCTTTCTTGCTGTGTCATCACATGGTAGAAGGCAGAAGGGCAAAAGGAATGAACTCCCTCTGACAAACCCTTTATAAATGCATTAACCCATTCTTGAGAATGGGGCCCTCATGACCCAAACACCTCCCAAAAGGCCCTACCTCCCAATACTGTTGCATTGAGGATGATGTCTCAATATAAATTTTTGGAGGGGACAAAAACGTTTAAACCATAGCAAGTACTAATCTCATCTCATTCACAACCTAATCACCTCCCCAAAGCCCTGTCTCCTAATAGCATCATTTTAGGCGCTAGACTTTCAACATATGAATTTTGGGAGGAAACAAACATTCAGACCACAGCACCAGACAATGCTTGCTTAACTTACACCCTATATATCACAAAAATAGCAGTGTAAGGCCCCTTTCTGAACTGGGTCTTCCTCTTCTCTTTAAAGAGAAATACTGTGTTCACCCTTTTCTACTAATCACATTATGCATTACTTTGGAAAAGGCTACCAGTTAACTGCTGAAAATCATTTCCAGAATGCTGGATTACTGATTGTAGTGTAATAACTCATGAGATCCTTATGACTATGGATATAGGAAGTTTCATTTAGTTCTTTACTCTAACAAGTTGGCTTCATTTATTAGTAATTAACAACAGCGATCCTGGAGCTTGAGCCTTTCTGCTTGTTTAAGGACTATATAAAGATAATTATCTTTCCGTATTTTCCTGGAAAATTAGTGATCATAAACATTAAAATTAATTTATGCATACAAAAAGTTTGCAGATCCTCAAATTTAATTTCTATTAAACACTTAAAAGTTAAAGAGAAAACTTTTTCTTGGCTTTTGGGAAGAACATTTTCTATATCTCCCACTTGCCTACCTACCCTTCTTTATTCTACAGCAATGAGGAGGAAGTATTGAATGGATTTATTAAGACATTATGCAAGTCACATTTCTAGGAGTGAAGTCATAGCAGAAGGGGTATAAATAAGATAATACGTTCCCTTCCTCCCTTTCCTTAGCTTTCTCTAGAGCATTGACAAACGGGATTTGAACTTGGCTTTGAAGTATTAAAAAACAGAGTGGACTTTCTAATTCAAGGCTTCTTAGGCCCATCTAATGTAAACAGAGTTTTTCATTTTGTCTTAATCTAGAAAACTGGGATTTAACATTGAGGTTTGTGGAAAGGCCTGGACGTTAATAAAGCACAATTTTATTCTGGTTCATCATCATCTTGTACGTATATCTGCCTTGCAAATTATTGGGAGATATAAATTAAGGAATTGATACGTCCTAGCAGAGACCCCCATAATGCCATTTTAACTTCACTTTAATCACATCTGTTCAATTAATACTTTTTCCTGGTCTTTTAATAAACTGTCATACTCGGTACACTAAAGCAGTCTCAAATTAAGCCCATTCTTCCAATTTCACTTTCAAGCCCAAATTGCAGTCTTGAATTTTACTACTTGAATTCAGTGGAGAGTCACACTTGCCTTCTTCAGAGAAAAAAAGGGAATGGGGAAGTCCATAGGATTAGCAAAAACTTTACCCTTACAGTGATGAACCAGTAACCTTGAATCTGACCTGAGGGAGAGATAAGGGTGGAGGTAAAATGGTAAAGAAAAGGTTTTTCATGGGAGGCCAGCCTTTCTTACTCCAGATGTAGTCTGAATAACAATAACCAGTGTCTTCAATACACATAAAACACACACAAGGATTACAATACTTATACTTGATTCCCTCCTCGTACCTACTGCAAACCTGGCAAAAAGTACAATTACAAATATCTGTAAATAAAATAGTTAGCATGACAGATATACTCAATGAAGAGTCTGAAATCTTAAGAATGAATTTCTAATCTATTCTTATTTTAGAGAGAAGAAAACAAGTTAGTCTCTATTGCTCAATATTGACATTGCTATTCCCTTGCTTCCCTTGACACCACTCATTTATAGGAAACAGTCTTACTGAAAGGAAGATACCAAGTTAACTTATTTAACTTTAAATACACTTAAGAAGATACAAAAAAAGAGAGAAACATTTGATAACTTGTATTAAGCACCATCTATGTGCTATTCATTGTTAAACTCATTTAACTTTTATAACTCTGTGGCTAGCCACACTTGACAGATTAGGAAACTGGAGTTTTGAGATGTAAATGTTTCAGAGGTCCTGTAGCTAGGAAGTGATGGCCCTAGAATTCTTTCTCAGGACTGTCAGACTCCAGATCCAGTCGTCTCATTCTCTATACTATTCTGCCTCTATGATATGCATATACACTGTATTAGCATGGTCTAATTTTTCTAGTTTAAAAAGATTTGATTCTGTTATAAAAATATTGTTATATTGAACATATCTCCCCTCATTTATATTCCCATTATATGCTATTCATTAGAATTTATTATTATGGACTTACTTATATGATAAAATATTTTGAAAAATTTTTACAATTTTTTTTTTTCCTACTGAGAAGAAATATCTAGAGTTTCCTTGCTTAAATGTCTATGCATACATCACTATTCTGTGATTGTTCAGTTTATCTTCTGAGGTACATAGTAGTTCTTAGATATTCATCTTTTATTAAATTTGAACCAAAAATAGGGACAGGTGAATATAAGATCTAAAGCTTAATGTCTCAATTTGGGACATAGTTTTATATGACTGGAATAGAGAGGTGGCTAGGAGTGTGTACAGAAATACAGATATGGTTGAAAGGTTGACTGGGGCCAGTTTGTAATATGACCCATGTACAAGCTTTGTTGGAAAAGTGCTGTTTTCAGCTGTTGAATACCCTACACTTTGAAGTTTGGCTGTGTGAGGCATAGTACCTGGCACATAGTGGATACTTATTAAACTTCGAAGAGAAACAAACTCCAGCAAGACAACAAAGTTTAATAGAACAGCATGAAGAATCACAGCCAAATTAATACATTAATATTCTTATTTTTAGTAGCACAACTAGTCTCAGGAAGAAAATGTAAAGGAATATTGGAGAATGATCAACTTTAAATTAGATATTAATATAAGGAAGAATAAGGTTTCTGGAAAAATATTTAGTGCAATGCCTAGTATACTGGAAGTGATTCAATAAATGTTGAATAAATGAATGAAAAGTGTACATTGTGTGTGTGCTCACATTGCTCATACAGGCAAATGGTAAATAGGTAAAACAAAAATGAATGAACATTTAGTGCTTTCAAATATATTTGCATTAAAGTCAAAGTTTAACT
Source organism: Macaca mulatta (assembly GCF_049350105.2). Classification (NCBI taxonomy): domain Eukaryota; kingdom Metazoa; phylum Chordata; class Mammalia; order Primates; family Cercopithecidae; genus Macaca; species Macaca mulatta. The sequence continues at coordinate 48,674,245 of NC_133410.1, read as the reverse complement.
TTAGAAAAACCTAATGAGAAGCCAAATTTAACAAAGTCTGTTCTTTATCTTTATCCACTGCTGTTAAGCCTTCTGACTGTTTCCTTGTGATGTCAAGTTCCCCAGTGCAATACTATGATAATTTAGGGAAGAAAATCTGAGAGGATGTTGAAAAATAATGAGCATTTAGCTGCATGTGAATCCAAGCATTCACAAGGGCCCAGGGGTAACATATGGAAAAGATTTAATGAAGAAGAGAAAAGTAATGAAGATCCAAACAACAGAAAGATAACACTTTTTAGACTTCAGATCCTAAAATCTGAAATGCTGCTGAAGGTTTCTAGAACAGAGTGGCTTGTAGGACACCTGAACACTTCTGCTTTATTTGTTTGGTTTTGGGAAATGTAAAAGCAACTGTGGGGTTGTAAGGTGAGTATGACTTTGTAAAACAATAATTTTAAACCACACCGTCCTTCTCCTCATTCCTATGTGTCTGCATGATCTTACTCTGTATGAACTCGCTCCTCTGTGGATGTCTCAAGCCAGCCCGCTTTAGAGATTGAGCCCAAAGTTAAATCTCACATGGGGAGAATTTTCTGTAGAATCATTGCAAATATGGTAGAGAGTTTGCTTTTGTTAGAAAAATGAAACAAAAAGCTACATTTAAATTTTGCTAAGTCACCAATTTAATTCAGTTAAGAAATTACATCATTCCATGGGGAAAAAATACTCAAATTCTCCATCAACAGCTTTTGATCTTTTATGACTGCTTCAGTGTCACATTTTAAAATATCTGCTGGACTTTTCTATTTAGGTGTTCTATTTAAACCTTTCCCTTTACTTCTGGGAGAGTTAACTTTCTCCCCGTCAACTGTCCTGATTAGTTCTGTGTGTCTCCTTCTTTTCTAAACATCTTGGTAAAATATTTTGAAATATTTTTTCTCCTCTTTCTCCATTCAGAATGTGTTACCTTGTCTTATTATTTTTCCTTTGAAAAATTAAAAATTAAATGCTTATAAATTAAAGATAAATACTTAAATATCTCTACTCTTATTGTTCTTGTCTGAATTGTCCTCATAATTAATTGGTTATCCAAAATATTTTTCTGGAAAATGAAGGTTATACACAAGGCTATTGTAAATTTAAAAAAATGTATGCACTCATTTAGCATAAAGTAGATGCTTAGTAAATAATTCCCCCAGTTTCCCTGTATAAAAATACTTTCCTGTACACAAATTTTCATTGTTTTATTGCCTGTAGGATAAAATCCAGAAACTCAGACTGATAGGATTATGAGAGTCTGTTGCTATCTACCTATATGAAATTATTTTATACTAATCTCTATTACTGAATCATATTAATCTCTTTATGCCACTAATAGGCCGTATTTATTCCAATGTCTTTGCTGACACTCCTGCTGTTCATTTTTGGGGAATATTGCTTCTTTTGTTCAATCACATCCTCCATGTTTCAACTCTAGTCTTGCCATCACTGTGGAACTTCCTTCAATTGTTCTAGGTGCAGGGATACAGCAATGAACAAGGTAGATAATGTCTCTGCTCTCAAAATGCTTACAATCTAGCAAGATTACAGATAATAACCAGATAAAGAAAGGATTGACTATAACATGCATGAACTTTGAGGACATTATTCTAAGTGAAATAAGCCAGTCTGAAAAAGACAAAGACTGCATAACTCCACTTAAAAGGGGAGTTGTTCAATGGGTATAGAGTTTCAGTTTCACAAGATGAAAAAGTTCTAGAGATCTGTTGGACAACAAGGTGTGTGTAGTTAATATGGTACACTTAAAAACGGTTAAGGTGGTAAATTTTATTTTGTGTGCATTTTACCATAATAAAAATTGATATAATCCTAGCTAATTATGAATACTATTAAGAAAATAAAGGAGGATATAATAGGATGAAGCACCACTGAGAGGAAATGCTATGTTAGAAAGCACCTTGGAAGGGGTGACCTTTGAGTTGAAACCTGAGTGATGAAATAGATTAGTCATGAGCATCAAAAGGAATACTAAGTGCAAAAGTCATGAGACCCAAACAAATTTGATCTATTCAAGGAAGATGAGGAAGTCAGCATTCAGAGGGCATGCAGTGGACTTGCTGAGGAAGGCAGACACTAGATACCCTAGGGTCTGTGGGCTAGGAAAAGGAGATTGAATTTTATTTCAGTTCAGTTCATTGGAGGATTATAAGCAGTGGATGATGTGATCTGGTTTACAGTTTAGAAAAGTGAGCTAGCTGTCATATGCAAACAGACTCATGGAGGCAAATATGGAAGCTGAGACACCAATTAGAAAGCACACTGGAATGCATAGGTTGCTAATTTGGACTAGAGCTGAGAAGGACTGAGCTGGTCTGACCTCGAATATACTTAGTTGTCCATTGGCCTGGACAACTAAGTGAAAACCCAGAGGAGAATTGGTATAAGGGAGTCAATAGTTAAGGGTTCAGTTTTGGCCATGTTGAGGTTTTTGTTTTTATTTTTTAAAACTGTATTGAAATACAATAGTATAAAATAAAATTTACATATTTAAAGTGCACGATTCAATAATCTTTTTAGTATAGTCACAGTGTCATGCAACTATCACCACAATCTATGTTTAGAACATTTCAATCACTTCAAAAGAAACTTGTACCTATTTCCCTGCTCCTAGCCACCCACAAACCTGCTTTCTGTCTCTATAGATTTCTCCACTCTTGGCATCTTATATAAAGAAATGCTGTGATATATGGAATTTTATGAGTGGATTCTTTCATTTAACTTAATGTTTGCATGGTTCATACATGCTGTGGCATGTATCAATCAGATGCTTCCACTTTTTGGCCATGATAAATAATGCTGCTATGAATGTTTGCATGCAAGTTTTTGTGTGAACATATGCTTTCTTTACTCTTCAATATATAACCAAAAGTGGAATTGGTGGGTTGTATAGTAGCTCTATGTTTAATATTTTGAGGAGCTGCTAAACTTTCCAAAGTGGCTTTACCATTTAAATTCCCACCAGCAATGAACAGGAGTTTCAATTCCTCCATATCTTTGCCAACATTTGTTATTGTCTATATTTTCATTACGGTTGTCTTAGTGTGAAGTGGTGTGTCATTGTGGTTTTGATTTGCGTTTCCCTAATACTATGTTGTTGAGCACCTTTTCATGTGCTTATAGTTCATTTGTATAAATTCCTTGGAAAAATGTCTATTCATATTCTTTGCTCATTTTTAAACTGTTTTTGTTTGTTTTCTTTTGTTTTTGAGCTGGACTCTCACTCTCTCACCCAGGCTGGAGTCCAGTGGCATGATCTTGGCTCACTGTAACCTCTGCCTCCTGGGTTCAAGTGATTCTCCTGTCTCAGCCTCCCGAGTAGATGGGATTACAGGTGCACGCCATCACATCCGGCTAATTTTTGTGATTTTGAGTAGAGACGGAGGTTCACCATCTTAGCCAGGCTGGTCTTGAACTCCTGACCTTAGGTGATCCACTTGCCTTGGCCTCCCAAAGTGCTGAGATTCCAGGTGTGAGCCACCGTGCCCGACCAAACTTCTTTTTTTTTAATTGTTGAGTTGTGTGACTTCTTTATATATATTCTGGATACAAGACCTCTTTGTCAGGTATATGATTTGTAAATATTTTCTTCTGTTCTTTGGATTGTATTAGCATGTTTTGATGTTATTGTTGGCACTACAAAAGCTTTTGATTTTAGTGTAGTCCAATTTCTATTTTTTCTTTTGTCACTTTTTCTTTTAATATCATCTCTAAGAAATGGCCAGGTGAAATTTTAGCTACCTATTAGACATCCAAGACTTGCAAGTAGTTGTACGTGAATCTAGATTTCAGAGGAGAAATTAAACTGGGGGACCCGGCCCAACCTCCGCAGCTGCTGGCCCTACTGCTAAGCCCCTCATTGCCCTGGTGCTAAGTCCCTCATTGCCCTGGGCTAGTGGTATGTGCAGGGCCCGTGGGCAGCTCCGTGTGCAGGGCCCGCCTAGCCTTGCCCGCGCCTGCTAGGCACTCACACTGGCCCCATGAGCACAGCCGGGGTTCCCACCCTCGCCTCTCCTTCCACACCTCCCCACAAGCAGAGGGAGGAGGCTCCGGCCTCAGCCAGCTCAGAGAGGGTCTCCCACCGTGCCATGGCAGGCTGAAGGGCTCCTCAAGTGCCGCCAGAGTGGAAGCCGAGGCCTAAGGCCAAGGAGGCACTGAGAGTGAGGGCTGCTAGCACATTGTCACCTCTCACTGTCAGAGACACAACATAAAAAGAAAACTTCAGGCCCATCTCCCTGATGAACATCCATGCAAAAATCCTCAATAAAATACTGGCACACCATATCCAGCAGCACATCAAAAAGCTTATCCACTATGACCAAGTAAACATTATCCCTTAGATGCAAGACTGGTTCAACATATGCAAATCAATAAATGTAATCCGGCATATAAACAGAACCAAAGACAAAAACCACATGATTATCTCAATAGATGCAGAAAAGGCCTTTGACAAAATTCAACAGCTCTTCATGCTAAAAGCTCTCAGTAAACTAGGTATTGATGGAACAAATCTGAAAATAATAAGAGCTGTTTATGACAAACCCACAACCAATATCATACTGAATGGGCAAAAACTGAGAACATTCCCTTTGAAAACTGGCACAAGACAAGGATGCCCTCTCTCATCACTCCTATTCAACATAGTGTTGGAAGTTCTGGTCATGGCAATCAGGCAAAAGAAAGAAGTAAAGGGTATTCAATTAGGAAAAAAGGAAGTCAAATTGTCCCTGTTTGCAGGTGACATGATTGTATATTTTGAAAACCCTATCATCTAAGCCCCAAATCTCGTTAAGTGGATAAGCAACTTCAGCACAGTCTCAGGATACAAAATCTATGTGCAAAAATGACAAGTATTCCTACACACCAAGAACAGAAAAACAGAGAGCTAAATCATGAGTAAACTCTCATTCACAATTGCTACACAGAGAATAAAATACTTAGGAATCCAACTTACAAGGGATGTGAAGGACCTCTTTAAGGAGAACTACAAACCATTGCTCAAGGAAATAAGAAAGGATGCAAACAAATGGAAAAATATTACATGCTCATGGATGCGAAGAATCAATATTGTGAAATGGTCATACTGCCCAAAGTAATTTATAGATTAATGCTATCCCCATCAAGCTACCATTGACTTTCTTCACAGAATTGAAAAAAACTACCTTAAATTTCATATGTAACTAACAAGGAGCCCATATAGCCAAGACAATCCCAAACAAAAAGAACAAAGCTGGAGTCATCTTGCTACCTGACTTCAAACTATACTACAAGGCTACAGTAACCAAAATAACACGGTACTGGTACCGAAACATATTTTTTATATACATATAAAACAATGCAACAGAACAGAAGCATCAGAAATAACACCACACATCTACAACCATCTGATCTTTGACAAACCTGACAAAAATAAGCAACAGAGAAAGGATTTCCTGTTTAGTAAATGATGCTAGGAAAACTGGCTAGTTATATGCAGAAAGCTGAAACTGGATCTCTTCCTTATACCTTATATAAAAATTAACTCATGATGGCTTAAAGACTTAAACGTAAGACCTAAAAACATAAAAAATCATAGAAGAAAATCTAGGAAATACCATTCAGGACATAGGCATGGGCAAGGACTTCATGTCTAAAACACCAAAAGCAATGGCAACAAAAGCCAAAATAGCCAATGGGATCTAGTTAAACTAAAAAGTTTCTGCACAGCAAAAGAAACTACCATCAGAGTGAACAGGCAACCTACAGAATGGGAGAAAAATTTTGCAATCTGTCCATCTGACAAAGGGCTAATATACAGAATCTACAAGGAACTTAAACAAATTTACAAGAAAAAAAAAACTCCATCAAAAATGGGTGAAGAATATGAACAGACACTTCTCAAAAGAAGACATTTATGCAGCCAACAAACATATGAAAAAAAGCTCATCATCACTGGTTACCACAGACATGCAAATCAAAAACGCAATGAGATACCATCTCATGCCAGTTAGAATGGTAATCATTAACAAGTCAGGAAACAACAGATGCTGGAGAGAATGTGGAGAAACAGGAATGCTTTTACACTGTTGGTGGCAGTGTAAATTAGTTCAGTCATTGTGGAAGACAGTGTGGCAATTCCTCAAGGATCTAGAACTAGAAATATCATTTGACCCAGCAATCCCATTACTTGGTATATACCCGAAGGATTGTAAATCATGCTACTATAAAGACACATGCACACGTATGTTTATTGCAGCACTGTTCACAGTGGCAAAGACTTGGAACCAACTCAAATGCCCATCAGTGATAGACTGGATAAAGAAAATGTGGTGCATATACACCACGGAATACTATGAAGCCATAAAAATGGATGAGTTCATGTCCTTTGCAGGGACATGGATGAAATTGGAAACTATCATTTTCAGCAAACTAAGAAAAGAACGCATGTTCTCACTCGTAAGTGGGAGTTGAACAATGGGAACACATGGACATGGCTGGGGGGCATCACACACTGGGGCCTGTCGGGGATGGGCTCCTGAGGGAGGGATAGCATTAGGAGAAATACCTAATGTAGATGATGGGTTGATGGGTGCAGTAAGCCACCATGGCACATGTATACCTATGTAACAAATTTGCACGTTCTGCACATGTATGCCAGAGCTTAAAGTATAATTTTTAAAAAAGTATGCATTATTTATTATTATAAATCTTTAAAATAGCATTTTAACAGTGCTTTGCTTTGTCTAGACATTGATTTTTTAAACTCAGTTTTATTGAGGTGTAATTTATATAAAATAAAATAAGTGCTTTTTCGTATTTAATAAGATTTGACAAATATATTAATCCAAATAAAGACTAACTGCAATCAAAATACAGAACATTTCCATAACTCCCAAAATTTCCTTCATACACCTTTATGTTATCTTCACCTTCCCAGCCCTATAAAGCTATTCATATTTTGTGTCATTGTAGGTATGATTTTTCCTAATTATTGAGGCATAACTCACATACAAGATAATGCATCCATTTAAAGTGTGCTGTTTGCTATAGCCACGGATTTTTTCTGAAGTATAATGACTCTCCCTATAATGTTATCCTTTTGAATTCTCAGCTGTAGTTATTGAACTTTAGAATAAACTTACCATCATTTGATTATATGAGAAAGCACTAAATAATTTCTCTTCGTTTTCTGTACACACAGAATCATACAGACTCACTCTATATTCTGTACACAAACTATGTAATATAACAATATTCTTGATCTATAAACTATTCCTGAAAAGTTACTGACACAAAGGCCAGAGGAAGCAGATATAAAACTAAGCTACTGAGTTAGAACCTAACTACTATTAGCTACAGCCACACACCCATGAATCATAAAGTCCCTGAAACACAGATATTAATGATTTTCCTAGCCGATAGTTCTCAGACAATTATTTTAGAGGAAGGTAGATTATAAATCTTAAGTAAACAATTTAATAAATAAATATACACAGCTGGTGTTTTAATGTTCACTGTGTGAAGGAGAGGGTGGATACAACACGTTATCCAGGCACTTCCACTAATGGAACAATTCTGAAAAAGCTTATTTGAAGCTATTAGCAAGTTTTATGAGTTATTGATTTCTAAATGCTTTCCTAGTTTGGCAAGAAACCAGATTTCAGAAGACAATGCCGTTTAATCATTTTTATCAGTTAGGATGGATAACAGTTTAAGTGTAGTCCAGCTCCCTGGATATGAAAGAAATAGAATGATTTTCAATAGTGTTTTACCCCAATTTGCATATGGGTTACAGTAATAAATTCTGGGGAATAGATTATTATAGCTTAGAAATTTGAAGCTTCTGAGACAATTTCCAGGAAGGAGTTCCTGAACAATTTAAAATTTGCAAAACAAACAAGAATAGCAATGATGCACTCAATCAATATGCTCTGCGCAATAAATCTTTTTAACAAGCATGTATTGTGAGCTTATTATGTCTGAAACATCACTTGAAGCCATAGTGATACATAGAAGAAGGAGGGCTTCTACTCTCAAGTTCCTTTTCAGAGCAGGCAGGAGAGAGAGCATTAAATTAGCAACTGTAACATAGGGTGCTAGGTTTAAGGAGAAAAATATGTCGAGAGCGCAATGGCAGCAATAAAGAGAGCTAGATTTGGGCTGAGAGAATCAGAATAACCTTTCTAAAAATGATGATAATTTTGCTAAGTCAAAACGCACTAGCAAAAATTAGCAGGTAGAGGAAGTAGAGTCTGTTTGGCTATCTTCGTAAGAAATCTTCCATTATTAAAAGTCATACTTCAATAGAAAAACATAGGTAAGATGCTTGAGAGCCTCTGACTTTTATAGTAAGTTTTTGTTTCTCTTGCAGAAATTTTGATAAAAAAGATATTTGCTATTGTTCTAAGGGTTTTTAAAAAATATTTTAAGCAAAACATCAAAATGGATAAAATTAAAATGTTTTCTCATTTACTCTTCCACACACACAGCCTCAGTTTCTTCTGTTGATGGGTCCTGACCTTACAATTGAGTTTGCTGAATTTATCATGACTGTGGAAGGTAAACAAAAGAGGCCAAGGACAGAAGTCCAAAGAAATGTTGGCAGAGCATCCAGCCATGCATTCGGAGCACCCACATGTTTCCATGTTTTGTCTGTTTAAGCTTTTATGCCCACCTTGGCTGGCCAGTTATTAATTCTCAACAGAGACACGCTTGTAATCAATACTAGTTTATACAGTACAAAAGAGGTTTCATAATTGATTGCTTTATATATGATTTCTATTATAAAATCTTGTTCTGTTGGAGAAATGCTTCATGTTTGGTGTGATTGGAGCATCAAGCATTTGGGGTCATGTTGAGTTCTTCGTGCGCCATGCTAAGGAATTTAGATTTTATTCTGAAAGGAATAAAGGTGATGTTTTCAGGTGAATTTCAGAGAGGATTGAGAGATGGCATAAGATTTGAGCTTAGAAAAAGTCCCCTGGCAGCAGTGTGAAATATAGATTGCTGTGTTGGGAAGTGGTGAGAAAGACCACTTATGAAGCTATTAGGATAAAGAGGGACTGACATAAGGCACTAGGAAAGCAAAGGAGGGAATGATTTAGAGAAATAAGAACATACAATGATTCTACTCTATGACAAGCTGGATGTAGGAGTGAGTGTGTGTGTGTGTGTGTGTGCGCGCGCGCACGTGTGTGTGTGTATCTGTGGGAGGTGGTGTCTAAATTAATTCCCATCTTTTTACCTGGGTCAGCAGGTAAAATATGAATGGTAGGAGGAAGAGAAGCAGGAACAGTTGTTTTTGGAGGGAAGGACTGGGAAGAGGATGTATTTTGAAGTTAAGGTATATATGGGATATATCTAAGCAAATATTTAATAGGTAGACCTGAAAATGAGAGAATTACATTACAGATACAGGATTTTAGAGAAAAAAAAGTCTTACTTAAAGTTATTATTAAAATAAAACATCCACATAGTTAAAAGTATCAACTTGTTCATAATGGCTTATAAAGAAAAATCATTTTGGATAAACAAAATGTTGTACACATACACCATGGAATACTATGTAGCCACAAAAAAGAATGAAATCATGTCCTTTGCAGCAACATGGATGCAGCTGGAGGCTATTATCCTAAGTAAATTAATGCAGAAACAGGAAACCAAATTATGAATGTTCTTACTTATAAGTAGGAGCTAAACATTGGGTACCCAAGGACAAAAAGATGAGAACAACAAACATTGGGGACTCCAAAAGGAGGGGCAAAGTTGGAAAAGTACCTGTAAATAACACTCACAGTATTTCAGCTGTTAAAAAAATATTGTTTTGTGAGTCAAGTCATACACTGTGATTATACTTCCTTCTCTAAGTTTACAAAGTCAAGATTCAGTGTCATGCAAAAGAAAGTAAATCTAGTATCAAATTCAAAAGAGTTATCTTTTTATCATTTACTCAAATTCATGCCATGTTTTAGTTTCCCTCAAATTTAAGCTGCCTTTTTAAAAATAGCTTTTTTTTTCTTTTAATATCTGGTGAGGGCTGATTTATCTCTCATTCTTTAATTACTTACGTTATCTGCATTTATTATAGTCTTGAGTTTTTCCAAGCTCAGAAATTCTCTCAGTTGCTTTTTTTCAAGTAGTTCAATTTCTTCTTTTGTCCTGATAGTTTACTTTCTTGTTTTGTTGGAGCATATCATCAGACAAACTGTTAAGAGAGGCTTTCGGGCGTGTAAATGTTTGGAATTCTTATATGTTTGAAAATTTCTATATCTTGTTTTTACGTTTTATTATCTGGCTAGGTAGAGTACACTAGGTTAAAATTGTTTTCTTCCTTTGGAACTTTGAAGGCCTTCATTATGTTCTGACACCCATCATTGCTCACGAGATGTCTAATGCTATCAACTTAGATTCTTCTTTTCATTTTTGTTTTCATGAACATTTATAATTATGTAAGTCTGCTGAAGCAGAGGGGAGGTGATATGACTGTGTTTGGACACTTTTTCACTTCTTCTTGGAAATCAGTTTGTCCTCTTATTCCATGCTGCTTCATCAGTAATCACCCTTCATTTATTTCCTGTCTCCAATAGCTTTATTGAAATATGTACATTGTCCTCTGTGCTGGATATTCTCCACTGGTCTTTTTATATTCACTCTCCACCCATCGTCATCCTGTTATGTGCCCTGGGAAAGCATACTGCAACAAGCTTCTTTGTCCTCTGGATCCCAGTTGGTTTTAGCCAATGGAAGACATCAGCAGGATATTGGGGAGTGGGAGGAAGGAAACACTGGGGCATTTCCTATAGAGACCTACCTGTTGAGGCATGAATGGGCAGTGGTTGAATTTTGCTATAGAGAATTACAGCTCCTGCTAAGATTAACTTGTATTGCTGTTCTTCCAAACTGCTTTCTTTTTGTTTCTCCTTCAGGCCTAGGGACAGTTAATTGTTTCCCTCCATTGTTAGTCTCTGCATGCCTCATAATTCCCTGACACATTTTCCTTAGTCCTGACTCCACTTTTGTTAATTATCAATGTATTAATCTCTCTTCTTTACCCATTTATGGGGAGCTTGTAGTTTTCTATCTTTAACCTGACTGATACAATCCTCCATGTCATTTCTTCTTGGTAGATAAATATGTATACATTAGGAGAAGAGATCAATGCTTATGCTGAATCTCCCCAGTATGACTGGTATATGAAAATATAGGTAAATCTGAGTCAGAACATAGTAGAACTAGAATATGGGTAATAGTAGAAGCTTGGATAAGGATAGGGCCACCCATGATTAAGTTTTGGAGTACAAGTTGCATTTTCACCTATCGCATCATTGGCTATATTATCAATTTACTGTTAAGATTTTAATCAGATACGTTTAAGATGGCTGAATAGGAATAGCTTCAGTCTGCAGATCCCAACTAGATCAACGCAGAAGGCAGGTGATTTCTGCATTTCCAACTGAGTTACCTGGCTCGTGTCACTGGGACTGGTTAGACAGTGGGTGCAGCCCATGGAGGGTGTGCCAAAGCAGGGTGGGACGTCACCTCAGCCAGGAAGCATAAGGGGTTGGGGAACTCCCTCCCCTAGCAAGGGAACCCATGAGGGACTGCCATGAGGAATGGTGCATTCAGGCCCAGATACTATGCTTTTCCCACGGTCTTCACAACCCGCAGACCAGAGGATTCCCTGGGGTACCTATGCCACCAGGGCCCTGGGTTTCAAGCAAAAACTGGGCAGCCATTTGGGCAGACACCGAGCTAGCTGCAGAAGTTTTTTTTTTTTTTTTTTTCATACCCCAGTGGTGCCTGGAACACCAGCAAGACAGAACCATTCACTCTTCTGGAAAGGGGGCTGAAGCCAGGGAGCCAAGTGGTCTAGCTCAGTGGATCCCACCCCTATGTAGCCCAGCAAGCTGAAATCCACTGGCTTGAAATTCTCACTGCCAGCACAGCAGTCTGAAGTTTACCTGGGTTGATCGAGCATGGTTGAGGGAGGAGCATATGCAATTACTGAGGCTTGAGTAGATGGCTTTCCCCTCACAGTGTACACAAAACCACTGGGAAGTTCGAACTGGGTGGAGCCCACTGCAGCTCAGCAAAGCTGCTGTAGCCAGACTGCCTCTCCAGATTCCTCCTCTCTGGGCAGGGCATCTCTGAAAGAAAGGCAGCAGTCCCAGTCAGGGGCTTATAGATAAAACCCCCATCTCCCTGGGACAGAGCACCTGGGGAGAGGGGCAGCTGTGGGCGCAACTTCAGCAGACTTAAATATTCCTGCCTGCCAGCTCTAAAGAGAGCAGCAGATCTCTCAGCATAGCACTTGAGCTCTGCTACGTGACAGACTGCCTCCTCAATTGGGTTACTGACCCCCATACCTCCTGACTGGGAGACACCTCCCAACAGGGGTTGATGGACACCTCATACAGGGGAACTCTGGCTGCTATCTGGTGGGAGGCCTTCTGGGATGAAGCTTCCAGAAGAAGGAACAGGCAGCAATCTTTGCTGTTCTGCAGCCTCTGCTGGTGATACCCAGACAAACAAGGTCTGGAGCAGACCTCCAGCAAACTCCAGCAGACCTGCAGCAGAGGGGCCTGACTGGTAGAAGAAAAACTAACAAACAGAAAGGAAGAGCATCAACATCAACAAAAAGGACATACACTCAGAAACCTCATCCAAAAGTCACCAGCATTAAAAGACTAAAGGTAGATAAATCCATAAGATGAGGAAAAACCAGCGCAAAAAGGCTAAGAATTCCAAAAACCAGAATGCCTCTTCTCCTCCAAAGGATCACAGCTCCTCGCTGGCAAGGTAATAAGACTAGATGGAGAAAGGGTTTGATGAATTGACAGAAGTAGGCTTCAGAAGGTGGGTAATAGCAAACTCCTCTGAGCTAAAGGAGCACGTTCTAACCCAATTTGTATTGGGAAGCTAAGAACCTTGAAAAAAGGTTAGAGGAATTGCTAACTAGAATAACCAGTTTAGAGAAGAACACAAATGACCTGATGGAGCTAAAAAATACAGCACGAGAACTTTGTGAATCATACACAGCTATCAATAGTTGAATCCCCATCAAGTGGAAGAAAAAAAATCAGAGGTTGACGATCAACTTGATGAAATAAAGCATGAAGACAATATTAGAGAAAAAATAACAAAAAGGAATGAACAAAGCCTCCAAGAAATATGGGGTTATGTGAAAAGACCAAACCTATGTTTGATTGGCATACCTGAAAGTGATGGGGAGAATGGAACCAAGTTGGAAAACACTCTTCAGGATATTATCCAGGAGAACTTCCTCAACCAATCAAGAAAGGTCAAATTCAAATTCAGGAAATACAGAGAACACCACAAAGATACTCCTCAAGAAGAGCAAACCCAAGATACATAGTTCTCAGATTCACTAAGGTTGAAATGAAGGAAAAACTGTTAAGGGCAGTCAGAGAGAAAGGTCAAGTTACCCACAAAGTGAAGCCCATCAGACTAACAGCAGATCTCTCTACAGAAACCCTACAAGCCAGAAGAGAGTGGGGACCAATATTCAACATTCCTAAAGAAAAAAATTTTCAACGCAGAATTTCATGTCCAGGCAAACTAAGCTTCTTAAGCAAAGGAGAAATAAAATCCTTTACAGACAAGCAAATGCTGAGAGATTTTGTCACCACCAGGCCTGCCTTACAAGAGCTCCTAAAGGAAGCACTAAATCTGTAAAGGAAAAAATGGTACCAGCTGCCGCAAAAACATACCAAATTGTAAAGACCATTGACACTATAAAGAAACTGTACCAACTAATGGGCAAAATAACCAGCTAGCCTCATAATGACAGGATCAAATTCACACATAACAATATTAACCTTAAATGTAAATGGGCCAAATGCCCCAATTAAAAGACACAAACTGGTAAAATGGATAAAGAGTCAAGACCCATTGGTATGCTGTATTCAGGAGATCCATCTCACATGCAGAGACATACATAGGCTCAAAATAAAGGATGGAGGAATATTTACCAAGCAAATGGAAAGCAAAAAAGCAGGGGTGGCAATCCTAGTCTCCGGTAAAGCAGACTTTAAACCAACAAAGATCACAAAAGACAAAGAAAGGAGTTACATAATGGTAAAGGTATCAATGCAACAAGAAGAGCTAACTATCCTAAATATATATGCACCCAATACAGGAACACAAAGCTTCATAAAACAAGTTCTTTGAGACCTAAAAAAGACTTAGACTGCCACACAATAACAGTGGGAGACTTTAACACCCCACTATCAATATTAGACACAGCAACAAGACAGAAAATTAACAAGGATATTCAGGACTTGAACTCAGCTCTGGACCAAGTGGACCTAATAGACATGTACAGAACTCTCCACCTCTAATCAACAGAATATGCATTCTTCTCAGCACCACATCACACTTATTCTAGAAGTGACCACATAATTAGAAGTAAAACACTCCTCAGCAAATGCAAAAGAATGGAAATCATAACAAGCATTCTCTCAGACCACAGTGCAATCAAATTAGAACTCAGGATTAAGAAACTCACTCAAAACCGCACAACTAGATGGAAACTGAACAACCCACTCCTGAATAACTATTGGGTAAATAACAAAATTAAGGCAGAAATAAATAAGTTCTTTGAAACCAAGGAAAACAAAGACACAATGTGTCAGAATCTCTGGGACACAGCTAAAGCAGTGTTTAAAGGAAAATTTACAGTAGTAAATGCCCACGTCAGAAGGTGGGAAAGATCTAAACTTGACACCCTAACATCACAATTAAAAGAGCTAGAGAAGCAAGAGCAAGTAAATTCAAAAACTAGCAGAAGACAAGAAATAACTAAGATCAAAACAGAACTGAAGGACAGATGCATGATAAACCCTTCAAAAAATCAATGAATCCAGGAGGTGGTTTTTTGAAAAGATTAACAAAATGGATAGACTGTTAGCCAGACTAATAAAGAAGAGAAGAGAGAAGAATCAAATAGACATAATAAAAAATGATAAAGGGGATATCATCACTGATCCCACAGAAATACAAACTACCATCAGAAAATACTATAAACACCTCTGTGCAAATAAAGTTGAAAATCTAGAAGAAATGGATAAATTCCTGGACACATACACCCTCCCAAGTCTAAATCAATAAGAAGTCAAATCCCTGAATAGACCAATAACAAGTTCTGAAATTGAGGCAGTAATTAATAGCCTACCAACCAAAAAAAAGCCCAGGAGCAGACAGATTCATAGCCAAATTATACCAGAGGTACAAAGAGGAATTGGTATCATTCTTTCTGAAACTATTCCAAACAATAGATAAAAATGAACTCCCCCCTAACTCATTTTATGAGGCCAGCATCATCCTGATACCAAAACCTGGCAGAGACACACAACAGAAAAAGAAAATTTCAGGCCAATATCCCTGATGAACATAGATGTGAAAATCCTCAATAAAATACTGGAAAAATGAATCCAGTAGCACATCGAAAAGCTTATCCACCATAATCAAGTCAGCTTCATCCCTGGGATGCAAGGCTGTTTCGACATATGCAATTCAATAAATGTAATATATCACATAAACAGAACCAATGACAAAAACCACATGATTATCTCCATAGATGCAGAAAGGCCTTCGATAAAATTCAACACCTCTTCATGCTAAAAACTCTCAATAAACTAGGTGTTGATGGAATGTATCTCAAAATAATAAGACTATTTATTACAAACCCACAGCCAATATCATACTAAATGGGAAAAGCTGGAAGCATTCCCTTTGAAAACCAGCACAAGATAAGGATGCCCTCTCTAACCCTCCTATTCAGAACTTCCACAGTACTGGAAGTTCCAGCCAGGGCAATCGGGCAAGAGAAAGCAATAAAGGGTATTCAAATAGAAAGAGAGAAAGTCAAATTGTCTCTGTTTGCAGATGACATGATTGTATATTTTGAAAACCCCATCGTCAAAGCCCAAAATCTCCTTAAGCTGATAAGCAACTTCAGCAAAGTCTCAGCATGCAAAATCAGTGTGCGAAAATCACAAGCATTCCCATACACTTACAATAGACAGAGAGCAAAATCATGAGTGAACTCCCATTCACAATTGCTACAAAAAGAATAAAATACCTAGGAATCCAACTTACAAGGGATGTGAAGGACCTCTTCAAGGAGAACTACAAACCACCACTCAAAGAAATAAGAGAGGACACAAACAAATGAAAAACATTCCATGCTCATGGATAGGAAGAATCAATATCAGGAAAATGGCCATACTGCCCAAGGTAATTTATACATTCAATGCTTTCCCCATCAAGCTACCATTGACTTTCTTCACAGAATTAGAGAAAACTACTTTAAATTTCATATGGAACCAAAAAAGAGCCTGTACAACCAAGACAATCCTAAACTAAAAGAACAAAGCTGGAGGCATCATGCTACTTGACTTTAATCTATACTACATGGCTACAGTAACTAAAACAGCATGGTACTGGTACCAAAACAGATATATAGACCAATGGAATAGAACAGAAGGCTCAGAAATTACACCACACATCTACAACCACTGGATCTTTGACAAACCTGACAAAAACAAGCAATGGGGAAATCCTATTTAATAAATGGTGTCAGGAAAAACTGGCTAGCTATATGAAAAGAACTGAAACTGGACCCCTTCCTTACACCTTATACAAAAATTAATTTGAGATGGCTTATAAAAACTTAAACATAAGACTTAAAACCATAAATACCCTAGAGGAAAACCTAGGCAGTACCATTCAGGACCTAGGGATGCGCAAAGACTTCACGACTAAACACCAAAAGCAACAGCAACAAAAGCCAAAATTGATAAATAGGCTCTAATTAAACTAAAGAGCTTCTGCACAGTAAAATAAACTATCATCAAAGTGAACAGGCAACCTACAGAATGGGAGAAAATTTTTGCAATCTATCCATCTGAAAAAAGGCTAATATCCAGAATCTACAAGGAAGTTAAATAGATTTACAAGAAAAAAAACAAGCAATCCCATCAAAAAGTGGGCGAAGAATATGAACAGACACTTCTCAAAAGAAGACATCTATGCAGTCAACACACAATGAAAAAAAGCTCATCCTCACTGGTCATTAGAGAAATGCAAAACAAAACCACAATGAGATACCATCTCACGCCAGTTAGAATGGTGATCATTAAAACGTCGAGAAACAACAGATACTATATGGGATATGGGGAAATAGGAATGCTTTTACACTATTGGTGGGAGTGTAAATTAGTTCAACCATTGTGGAAGCAGTGGGTGATTCCACTAGGATCTAGAACCAGAAATATAATTTGACCCAGCAATCCCATTACTTGGTATATACCCAAAGGATTATAAATCATTCTACTATAAATATACATGCACACGTATGTTTATAGAAGCATTATTCACAATAGCAAAGACTTGGAACCAACCCAAATGCCCATCAATGATGACTGGATAAGGAAAATGTGGCACATACACATCATGGAATATTGTGCAGCCATAGAAAAGTTGAGTTCATGTCCTTCTCAGGGACACGGATGAAGCTGGAAACCATCATTCTCAGCAAACTAACACAGGAACAGAAAACCAGACACCACGTGTTCTCACTCATAAGTGGGAATTGAACAATAAGAACACATGGACACAGGGAGGGGAACATCACACACTGGGGCCTATTGGGGGGTGGGTGGCTAGTGGAGGGATAGCATTAGGAGAAATACTTAATGTGGATGACAAGTTGATGAGTGCAGCATACAACCATGGCATGTGTATACCTATGTAACAAACCTGTACGTTCTGCACATTTATCCCAGAACTTAAAGTATCATTAAAAAAAAAGAAAAGAAAAATTTGTTTAAGTTCTTTGTAGATTCTGGATATTTGCCCTTTGTCAGATGGATAGATTACAATTTTTTTTTCCCATTCTTTAGGTTGCCTGTTCACTCCGATGATAGTTTCTTTTGCTGTGCAGAAGCTCTTTAGTTTAACCCGTCCAAAAGTGGGCGAAGGATATGAATAGACACTTCTCAGAAGAAGACATTTATGGAGCTGACAAACATATGATAAAATGCTCATCATCACTGGTCATTAGAGAAATGCAAATCAAAACCATAATGAGATACCATTTCACACCAGTTAGAAGGATGATCATTAAAAAGTTAGAAAACAGAAGATGCTGGAGAGGATGTGGAGAAAGAGGATGCTTTTACATTGTCGGTGGGAGTGTAAATTAGTTCAATCATTGTGGAAGACAGTGTGGTGATTCCTTAAGGATATAGAACAAGAAATACTATTTGACTTAGCAATCTCACTACTGGGTATATACCCAAAGGATTATGAATCATTCTACTATAAAGACACATGCACACGCATGTTTATTGCAGCACTATTTGCAATAGCAAAGACTTGGAACTAACCCAAATGGCCCTCAGTGATAGACTGAATAAAGAAAATGTGGCACTTATACACCATGGAATACTATGCAGCCATAAAAAACGATGAGTTCATGTCCTTTGCAGGGACATGGATGAAGCTGGAAACCATCATTCTCAGAAACTAACCCAAGAACCGAAAACCAAACACCGCATGTTCTCACTCATAAGTGGGAGTTGAATAATGAGAACACATGGACAGAGGGAGGGGAACATCACACAATGGGGACTGTCAAGGGGTGACAGGCTAGGCGAAGGACAGCATTGGGAGAAATACCTAATGTAGATGACGGGTTGATGGGTGCAGCAAACCACCATGGCACTTGTATACCTATGTAACAAGACTGCACGTTCTGCACATTTATGCGAGAACTTAAAAGTATAATTTTTAAAAAAGAAAGAAATAAAGAGTTTAACCAACTGAATGTCAGCAAGTTTAGAGAGTTTAACTCAAATTGAGTATTTAGGAGATGTCTTTTAGTAATTTATTAACCTTGAATAAAACTAGATAAATAACTGATAAAATTAGACTTTTAATTCATAAGTAGAGGAATTTGATTTTTCAAGATTTTTGGTTGATCTTTCAAGGATTTATGAGTTTTTTGTACCTTTGAAGTTTATTACTATATATAAGTAAAAACTAATTTTTTAAATATTAAAAATTTTAACTGGAAAATCTTGTTGCTTCTGCAATTAATAATGTGCATACATTCTTTCAGGCCAGATACATTTCAGCATTGAAATAACTATGGTTATTTTAAGGAAATATAGAAAGATGTGAAATCTATGTGTATTGAGAAATGTGCAAGAGCTTATAGAGACTTTATAGAGTGGGAAAAGGCAGGATTCACACAACCATAAATTTAGTTGGATGATCACAATGGATTGAGAAATACCCAAACGTCTGGTCCAAACGTTTATCCTGCTAGTCTGCTATGACATTAAATTTCTCTTATAATCCTTTCAAAATAATCTTTAGTTGAGTCATGACTTTGGTAAGACAATGAAGTTGAGGATGGGGAAAGGAGAACAGGCATAGGCTGGTGTGGTACTCAGCTTCTCCTGAAATCCCAAGTCCATCAATAGGGGTCAATATGGATCACATACGTTTAAAGAAAAAAAAAAAAAAACAAAAAACAAAAAACAAAAAAACTTCCTGATAGAGGCTAAGAAGGAACTATGGTGCACTAGATTAAGACAATTTGGCCCATAGTCTTCTATTCTCATTGTCAGGAAGCTCTAGAAATCCATCTTTCCCTGCTTGTCAACAGTCAGCCTCTCAGCATTTGCCTCATGTCTACTGGGATGACTCCATTATTCCATTTGTGCCTATTTATGTCAAATACCAAAGAAGTCTCCAGACAGCCAAGTCACCTCTCCTCTCCCACACTCTAATTCCCATTGAGCACAATATACCCCTATTTTTTTCTCTTTCATTACTCTTTTCTAATTCCTAAAATTCTTCCATGATTCTTTCTAGAATTCCAGTTTCCTTAGAAGCAAAATCTCCTGTACCCACCCTCAACCTAGTTTCCAAATATTCCATTTACCTTGTTGTTCTAAAAGAAACTTGACTCTCTCCTGAGGTTTCTGCCTGCCTGACAGCTGTCACAGGTGATGGCTGTTTTTTCTTCCATAGCTTTCTCACTTGAGCTTGAGGGAAGGGGTCTTCTCCTTGCACCTTATTGCTGCTTCCAAATGATTCTCCCTCTCTATAGCCTCCCAATGTTGACTCCCATGCCATCAGATTTTATCCTTCATTACTCATTATTGTTGCCATCCTCTACTGAGTTTCCAGTTTTTTTCTCTTATTTTTCTACAGTTTAATCCTTGTTTAATTCTTGTTCTAATACATTCGTGATTCTTGCTCACTTTAATATGCTCACAAGGAATCCTTTCAACACCCTCACCTTTAGTTGGTTGAACTTTTCTTCAATGAACTTGTCTCTAGCCTGGTGCAGCCCCTCACTCACATGTTCTCATATCTGAGACCCTGTGATTACCAATAAATCCAAACCCTTCATAATCCCAACTTTTCATACCCCACTCTAACCAGCACCTCCTCTCAGCTCACATCTAGCCATCCTTTGATAACACTCCCCACCCACCGCACTGAGAGGGGATCCACCACCTTTAAACTGTCCTTCTCTTTTAGACATCATCATTACTCTTCTTACTCAGCTTAATTTCATGGCCGATAATAATAATCTCTATTCATATTTACTCTTAACTTCCTTTCTCCACCTCTTTCTTCACTGTACTGCTGCATGAAACTACAGCTGCATGAAACCTTTCCTTCTCAGAGCCTACAACTATCCAGCTGAAACTTGCTGGAGGAAAACGTGTAATTATACTGACTGGTCTCATTTTATGTTCATAATAAAAACCTTAAGTGGGCCCTTAATGCTACCAGACAATTATACTGGACCAATCAGTCTCCTATTCTCCTAGACAACACTTCACATTTTCTCCTTTCCCTCACACCCATAACCACTGCTCCTCTGTCATCCCTCTCAATTTCTTCGCCATGAAAATTAAAGTAATTTAAAAAAGAAACTCCATGGAAATCCCACCACCATATCTATCAGCATCTCACTTTGTAGGAAGTATAAATGTTTCGATACTGATAGATATGGTGATATAGTGATATATGGTGATATAGCAGAGTATTGCTACAGATTAACTATCCACGTTCTCACTTTAGGTAGAGCATTCTCTTGTCCACTTAATCTTCTTCTCTCTTGCTATACAGACATTGATTTAACAATTATTCTGCCTACTAGCTCGTTCCCGTCAAAATGCAAACATGCTGTTGTTTCTCCCATCTAAAATAAAATATTCTCTTGCCCTCATTCTCTCACCAGTTACCAAGTCTTTTCTTTAATCTCCTTTGCGGGAAAACTCCTCAGAAGAGTTGTCTATGTTGGCTGTCTTCAATTTCCCTTCTCTCATTTTCTCCTATACACACTTCTATCAGGATACCTCTGCAAGCACTCCAAAGATTTGATTCCTGTTACAGTAAACAATAATTTCCATATTACTAAATCCAGTGGCCAATTTTTAGTACTTATCTTTGTGTTTATCTATCAGAAAATTTGACACAGTTGATCACACTGGCTTCCTCAATTAAACTTCTGCTAGCTTTGCATCACACCACACGATTTTGGTTTTCCCCATATGTCACTGGCAGCACTTTCTCAGTGCCCTCTCCTCTTCTCTCCAAACTGGTCATTTGGGATGATCCAGGACTGAGCACTTTTACTTCTTTGATGTTCTAATTTTTTCTATTTATACTCACTTGTTATGAGATGGCTATTAACATATCACCCTCTACAGATGATGAAAACAAGGCAGAGATTACATATCTTGTCCAAGATTATAAAGCCAGCAAGTAGCAAACCTGAAATTTGAACCTAGATAATTTGATGTCAGTATCTTTACTTTTAACCACTATTCTCTCCTCTCGAATTTATTATTTCATTATATTAATTAATGCATTTTATTGTATTATATTAGTACACAACCCCATGAGTCACTGTCTTTAACATCTTTATTTTATTGATAAGGAATCTCAGAGAAGTTATTTGCAAATGGTCACATGGGTGGCTAGTGTTGGAGCTAGGATTTGCAACCCAAAATGGTTGGACTCCGGAGTTGATTTTACTTTTTTAGTTTTAGTTTATTTTTAATTGACATGGACTAATTGTATGTATTTTTGGAGACAGTGTAATGTTTTGATACATGTATACATTGTGTAACAATCAAATCAGTGTATTTGGCACATCCATCACCTAAAACATTTATTATTTATTTGTGGTGGAAACAATCTAAATACTCTCTTCTGGCTATTTTGAAATATACAATGTGATATTGTTATCTATAGTCATTCTCCTGTGTAATACAACACCAAGACTTATTCCTCCTATTTAACTTTGTACCAGTTCACCAATCCTTCCCCAGCCCTCTCCCTTCCCCAGCCTCCGTAACCACTCTTCTAATCAGATCTCATATTATTTTTTTTCTCTGTTTTTAAATTATTATACTTTAAGTTCTAGGGTACATATGCACAACGTGCAGGTTGGTTACATATGTATACATGTGCCATGTTGGTTTGCTGCACCCATTAACTTGTCATTTACATTAGATATTTCTCCTAATGCTTTGCCTCCCCCATGACCCCACCCCATGAAAGGCCCCAGTGTGTGATGTTCCCCACCCTGTGTCCAAGTGTTCTCATTGTTCAGTTCCCACCTATGAGTGAGAACATGTGGTGTTTGGTTTTCTGTCCTTGCGATAGTTTGCTCAGAATGATGGTTTCCAGCTTCATCCATGTTGCTACAAAGGACATGAACTCATCCTTTTATATGGCTGCATAGTATTCCATGGTGTATATGTGCCACATTTTCTTAATCCAGACTATCATTGATGGACATCTGGGTCGGTACCAAGTCTTTGCTATTGTGAACAGTGCCACAATAAATATACATGTGCATGTGTCTTTATAGTAGCATGATTTATAATCCTTTGAGTATATACCCAGTAATGCGATCGCTGGGTCAAATGGTATTTCTAGTTCTATATCCTTGAGGAATCGCCACACTGTCTTCCACAATGGTTGAACTAGTTTATGCTCCAACCAACAGTGCAAAAGCATTGCTATTTCTCCACATCCTCTCCAGCACCTGTTGTTTCCTGATTTTTTTAATGATCGCCATTTTACCTGGTGTGAGATATATCTCATTATGGTTTTGATTTGCATTTCTCTTATGACTAGTGATGATGAGCATTTTTTCATGTGTCTGTTGGCTGCATAAATGTCTTCTTTTGAAAAGTGTCTGTTCACATCCTTTACCCACTTTTTGATGGTGTTGTTTGATTTTTTCTTCTAAATTTGTTGAAGTTCTCTGTAGATTCTGGATATTAGCCCTTTGTCAGATGGGTAGATTACAAAAACTTTCTTCCATTCTGTAGGTTGCCTGTTCATTCTGATGGTAGTTTCTTTTGCTGTGCAGAAGCTCTTCAGTTTAATTAGATCCCATTTGTCGATTTTGGCTTTTGTTTCCATTGCTTTTGTTGTTTCAGTCATGAAGTCCTCGCCCATGCCTATGTCCTGAATGGTATTGTCTATGTTTTCTTCTAGGGTTTTTATGGTTTTAGGTCTAACATTTAAATCTGTAATCCATCTCGAATTAATTTTTGTATAAGGTGTTAGGAAGGGATCCAGTTTCGGCTTTCTACATATGGCTAGCCAGTTTGCACAGCACCATTTATTAAATACAGACTCCTTTCCCCATTTCTTGTTTTTGTCACATTTTTGAAAGATCAGATGGTTGTAGATGTGTGGTGTTATTTCTGAGGGCTCTGTTCTGTTCCATTGTTTATATCTTTGTTTTGGTAGCAGTAGCATGCTGTTTTGGTTACTGTAGCCTTGTAGTATATTTTGAAGTCAGGTAGCATGATGCCTCCAGCTTTTTTCTTTTGGCTTCAGATTGTCTTGGCAATGCGGCTCTTTTTTGATTCCATATGAATTTTAAAGTAGTTTTTTCCAGTTCTGTGAAGAAAGTCATTGGTTGCTTGATGGGGATGGCATTGAATCTATAAATTACTTTGGGTAGTATGGCCATTTTCACAATATTGATTCTTCCTATCCATGAGCATGGAATGTTTTTCCATTTGTTTGCATACTCTTTTATTTCATTGAGCAGTGGTTGGTAGTTCTCCTTGAAGAGGTCCTTCACATCCCTTATAAGCTGGATTCCTAGGTATTTTATTCTTTTTGTAGCAATTGTGAATGGGAGTTCACTCATGATTTGGCTCTCTGTTTGTCTGTTATTGGTGTATAACAATGCTTTTGATTTTTGTACATTGATTTTGTATCCTGAGATTTTGCTGAAGTTGCTTATCCACTTAAGGAGACTTGGGGCTGAAATGATGGGGTTTTCTAAATATATAACCATGTCATCAGCAAACAGGAACAATTTGACTTCCTGTTTTCCTAATTGAATACTCTTTATTTCTTTCTCTTGCCTGATTGCCCTGGTCAGAACTTCCAACACTATGTTGAATAGGAGTGGTGAGAGAAGGCATCCCTGTCTTGTGCCAGTTTTCAAAGGGAATGCTTCCAGTTTTTGCCCATTCAGTATGATATTGGCTGTAGGATTGTCATAAATAGCTCTTATTATTTTGAAATATGTTCCATCAATACCAAATTTATTGAGAGTTTTTTAGCATGAAAAGCTGTTGAATTTTGTCGAAGCCCTTTTCTGCATCTACTGAGATAATCATGTGGTTTTTGTCTTTGGTTCTGTTTATGTGATGGATTACATTTATTGATTTGTTTATGTTGAACCAGCCTTGCATTCCAGGGATGAAGCCCACTTGATCATGGTGGATAAGTTTTTGATGTGCTGCTGGATTCAGTTTTCCAGTATTTTATTGAAGATTTTTGCATCAATGTTCATCAGGGATATTGGTCTAAAATTCTCTTTTTTTGTTGTGTCTCTGACAGGCTTTGGTATCCGAATGATGCTGGCCTCATAAAACGAGTGATGGAGGATTCCCTGTTTTTCTATTGATTGGAATAGTTTCAGAAGGAATGGTACCAGCTCCTCTTTGTACCTCTGATAGAATTCAGCTGTGAATCCGTCTGGTCCTGGGCTTTTTTGGGTTGTAGGCTATTAATTATTGCCTCAATTTCAGAGCCTGTTATTGGTCTATTCCGGGATTCAACTTCTCTCTCATTTAGTCTTGGTGTATGTGTCCAGGTATTTATCAATTTCTTCTAGATTTTCTAGTTTATTTGCACAGAGGTGTTTACAGTATTCTCTGATGGTAGTTTATATATCTGTGGGATCGGTGGTGATATCCCCTTTATCATTTTTTATTGTGTCTGTTTGATTCTTCTCTCTTTTCTTCTTTATTAGTATTGTTAGCAGTCTATCAATTTTGTTGATCTTTTCAAAAAACCAGTTCCTGGATTCATTGATTTTTTGAAGGGCTTTTTGTGTCTCTATCTCCTTCAGTTCTGCTCTGATCTCGGTTATTTCTTGCTTCTTCTAACTTTTGAATTTTTTTTGGCTCTTGCTTCTCTAGTTATTTTAATTGTGATGTTAGGGTATCAAGTTTAGATCTTTCCTGCTTTCTCTTGTGGGCATTTAGTGCTATTAATTTCCCTCTACTCACTGCTTTAAATGTGTCCCAGAGATTCCAGTATGTTGTTTCTTTTTTCTCATTGGTTTAAAAAAACATCTTTATTTCTGCCTTCATTTTGTGGTTTACCCAGTAGTCATTCAGGAGCAGGTTGTTCAGTTTCCATGTAGTTGTGTGGTTTTGAATGAGTTTCTTAATCCTGAGTTCTAGTTTGATTTTACTGTGGTCTGAGAGACAGTTTGTTGTGATTTCTGTTCTGTTACATTTGCTGAGGAGTGCTTTACTTCCAACTATGTGGTCAATTTTGAAATAAGTGCAATGTGGTGCTGAGAAGAATGTATATTCTGTTGATTTGGGGTGGAGAGTTCTGTAGATGTCTATTAGGTCTGCTTGGTGCAGAGCTGAGTTTAAGTCCTGGATATCCTTGTTAACCTTCTGTCTCATTGATCTGTCTAATACTGAAAGTGGGTTGTTAAAGTTTGCCATTATTATTGTGTGGGAGTCTAAGTCTCCTTGTAGGTCTCTAAGGACTTGCTTTATGAATCTGGGTGCTCCTGTTTTTGGTGCATATATATTTAGGATAGTTAGCTCTTCTTGTTGAATTGATCCCTTTACCATTATGTAATGTCCTTGTTTGTCTTTTTTTTTATCTTTGTTGGTTTAAAGTCTGTTTTGTTAGAGACTAGGATTGTAACCCCTGCTCTTTTTTTTTTTTTTTTTTTTTTTTTGCTTTCCATTTGCTTGGTAGATCTTCCTTCATCCCTTTCTTTTGAGCCTATGTGTGTCCCTGCACGTGAGATGGGTCTCCTGAATACAGTACATTGATGGGTCGTGACTCTTTATCCAATTTGTCAGTCTGTGTCTCTTAATTGGGGCATTTAGCCCATTTACATTTAAAGTTAATATTGTCATGTGTGAATTTAATCCAGTCATTATGATGTTAGCTGGTCATTTTGCCTGTTAGTTGATGCAGTTTTTTCCCTAGCATCAACGGCCTTTACAATCTGGCATGTTTTTGCAGTGGCTGGTACCAGTCACTCCTTTCCATATTTAGTGCGTCCTTGAGGAATTCTTGCAAGGCAGGACTGTTGGTGACAAAATCTCTCAGCATTTGCTTGCCTGTAAAGAATTTTATTTCTCCTTCACTTATGAAGCTTAGTTTGGCTGGATATGAAATTCTGGGTTGAAAATTCTTTTGTTTAAGAATGTTGAATATTGTCCCCCACTCTCTTCTGGCTGTAGAGTTTCTGCTGAGAGATCTGCTGTTAGTCTGGTGGGCTTTCCTTTGTGGGTAACCTGACCTTTCTCTCTGGCTGCCCTTAACATTTTTTCCTTCATTTCAACCTTAGTGAATCTGACAATTATGTGTCTTGGAGTTGCGCTTCTTGAGGAGTATCTTTGTGGAGTTCTCTATATTTCCTGAATTTGAATGTTGGCCTGCCTTGTTATGTTGGGGAAGTCCTCCTGGATAATATCCTGAAGAGTGTTTTCCAACTTGGTTCCATTCTCCCCATCACTTTTAGGTATACCAGTCAAACGTAGATTTGGTCTTTTCACATAGTCCCATATTTCTTGGAGACTTTGTATGTTTCTTTTTACTCTTTTTTCTCTAAACCTTTCTTCTTGCTTCATTTCATTAATTTGATCTTCAATCACTGATTCCCTTTCTTCCACTTGATCAAATTGGCTACTGAATCTTGTGCATGCGTAACGTAGTTCTCATGCCATGGTTTTCAGCTCCATCAGGTTATTTAAGGTCTTCTCTACACTGTTTATTCTAGTTAACCATTTGTCTAATTTTTTTTTAAAGTTTTTAGCTTCTTTGCAGTGGGTTTGAACATCCTCCTCTATCTTGGAGAAGTTTGTTATTACCAACTTTCTGAAGCCTACTTCCATCAACTCATCAAAGTCATTCTCCATCCAGCTTTGTTCTGTTGCTGGCGAGGAGCTGTTATTCTTTTTCTTTTTTTTTTTTTTTTTTTTTTTTGGAGCTGTTATTCTTTAGAGGAGAGGGAGTATTCTGGTTTTTAGAATTTTCAGCTTTTCTGCTCTGGTTTCTCCCATCTTTGTGGTTTTATCTACCTTTGGTCTTTGATGATGGTGACCTACAGATGGGGTTTTGGTGTGGATGTCCTTTTTGTTGATGTTGATGCTATTTCTTTCTGTTGGTTAGTTTTCCCTCTAACAGTCAGGTCCCTCAGCTTCAGGTCTGTTGGAGTTTCCTGAAGGTCAACTACAGACCCTGTTTGCCTGCCTTCCTTTCTGCCTTCCTGCCCTATTCCCTCCCTTTCTCTTTTATTCAACACATATTTATTGCATGTCTGCTTTGAATCATGTACTTCTCTGTGTGCTGAAGATACCTACAATGATGAACAAAACAGACCAAGTCCCTGCCCTCATGGAGTCTATATTTAGTAAATTTCCAAACAAGTAAACAAATGAACAATAATATAACACCAACAGTTGATAGATGCTATAAAGATAAATCAGGGTAAGGTAATAGCCAAGAGCCAGGAGGCTTTGAATACAGAGTGATCAGGAATGCCTCTATGCTAAGGTGAGATTTGAGTTTAAACCTGAATGAAGGCATATAATAAGCCTGTGATTATCAGAGAGAGCATCCTAGTTGAGGTTAAGCTAACTGCAGAGACCTGAGGCATAAGTATGCTTGGGGCATATGAGGAGCGCAACCTTGCTGCTCGGGTGTTTGTGCAAGAAGGCTGTGGAAGTGCGATTGTAGAGGTAGCTAGTGGCCCATAAGTCTTTATGAGTCACGCAATAGGCTTTGGATTTTATTCCTATGTTTATGAGAAGCCAGTGCAGTGTTTTAAGCAAAGGAGTGAAATGGTCTGATTCACATTTTCAAAAGGCCCCTGGCAGCTTCATGGAGAAAACCATGAAAGGGGGAAGAGAGGCAAGCATGGAAACAGGGAGACCTAGACTCAGCAGTTTTCCATGTGCCTGTTTATCATCCTACCCAAAGCTCACACTTGAGGTCCAAAGGGATTATGGGAACATTTAGGAGAGGATTCCAGCAAGGTGAAGTTTAATGGCTGCTACCACTTTTTGCCCCTAATAAATGTAAATATTCACCATCAGTAAAGCTTTTATTGGTGGAAATTTCTCTTGAAATTACAGAAAATGGAGAGGGCCCAGCACTGTGGAACAGAACAATGACAAGGGTGTACAAAAATTGAGTGAGAGACTCAGGAATGCAACAGGAAACTTAGAAAGAGGGAGTAATGATGGTGAAAAAGGTTAGCACACTGGGGTCTTGTGAGGAGAACAATTTTGTTATCTGAATCAGATTTTCTGCCCAATATGCTAAGACTTGGTACTGTCAGATGCTGAATACAGGTGGGGTAGATGGTACAAGATGGCAGCCTCAGTTCCATGTTTATTTCTGATTCTTCTTAAGCATGGCAAGAATAAATTATGGGAATCAGTGTTTTCATCCTTGATTCCCCTCCATCAAGCTTCCCTGTGTTCAGTTTTCTATGAAGACACAAAGAGCTCAGAAGTTTTCTGTGATAATGAAAAGAACCAATAGCCCCTTTTGTAATCCAAAGTTGTGAGAGTGATATTTCAATGCATATTTCATCTTGACACTCTTCTGCCCTGTGGCTGCACTTCATAGGAACAGACTGCAGCTTTAGTAATGATTAATCAGTGAATGACTTCATCCCGTAATTGGAAATACAGCACAAGTCCGAGAATGATAACTCAGCTTCAAAGTCCTTTGTTTGTGAAAAGTGTCTTATCACCATTTGAAAAAAAATCTGCCTGTTTTCATATATACCTCTGAGGTAGGTTATTGTCACTGCTATTCTAATGATGAGACTGTGGAGCTTGGATAATTCCTACAAGGTCATATAAGAAGTCATGAGTTTACAATGAAAACCCAAAGTCCTTGTTTCACCAGATTATTGTCCTTCAAGTCACATAATTATGGTGACAAATGGTATAACCAGGGATAATGTGTTAAGAAGTGAGATAGGCATAGAATTCTGTTATTGTAAAAATTTGGAAGACAAAAGGGGTCACTATTCATGCAAAAAACATAGTCTGTGCCATGCTTTTAAGCCACTAAGGACAATTAAAATAAAATAAATAAAGTAAAACATTTGCTTGTTTTTGTTCTTATTTGTGCTGTATCTATTACCTGAATATTTTCTTTGCTTTTACGTTTATAAAGTGATTCCATGTTGGTGCCTGTCAATGGTAGAAACCACCAAAGTACGGCTTGATGTTCCCCTGAGCAGCATGATGCTTCTGTATTTCATACTCAGAAGGCAAATGATAAATAGATAACCAGGTAAAATAGGATCAAAATGCAGTAGAGGTTTTAACAATCTCATTCTGCCTTTCCTTTTTAGAATCTTATGGGGTATATTGCTCTATTGAGAGAGAGGGACATGGGGGTTGAGAACAAGAGAGAGTAGTCTTATCTTACTCGATTTCCTGATGCAGTGCTTAACAAAAGGGGGTCTTTATACATTAGGTATATGATTCATCGATGAAGCCCAAGGTGGCGTCAGAAGAAAGGTTTGGGCTTTGTGAAATAGAGAAGGAAATTATTTTATGTGAATCTGCTGCAGAAGATCTAAAAGGAGGATCCTCATTGTTCCTTTCCAATTGCCATTCTATCCAGGAGGGATGGAAGTGAACAAAGGCAAGCAGAGTGGTGATAGCCTTATTACAACATAGACTGAAGAGACAGCTTCTGAAGGCAGACAGTAACACAGCTTGTGGAGAGACATGGGCGTGACTAACCATAGCAGAGTAACAGCCCTTTTAATGCCACTTGTTGGAGAATTGGGAAATATTTCTCACCTCTGTTATGTCAAGAGTAAGAACAATTGTAAGAGTGATTGCATATGAAATGTGAAAAAAGGCTGAGGAGTCTTGTGTCATGTCGAGAAGGTGTAAGGAAAATTTTCTAGCTGGCTCCCCTCTCCTTCAGGAGAAAATAGTCTATGAGACTATTTAAGTAGAGCAGCTCACTTTTTCTGATTTTTTTTTTCTGCACATCTGGACAATTAGTCACTATATTTTTGGGGAGGGAGAGAAAACCGACTGGACTAGAACTCCTCCTTTGTTTCCCATGGAACCTTGTACCACCCACATGATTGTGCTTATAATATTGTAATGGTCTATGTTCTCATCTATACCCCAACAGGTACAAGCTGTATGAGGCAGGGATCTAGTCTGGCTTGTCAGTGTAACATCTCCAGCACCTGGTGCAGTGTGCTTGATACTGAGTACACTAAATGCGGTTAGTTGTCCAAAGGAATGAATGGTGGATCAAGGAAAGGGAGTGCATAGATAGGAGAAAAAGTCAATTTCTGGTTCCTAAATCTAATCTTGTTTGTACTTTTTAAAGAGGCTTGTAGTGTATAATTTAGCATGTTAGCTCTGGGCCCAAACTGCTTTAGTTCCAAATCCAGTTCTGCCGTCTCCAGGCTGTGTCATTACAGGAGTTCCTTAACTTTATCTGTGAGTGGGGACGATGATGCCCACTTATATTAGGGACTGAGTTTGGCTGTATGTATAGAAAACCCAAATAAGAGCAGTTCAGGTAGGATAATGGTTTATCTTTTACTTCCTAATGAGAAGTCAGTTGGAAGAGAGTTAGTCCAGGGCTACGCAGACATGACCCCGGCTCTCATCACCCCTTCGTTCAGCCATCCCCGGAGTCTTTCTTTTCCTATGGTCACCTGGTGGCTGCTGGGGCTCCTGCTATCACATTCACTCTGCAGGCAGGAAGAAAGAGAAGAGCAAAAGCAAACTCCACATGTTAGTAGAATTTGCTTCCTTTCAAGGAGATTTCTCAGGAATCTCAACCAAAAACTCCCATTGATATCTCATTGGCCAAAACTGTATCACATGAATCCCCCATCTGAATAAAAGTCTGGGAAATGTGTTTTCTTTCTTTTAGCTGGACATACTGATAACTCCACGGTAAAAAACAAGATTATGTTGGTAAGGAAGACGTGAAAGATGAAAAGATGAAAAGGCAACTAACAATATTGGAGAAGTTGAAGACACACAGTGGTTACTCAGCAAATGTGGGTGTACTCACATTTATATTAGACTTGTGATTTTCATTGAAAATGTGTATAAGAATACAGAAATGGTGGCCATATAGACTTGAACATTGGGCTTAAGCATGTGCCTTTTGGGGAGTGTCACAGCCCATGGGTAAGGATTCATGCTGACATGGAATTTATTGTAGACCTGGATCTTTATGTATATTCATTCATTTAACCCTTAACCACAATTCTGAAGAATAGGTATGGCTGTTATTTTCACCTTGTGGATGGAGAAATTGGTTCAGTAGGGTGCTTGAGTTCTACAATCACCAACTGGTAGAGGTAGGTAAGATCTGAATTCAGACAGTCTGCCTTCAGGGTCTAAACTCTTAATCCAATATGAGTGAGAGAATATTTTTCAGTAAAAGTGAATTAAGAAAAATAACTTCTAAAGATTTTCCAGTTCCCTGGATGGAGTATGTTAACTATAGAATCTTACAGATTCATTTAAACTTGTTGTGTCTCTGTGATACCATGTTCAAAATAAGAAGAATAAATAGCAGATGGTGATATTTGTTAGAATATAAACCCAATAAGGGAAAGAGCTGCCATTTTTTCTGGCTGCAAGAAGTGCCTAATTTAGTGTTTCAAATATTATGAGAGTACTTGGCAAATCACATTTGTTAGTAAAGCCTACAGTTTGACATTCCCAGCTACCAAGTCTCACCATATAAATATGCTGCAATTTAAGAGCTTCCTATACAGATGGAACTAAAATTCTCATCTTTAGTCAAAATGAGACTATGCTATTTATAAAAGTGTTTAAAGCCAAATGATCACCAACCAAGCAGCTTGAAATTATCCAAGATGAAGCAATATAATCAGACTGCATACATATATGCATACACACATAGACATATGTATGCATGTTACATGTATATATTATAAGAATTCATGCTTACAGAAGAGAAAAAGCCTGATCATTCTCAGAGCATCTGTTGGGAGAAGTGAACATTATCCAGGCATCGTTCAAGGAAGACACAGATGGTAGATACTGACTGATTATGGAGAAGTGCATGTTATCTCCATAAGGTCAGGCAAAACAAGCTTTGAGCCATTTTAGTGTTAGGATGAAGGCAATTCAAATGCAAATATGAGAGAGGAGGAGGAGGTAGCAATCACTGCAGCTGGACTAGCCAGTGACCAAATAACGATCAGTATTAACCCTGATTGGAAAGGCAGGAGAGGATGGAGGCACTTATCTTGTTTTAGCTTTCTCTTGCCAACCTGCAACGGATTAGCGGCGAGGTGGGTGGGATGTATAACTGCTTCTGATTGGCTGCCTTCCCATCCCACGGAAGGAGAAGAAAGGAGAATCAGCAGGTGGGTTTATAGTTCTATAAGCTCCAGACTGGATGATATTTCTGCTATAATTAACCCCACGGGGGCTGCTTTTTCTTTTTTTCCCCTTCTTTGTGTTTTGTTAGTTTATGCCAAAAACGTTGACCTTTCACATTGCCCTCAAAGGAGCCCTTCTGCCAAGATTCGTGGCTACAACTTTCAACCACACACACTCAGGAATCAGTAAGTATTGTCATGCCTAGCTTGCCTCTTTTTCTGTGAATCTTGTTGCTGTGGTAGTTGCTTTTTTTTTAATGTTTGGACAAACTGTCATAAAAGCGGCCCTGTGGGACGCACGAAGGCCGCCCATCCTGCTGGAGCCCTCTGTGGCACGTGTGGACTGGTCCATCAACTGCAATTGTTTTAGGAATAGTCAGGGGATTATTTGCTGCTCTTGGGGTGGGGACAACCCCATAAAAAAAAAAAAACCGAACTCCATAAAGAATATCACCTCTTGTAACCTATTACTCATGTTATTATTGTTGAAATTATTAGAGCAACAATCTCAGCTACACAAAATAAGGGAAGAATAGGAACTCAGCTGCCTTTGATTTTGGTAGAGGAGAAAAGTTTTTCATCTTGTTATCTTGTCATTGCTTTGTAGTTTTTGAAAATGTGCAATTTCCACGTAAATGTATATTTCCCTAAGGCTAGCAGAGATGAATGAGTAAAAAGAGGACAGTGATGCCTATTTCTTTCTTTCTTTTAAGAGAAGTTTTACTTGGTATGTTTTCCTAAAACTTTGTATGAGATATTCTCTGAGGTTTGAAATTTTAAAAACATCTACTTTCAAAACTCTTTATAAAAATTTATTTTCACGACATTAGGATTTTTGTGTAAGATATAGAACTAAGATACAAATATTAAATAAGGTAGTCAAATCTGATTTTCTGATTATTAAAAGCAAGCAGCTATTTAGGGGGCATTCCAGTTCTTATTGTTTGTTTTCCCTTTAGAAACACCCATATCTTATTAATTTGGATGGTACTAATTAGTAATTTGTCATAGTTTCAGCTATGTAAAATTTTCCTAGCCAGCCCTTTAATCAATGATAAACAGTTTTGAAAAAGCAAGATTGTAGAAAGAATGTTTCAAAGAATAATGAGAACACACTACTTTTAGCTATTTTCTCATTCTCTACCTAGAAATATTTTGGAAGCATATTTGCATTCAAACAACCCAATGGCTACAAGGTTTTCTACTTTACCTGCTAGCACTTTGTTCAACAAATATACATAGAAAATCTATCTTTTCCCAGGAACCATGCTAGGTACTAGAAATATCAGAATGAACCAGGTAGCTCTCTGCTTTCAGAGAGCTCCAAGTCTAGTGACACAGTAGGACATAAATAAATCACAATAAAAGTAGTTAATATTCTTACTCATGTATGAGCAAAATGTTGTGTAGGTCATTCTCTGTAGGTGTCTAAACAGGCTGAAGGATTTACTCAGGAGATGACATTTAAATTGGGTTTTGGGGAGGAGTAAGGGGTTTAAGGTAATGAAGTAAGCATAGGGCAGAAGGAGTTGAGAAGTCAGAATCCCAGAGTTGTGACATGGCTTGTGTGTGTCTGGACGCAGTGTGCCTGGAGGGTCTGGTGTTGTCCTTGTAGGAGGTAACCTAGGTTGCATGTGGATGTGACAAGGGTGTTAGTGATAGTACAAGGGCAAGAGCAGTTGGGACCCTAGACCTTAGGTCCATGTTCTCTCTCCTCTGCCATCAGGACATTGTGGGGATTAGTTTGAGAAGCACTAGGGCAATGGGGAAAACCCTAACTTCATTATTTCTCAAACTTTCTGAGCTACATTTTACATAAAATGATGCAACAACCCTACCTTGCAGGACTAATGGGAAAATTAATTTAGGAAAAACATAAAAATTGCCCATTAATCTACTGAGTATCTAGTCACCTCAGGTACTTTCCTTTCTCTCCAGGAATTTTTTTGTAAATGAACAAACCCTCTAGTTGAATATTTGTTTTTTTGTTTCATAAATATGAGTTATAACCTTACTTATCTATATAATTATATGAATCTTCCAAAACTTTTGGACACAGAAACATGAGTAGAAAATCTGAAAGTTAGATGATTTGTATGTAACTCTGTGAGATGAATTCACAGATCACAAAGTAGTTTCTCAGACAGCTTCTTCCTCATTTCTATCGGAGGATATTTCCTTTGGTCCTATAGTCTTAAAAGGGATCCGAAATATCATTTCTCATATTTCACATAAATAAGGCTAGCAAACAGCTCCACGAAATACAGCTGTAACTCAGTGAGTGGAAGTCACACCTCACAAAGCAGTTTCTCAGAAAGCTTCCTTCCAGTTTTTACCTAAGGATATATTCTTTTTTCCCATAGCCCTCCTTGGGCTTCCAAATATCACTTTGCAAATTCCACAAGAAAAGTCTTAGCGAAAGGCTTCTTGAGGGGAAAGCTGTAACTCTGTGAGATGAATTCACAGATCACAAGGAAGTTTCTCAGAAAGCTTCTTTCTCTTTATTATCGGATGATATTTACTTTGGCCCTATAGTCTTCAAAGGGATCAGAAATATCAGTTCTCAGATTCCACAGAAATAAGGCTAGCCAACAGCTTCAGGAAATACAGCTGTAACTCAGTGAGAGGAAGTCACACATCACAAAGCAGTTTCTCAGAAAGCTTCTTTCCAGTTTTATCTGAGGATATTTTCTTTTTCACCATAGCCCTCTATGGGCTTCCAAATATCACTTTGCAAATTCCACAAGAACAGTCTTAGCGAACGGCTTCTTGAGGGGAAAGCTGTAACTCTGTGAGATGAATTCACAGAACGCAAAGCAGGTTCTCAGAAAGCTTCTTTCCAGTTTTTATCTGAGGATATTTTCTTTTTCCCCATAGCCCTCCATTGTCTTCCAAATATGACTTTGCACATTCCCCAAGCACAGTCTTAGCAAAACGCTTCTTGAGGGGAAAGCTGTAACTCTGTGAAACGAATTCACAGAACACAAACCAGTTTCTCAGAAAGCATCCTTCCAGTTTTTATGTGAGGATATTTTCTTTTTCCCCATAGCCCTCCATGGGCTTCCAAATATCAATTTGCAAATTCCTCAAGAACAATATTAGCGAACGGCTTCTTGAGGGGAAAGCTGTAACTCTGTGAGATGAATTCACAGATCATAAAGAAGTTTCTCAGAAAGCTTCTTTCTCATTTCTATCGGAGGATATTTCCTTTGGCACTATAGTCCTCCAAGGGATCCGAAATATCAGTTCTCAGATTCCACAGAAAAAAGACTAGCAAACAGCTCCACGAAATACAGCTGTAACTCAGTGAGTGGAAGTCACACATCACAAAGCAGTTTCTCAGAAAGCTTCTTTCCAGTTTTTATCTGAGGATATTTTCTTTTTCACCATAGCCGTCTATGGGCTTCCAAATATCACTTTTCAAATTGCACATGAACAGTCTTAGCGAACGGCTTCTTGAGGGGAAAGCTGTAACTCTTTGAGATGAATTCACAGAACACAAAGCAGTTTCTCAGAAAGCCTCTTTCCAGTTTTTATCAGAGGATATTTGCTTTTTCCGCAGCCCTCCATGGGCTTCCAAATATCACTTTGCAAATTCCACAAGAACAGTCTTGGCGAACGGCTTCTTGAGGGGAAAGCTGTAACTCTGTGAGATGATTTCACAGAACACAAAGAAGTTTCTCAGAAACCTTCTGTCCCTTTTTTAACGGAGGATATTTCCTTTGGTCCTATAGTCTTCAAAGGGATCCGAAATATCAGTTCTCAGATTCCACAGAAATAAGGCTAGCAAACAGCTGCACGAAATACAGCTGTAACTCTGTAAGTGGAAGTGACACATCACAAAGCAGTTTCTCAGAAAACCTCTTTCCAGTTTTTCTCTGAGGATATTTTCTTTTTCACCATAGCCCTGTATGGGCTTTCAAATATCACTTTGCAAATTCCACAAGAACAGTCTTAGCGAACGGCTTCTTGAGGGGGAAGAAGTAACTCTGTGAGATGATTCAACAGAACACTAAGCAGTTTCTCAGAAAGCTTCTTTCCAGTTTTTATCTGAGGATATTTTCTTTTTCACCATAGCCCTCCATAGGCTTCCAAATATCACTTTGCAAATTCCACAAGAACAGTCTTAGCGAAAGGCTTCTTTAGGGGAAAGCTGTAACTCTGTGAGATGATTTCACAGAACACAAAGAAGTTTCTCAGAAAGCTTCTTTCTCTTTTTTATCGGAGGATATTTCCTTTGTCCCTATAGTCTTCAAAGGGATCCGAAATATCCGTTCTCAGATTCCACAGAATAAGGCTATCAAACAGCTCCACGAAACACAGCTGTAACTCAGTGAGTGGAAGTCACACATCACAAAGCAGTTTCTCAGAAAGCTTCTCTCCAGTTTTCATCTGAGGATATTTTCTTTTTCACCATAGCCCTCCATGGGCTTCCAAATATCACTTTGCAAATTCCACAAGAACAGTATTAGCAAAAGACTTCTTCAGGGGAAAGCTGTAACTCTGTGAGATGAATTCACCGGTCCCAAAGAAGTTTCTCAGTAACCTTTTTTCTCTATCTATCAGAGCGTATTTCCTTTGGCCATATAGCCTTCCAAGGGATCCGAAACATCAGTTCTAAGATTCTTCAGTAATAAGGCTAGCAAGCAGCTCCACGAAATACAGCTGTAACTCAGTGAGTGGAAGTCACACATCACAAAGCAGTTTCTCAGAAAGCTTCTCTCCAGTTTTTCTCTGAGGATATTTTCTTTTTCACGATAACCCTCGATGAGCTATCAAATATCACTTTGCAAATTCCACAAGAACAGACTTAGCGAACGACTTCTTGAGGGGAAAGCTGTAACTCTGTGAGATGAATTAACAGAACACTAAGCAGTTTCTCAGAAAGCTTCTTTCTAGTTTTTATCTGAGGATATTTTCTTTTTCACCTTAGCCCTCCATGGGCTATAAATATCACTTTGCAAATTCCACAAGAACAGTCTTAGCGAACAGCTTCTTGAAGGGAAAGCTGCAACTCTGTGAGATTAATTAACAGAACACTAAGCAGTTTCTCAGAAAGCTTCTTTCCAATTTTTATTAGAGGTATTTCTATTTTTCTCCATATCCCTCCATTGGCTTCCAAATATCACTTTGCAAATTCCACAAAATCAGTCTTAGCGAAAGGCTTCTTGAGGGGAAACCTGTAACTCTGTGAGATGATTTCACAGAACACAAAGAAGTTTCTCAGAAAGCTTCTTTCTCTTTTTTATCGGAGGATATTACCTTTGGCACTATAGTCTTCAAAGGGGTCCGAAATATCAGTTCTCAGATTCCACAGAAATAAGGCTAGCAAATAGCTCCACGATATACAGCTGTAACTCTGTGAATGGAAGTCACACATCACAAAGGAGTTTCTCAGAAAGCTTTTTCCCAGTTTTTGTCTGAGGATATTTACTTTTTCACCATAGCCCTCTATGGGCTTCCAAATATCACTTTGCAAATTCCACAAGTACAGTCTTAGCGATCAGCTTCTTGAAGGGAAAGCTGTAACTCTGAGGATTAATGAACAAAACACAAAGCAGTTTTTCAGAAAGTTTCTTTCCAGTTTTTACCTGAGGATATTTTCTTTTTCATCATAGCCCTCTATGGGCTCCCAAATATCAATCTGCAAATTTCACAAGAACAGTCTTAGCGAACGGCTTCTTGAGGGGAGAGCTGTAACTCTGTGAGATGAATTCACAGATCACAAAGAAGTTTCTCAGAAAGCTTCTTTCTCATTTCTATTGGAGGATATTTCCTTTGGCCCTATAGACAGACATCCAAGGGATCGGAAATATCAGTTCTCACACTCCACCTAAATAAGGCTAGCAAACAGCTCCATGATATACAGCTGTAACTCAGTGAGTGGAAGTCACACATCACAAAGCAGTTTCTCAGAAAGCTTCTTTCCAGTTTTTATCTGAGGATATTTTCTTTTTCACCATTGCCCTCTTTGGGCTTCTAAATATCACTTTGCAAATTCCACAAGAACAGTCTTAGCGAACGGATTCTTGATGAGAATGGTGTAATTCTCTGAGATGAATTCACAGAACACAAAGCAGTTTCTCCGAAAGCTTCTTTCCAGTTTTTATCTGAGGATATTTTCTTTATCCCCATAGCCCTCCATGGGCTTCCAAATATCATTGTGCAATTTCCACAAGAACAGTCTTAGCGAAAGGCTTATTGAAGGGAAAGCTGTAACTCAGTGAGTGCAAGTCAGACGTCACAAAGCAGTTTCCCAGAAAGCTTCTTTCCAGTTTTTATCTGAGGATATTTTCTTTTTCACCTTAGCCCTCCATAGGCTACCCAATATAACTTTGCAAATTCCACAAGAACGGTGTTAAAGAACGGCTTCTTGAGCGGAAAGATGGAACTCTGTGAGATGAATTCACAGATCACAAAGAAGTTTCTCAGAAAGATTCATTCTCATTTTTATCGGAGGATATTTCCTTTGGCCCTGTAGTCTTCAAAGTGTTCCAAAATATCAGTTTTCAGATTCCACAGAAATAAGGCTGGCAAACAGCTCCATGAAATACAGCTGTAATTCAGTGAGTGGAACTCAAACATCAAAAGCAGTTTCCCAGAAAGCTTCTTTCCAGTTTTTATCTGAGGATATTTTCTTTTTCACAATAGTCCTCTACGGGATTTCAAATATCACTTTGCAAATCCCACAAGAACAGTCTTAGCGCACGGCTTCTTGAGGGGAAAGCTGTAACTCTGTGAGATGAATAAACAGAACACAAAGCAGTTTCACAGAAAGCTTCTTTCTAGTTTTTATCTCAGAATATTTTCTATTTCACCATAACCCACAATGGGCTTCCAAATATCATTTTGCAAATTCCACAAGAACAGTATTAGCGAAAGGCTTCTTGAGTGGAAAGCTGTAACTCTGTGAGATGAATTCACAGATCACAAAGAAGTTTCTCAGAAAGCTTCTTTGTCATTTTTATAGGAGGATATTTCCTTTGGCCCAATAGTCTTCAAAGAGTTCCGAAATATCAGTTCACAGATTCCACAGAAATAAGTCTAGCAAACAGCTCAACGAAATACAGCTGTAGCTCAGTGAGTGAAAGTCACACATCACAAAGCAGTTTCTCAGAAAGCTACTTTTCAGTTTTTATCTGAGGATATTTTCTTTTTCACCATAGACCTCTAAGGGCTTCCAAATATCACTTTGCGAATTCCACAAGAACAGTCTTAGTGAACGGCTTCTTGAAGGGAAAGCTGCAACTCAGTAAGTAGAAGTCACACGTCACAAAGCAGTTTCTCAGAAAGCTTCTTTCCAGTTTTTATCTGAGGATGTTTTCTTTTTCACCATAGCCCTCCATAGACGGCCAAATATCACTTTGCAAATTCCACAAGAACAGTCTTAACGACCGGCTTCTTGAGGGGAAAGCTGTAACTCTGTGAGATGAATTCACAGAACAAAAAGCAGTTTCTCAGAAAGCTTCTTTCCAGTTTTTATGTATGGATATTTTCTTTTTCACCATAGCGCTCCATGAGTTTCCAAATATCACTTTGCAAATTCCACAAGAACAGTCTTTGCAAAAGGCTTCTTGAGGGGAAAGCTGTAACTCTGAGAGATGAATTCACAGATCACAAAGAAGTTTTTCAGAAAGCTCTTTCTCATTTTTGTCCGACGATATTTCCTTTGTCCCTATAGTATACAAATGGATCTGAAATATCAGTTCTTAGATTCCACAGAAATAAGGCTAGCAAACACCTCCATGAAATACAGCTGTAACTCAGTCAGTGGAAGTCACACAACACATAGAAGTTTCTCTGAAAGCCTCTTTCCGGTTTTTATCTGATTATATGTCCTTTTTCACCATAGCCCTCCATGGGCTTCCAAATATCACTTTGCAAATTCCACAAGAACAGTCTTAGCGAACGGCTTCTTGGGGGAAAGCTGTAACTCTGTGAGATGAAATCACAGATAACAAAGAAGTTTCTCAGATAGCTTCTTTCCAGTTTTTAAATGAGGATATTTTATTTTACACCATAGCCCTCCATGGGCTTCCAAATATTACTTTGCAAATTCCACAAGAACAATCTTAACGAAAGGCTTCTTGAGGGGAAAGCTGTAACCCTGTGAGATGAATTCACAGACCACAAAGAAGTTTCTCAGAAAGCCTCTTTCTCATTTTTTTCGGAGAATATTTCCTTTAGCCCTATAGTCTTCAAAGGGATCCGAAATATCAGTTCTCAGGTTCCACAGAAATGAGGCTAGCAAACAGCTCCATGAAATACAGCTGTAACACAGTGAGTGGAAGTCACACATCACAAAGCAGTTTCTTAGTAAGCTTCTTTCCAGTTTCTATCTGCGGAAATTTTCTTTTTCAACATAGCTCTCTATGGGCTTCCAAAATCACTTTGCAAATTCCACAAGAATTGTCGTAGCCAACGGCTTCATGAGGGGAAAGCTATAACTCTGTGAGATGAATTAACAGAACACATAGCAGTTTCTCAGAAAACTTCTTCCCAGTTTTTATCTGAAGATATTTTCTTTTTCTCCATAGCCCTCCATAGGCCTCCAAATATCACTTTGCAAATTCCACAAGAACAGTCTTAGCGAACGGATTCTTGAGGGCAAAACTGAAACTCAGTGTGTGGAAGTCACACATCATAATGCAGTTTCTCAGAAAGCTTCTTTCCAGTTTTTATCTGTGGATATTTTCTTTTATACCTTAGCCCTCTATGGGCTTCTAAATATCACTTTGCAAATTCTACAAGAACAGCCTTAGCGAACGGCTTCTTGAGGGGAAAGCTGTAACTCTGTGAGACGAATTAACAGAACACAAAGCAGTTTCTCCGAAAGCTTCTTTCCAGTTTTTATCTGAGGATATTTTCATTTTCACCAAAGCCATCCAAGGACTTCCAAATATCACTTTGCAAATTCCACAAGAACACTCTTTCAGAAAGGCTTCTTGAGGGGAATGCTCTTTCTCTGTGAGATGAATTAACAGAGCACAAAGAGGTTTCTCAGAAAGCTTCATTTTCATTTGTATCGCAGGATATTTCGTTTGGCCCTATAGTCTTCAAAGGGATCCGAAATATCAGCTCTCAGATTCCACAGAAAGAAAGCTAGCTAACAGCTCCAGGATATACAGCTGTAACTCAGTGAGTGGAAGTCACACATCACAAAGCACTTTCTCAGAAAGCTTCTTTCCAGTTTTTATCTGAGGATATTTTCTTTTTCACCGTTGCCCTCCATGGGCTTCCAAATATCACTTTGCAAATTCCGTAAGACCAGTCTTAGCGAACGGATTCTTTAGGGGAAAGCTGTAACTCTGTGAGATGAATTCACAGATCACAAAAGGTTTCTCAGAATTCTTCCTGCTCTTTTTTATTGGAGGATATTTCCTCTGGCCCTATAGACTTCAAAGGGATCTGAAATATCAGTTCTCAGATTCCACAGAAATAAGGCTAGCAAACAGCTTCAGCAAATACAGCTGTAACTCAGTGAGTGGAAGTCACACATCACAAAGCAGTTTCTCAAAAAGCTTCTTTCCAGATTTTATCTGAGGCTATTTTCTTTTTCACCATAGTCCTCCATGTGCATCCAAATATCACTTTGCAAATTCCAAAAGAACAGTCTTAGCGAACGGCTTCTTGAGGGGAAAGCTGTAGCTCTCTGAGATGAATTTATGGAACACAAAGCAGTTTCTCAGAAAGCTTCTTTCCTGTTTTTATCTGACGATTTTTTCTTTTTCACCATTGCACTCTATGGGCTTCCAAATATCCCTTTGCAAATTCCACAAGAACAGTGTTAGCGAACGGCTTCTTGAGGGGAAAGCTGTAACACTGTGACATGAATTCACAGAAAACAAAGCAGTTTCTCAGAAAGCTTCTTTCCACTTTTTATCTAAGGATATTTTCTTTTACACCACAGACCTCTAGGGGCTTTCAAATATCACTTTGCAAATTCCACAAAAAACAGTCTTAGCGAACTGCTTCTTGAGTGGAAAGCTGTAACTCTGTGAGATGAATTAACAGAACACAAAACAGTTTCTCTGAAAGCTTTTTTCTGGTTTTTATCTGAGGATGTTTTCTTTTTCACCATAGCCCTCCATGGGCTTCCAAATATCACTTTGCCAATTCCCCAAGGACAGTCTTAGCAAAGGGCTTATTGAAGGCAAAGCTGTAATTGTGTGAAATGAATTCACAGATCACAAAGAAGTTTCTCAGAAAGCTTCTTTCTCATTTTTTTTGGAGGATATTTCCTTTGGCCTTATAGACTTCAAAAGGATCCGAAATATCAGTTCTCAGATTCCACAGAAATAAGGCTCACAAACTGCTCCATGAAATACAGCTGTAACTCAGTGTGTGTAAGTCACACATCACAAAGCAGTTTCTCAGAGAGCTTCTTTCCAGTTTTCATCTGAGGATATTTTCTTTTTCACCATAGCACTCTATGGGCTTCCAAATATCACTTTACAAATTCCACAAGAAGAGTCGTAGCGAATGGCTCCTTTTGGGGGGAAAGCTGAAACTCTGTGAGATGAATTAGTAGAACACAAAGCAGTTTCTCAGAAAGTTTCTTTCCAGTTTTATTCTGAGGATATTTTATTTTTCTCCATAGCCTTCCATGGGTTTCCAAATATCACCTTGCAAATTCCACAGGAACAGTCTTAGCGAAAGACTTCTTGAGGGGAAAGCTGTAACTCTGTGAGATGAATTCACAGATCACAAAGAAGTTTCTCAGAAAGCTTCTTTCTCATTTTTTTCCGACGATATATCCTTTGTCCCTATAGTCTTCAAAGGGATCCGAAATATCAGTGCTCAGATTTCACAGAAATGAGGCTAGTAAACAGCTCCACGAAATACAGCTGTAACTCAGTGAGTGGAAGTCACACATCACAAAGCAGTTTCTCAGAAAGCTTCTTCCAGGTTTTAATCTGAGGATATTACCTTTTTCACCATAGCCCTCTATGGGCTTCCAAATATCACTTTGCAAATTCCACAAGAATCGTCTTAGCGAACGGCTTCTTGAGGGGAAAGCTGTAACTCTGTGAGATGAATTAACAGAACACAAAACAGTTTCTCCGAAAGCTTCT
Source organism: Macaca mulatta (assembly GCF_049350105.2). Classification (NCBI taxonomy): domain Eukaryota; kingdom Metazoa; phylum Chordata; class Mammalia; order Primates; family Cercopithecidae; genus Macaca; species Macaca mulatta. The sequence goes on along the minus strand of NC_133410.1, from coordinate 48,630,148 downwards.
TTCCAGTTTTTATCAGAGGATATTTTCTTTTTCACCATAGCCCTCTGTGGGCTTCCAAATATCTCTTTGCAAATTCCACAAGAATAGTCTTAGCGAACGCCTTCTTGTGGAGAAAGCTGTAATTCTGTGAGATGAATTAACAGAACACAAAGCAGTTTCTCAAAACGCTTCTTTCCAGTTTTTATCTGAGGATGTTTTCTTTTTCACCACAGCCTTGTAAGGGCTTCCAAATATCACTTTACAAATTCCACAAGAACAGTTTTAGCGAACGGCTTCTTGAGGGGAAAGCTGTAACTCTGTGAGATAAATTAACAGAACACAAAGCAGTTTGTCAGAAAGCTTCTTTCCAGTATTTATCTGAGGATATTTTCTTTTTCATCATAGCCCTCCTTGGGCTTCCAAATATCACTTTGCAAATTCCACAAGAACAGTCTTAGCGAAAGGCTTCTTGAGGGGAAAGCTGTAACTCCGTGAGTTCAATTCACAGATCACAAAGAAGTTTCTCAGAAAGCTTCTTAGTCATTTTTATCGGAGGATATTTCCTTTGGCCCTATAGTCTTCAAAGGGATACGAAATATCAGTTCTCAGATTCCACAGAAATAAGGCTAGAAAACGGCTCCACGAAATACAGCTGTAACGCAGTGAGTGAATTCACAGATCTCAAAGCAGTTTCTCAGAAAGCTTCTTTCCAGTTTTTATCTGAGAATATTTTCTTTTTCACCCTAGCCCTCTTTGGGCTTCCAAATATCACTTTGCAAATTCCACAAAAACAGTCTTAGTGAACGGCTTCTTTAGGGGAAAGCTGTAACTCTGTGAGATGAATTTACAGAACACAAAGCAGTTTCTCAGAAAACTTGTTTCCAGTTTCTATCAGAGTATATTTTCTTTTTCCCCATAGCCCTCTATGGGGGTCCAAATACAGGTTGCACAGTCCACTAGCACCATCTTAGCGAAATGCTTCTTCAGAGGCAAGCTGTAATTCTGTGAGAAGAATTCACAGATCACAAAGCAGTTTCTCAGAAAGCTTTTTTCCAGTTTTTATCTGAGGATATTTTCTTTTTCACTAACTCTGTGAGTTGATTTCACAGATAACAAAGAAGCTTCTAAGAAAGCTTCTTTCTCATTTTTTACGGAGGATATTTCCTTTGTCCCTATAGTCTTCAAAGGGATCCGAAATATCAGGTCTCAGATTCCACAGAAATAAGGCTAGCAAACATCTCCATGAAATACAGCTGTAACTCAGTGAGTGGAAGTCAGACATCACAGAGCAGTTTCTCAGAAAGCTTCTTTCCAGTTTTTATCTGAGGATATTTTCTTTCTCCCCATAGCCCTCTATGGGCTTTGAAATACACTTTGCACATTCCACAAGACCAGTCTTAGCGAAATGCTTCTTGACAGGAAAGCTGTAACTCTGTGAGATGAATTCACAGATCACAGAGTACTTTCTCAGAAAGCTTCTTTGTCATTTTTATCGGAGGATATTTCCATTGTCCCTATAGTCTTCATAGGAATCCGAAATATCAGTTGTCAGATACCACAGAAATAAGGCTAACAAACAGTTCCACGAAATACAGCTGTAACTCAGTGAGTGGAAGTCACACATCACAAAGCAGTTTCTCAGAAAGCTTCTTTACAGTTTTTATCTGAGGATATATTCTTTTTCACCATAGACCTCCATGGGCTTCCAAATATCACTTTGCATATTCCACAAGAACAGTCTTAGTGAAAGGCTTCTTAAGGGGAAAGCTGTATCTCTGTGAGATGAATTCACAGATCACAAAGAAGTTTCTCAGAAAGGTTCTTTCTCAATTTTTTCGGAGGATATTTCCTTTGGCCCTATAGTCTTCAAAGGGATCCGAAATATCTGTTCTCAGATTCCACAGAAATGAGGCTAGAAAACAACTTCACGAAATACAGCTGTAACTCAGTGAGTGGAAGTCACACATCACAAAGCAGTTTCTCAGAAAGCTTCTTTCAGGTTTTAATCTGAGGATATTATCTTTTTCACCATAGCCCTCTAAGGGCTTCCAAATATCACTTTGCAAATTCCACAAGAACAGCCTTTTCGAACGGCTTCTTGAGGGGAAAGCTGTAACTCTGTGAGATGAATTCACAGATCACAAAGCAGTTTCTCAGAAACCTTCTTTCCAGTTTTTATCTGAGGATATTTTCTTTTCAGAATAGCCCTCCATGGGCTTCCAAATATCACTTTGCAAATTCCACAAGAACAGTCTTAACGAAAGGCTTCTTAAGGGAAAAGCTGTCACTCTGTCAGATGAATTCACAGATCACAAAAAAGTTTCTCAGAAAGCTTCTTTCTCATTTTTTTCAGAGGATATTTCCTTTGGCCCTGTAGTCTTCAAGTGACCCCAAATATCAGTTCTCAGATTCCACAGAAGTAATGCTAGCAAACTGCTCCTCGAAATACAGCTGTAACTCAGTGAGTGGAAGTCACACATTACAAAGCAGTTTCTCAGAAAGCTTCTGTCCAGTTTTTATCTGAGGATATTTTCTTTTTCATCACAGTCCTTCAGGGGCTTCCAAATATCACTTTGCAAATTCCACATGAACAGTCTAAGTGAATGCCTTGCTGAGGGGAAAGTTGTAACTCTGTGAGATGAATTCACAGATCACAAAGCAGTTTCTCAAAAAGCTTCCTTTCTCTTTTTATCTGAGGATATTTTCCTTTTCACCGTAGCCCTCCTTGATCTTCCAAATGTAACTTTGCAAATTCAACAAAAACAGTCTTAGCAAAAGGCTTCTTCAGTGGAAAGCTGTAAGTCTGTGAGATGAATGCACAGATCACAAACAGGTTTCTCAGAAAGCTTCTTTCTCATTTTTATCGGAGGATATTTCCTTTGACTCTATAGTCTTCAAAGGGATCCGAAATATCAGTTGTCAGATTCCACAGAAATAAGGCTGGAAACAGCTACACAAATACAGCTATAACTAAGTAAGTGGAAGTCACACATAACAAATCAGTTTTTCGGAAAGCATCTTTCCACTTTTTATCTCAGGATATTTTCTCTTTCAACGTAGCCCTCCATTTGTTTCCAAATATCACTTTGCAAGTTGCACAAGAACAGTCTTAGCAAACGACTTCTTGCGGGGAAAGCTGTAACTCTGTGAGATGAACTCACAGATCACAAAAAAAAGTTTCTCAGAATGCTTCTCGCTCTTCTTTACCGGAGGATATTTCCTTTGGCCCTATAGTCTTCCAAGGGATCCGAAATATCAGTTCTCAGATTCCACAGTAATAAGGCTGGCAAACAGCTCCACGAAATACAGCTGTAACTCAGTGAGTGGAAGTCACACATCACAAATCAGTTTCTCACGAAGCTTCTTTCCAGTTTTTATCAGAGGATATTTTATTTTTCACCATAGCCCTCCTTGGGCTTCCAAATATCACTTTTCAAATTTCACAAGAACATTCTTAGCGAACGGCTTCTTGAGGGGAAAACTGTAACTCTGTGAGATGAATACACAGTTCACAAAGAAGTTTCTCAGAAAGGTTCATTCCAGTTTTTATCTGAGGATATTTTCATTATCACCATAGTACTCCATGGGCTTCGAAATATCAGTTTGCAAATTCCAGAAGAACAGTCTTAGTGAACGATTTGTTGAGGGGAAAGATGTAACTGTGTGAGATGAATTCACAGATCACAAAGCAGTTTCTCAGAAAGCTTCCTTTCCGTTTTTATCTGAGGATATTTTCTTTTTCACCATAGCCCTCCATGGGCTTCCCAATGTAACTTTGCAAATTTCACAAGAACAGTCTTAGCGAAGGGCTTCTTGAGGGGAAAGCTGTAACTCTGTGAGATGAATTCACAGATCACAAAAGAGTTTCTCCGAATGCTTCTTGCTTTTTTTTATTGGAGCATATTTCCTTTGGCCCTACAGTCTTCAAAGGGACCTGAAATATCACTTCTTAGATTCCACAGAAATAAAGCTAGCAAACAGTTACACGAAATACTGCTGTAACTCAGTGTGTGGAAGTCACACATGACAAAGCACTTTCTCAGAAAGCTTCTTTGCAGGTTTATCTCAGGATATTTTCCTTTTCACTATAGCCCTCCATGGCATCTAAATATCAGTTTGCAAATTCCACAAGAACAGTCGTAGCGAACGTCTTCTTCAGAGGAAAGCTGTAACTCTGTGTGATGAATTCACAGATCACAAAGAAGTTCCTCAGAAAGCTTCTTTCTCATTTTTATCGGAGGACATTTCCTTTGGCCCTATAGTCTTCAAAGGGTTCCGAAATATCAGTTCTCAGATTTAACAGAAGTACGGCTAGCAAACAGCTCTATGAAATACAGCTGTAACTCAGTGAGTGGAAGTCACACATCACATAGCAGTTTCTCAGAAGGCTTCTTTCCAGTTTTTATCTGAGGATATTTTCATTTTCACCATAGCCCTCCATGGGCTTCCTTATATCAGTTTGCAAATTCCACAAGAACAGTCTTAGCGAACGGCTTCCTGAGGGGAAAGCTGTAACTCTGTGAGATGAATTCACAGATCACAAAACAGTTTCTCAGAAAACTTCTTTCCAGTTTTTATCTGAGGATATTTTCTTTTTCAACATAGCCTTCCATGGGCTTCCAAATATCACTTTGCAAATTCACAACAACAGTCTTAGCGAACAGCTTCTTGAGGGGAAAGCTGTAACTCTGTGAGATGAATTCATTGATCACAAAAAAGTTTCTCAGAAAGCTTCTTTCTATTTTTTATGGGAGGATATTTCCTTTGGCCGTATAGTCTTCCAAGGGTTAGGAAATATCAGTTCTCAGATTCCACAGAAATAAGGCGAGCAAAGAGATCCACGAAATACAGATGTAACTCTGTGAGATGAATTAACAGAACACTAAGCAGTTTCTCAGAAAGCTTCTCTCCAGATTTCCTCTGAGGATATTTCCTTTTTCACCATAGCCCTCTATGGGCTTCCAAATATCACTTTGCCAATTCCACAATAACTGTCTTAGCGAAAGGCTTCTTGAGGGGAAAGCTGTAACTCTGTGAGATGAATTCACAGATCACAAAGAAGTTTCACAGAAATCTTCTTTCTCCTTTTTATTGTAGGATATTTCCTTTGGCCCTTTAGCATTCAAAGGGATCCGAAATATCGGTTCTCAGATTCCACAGAAAATAACCTAGCAAATAGTTGCACGAAATACAGCTGTAACTCAGTGAGTGGAAGTCTCACATCATAGAGCACTTTCTCAGAAAGCTTTTTTCCAGTTTTTATCTGAAGATATTCTCTTTTTCACCATAGCCCTCCATGAGCATCCAATTATCATTTTGCAAATTCCACAAGAACACTCTTAGCGACCGGCTTCTTGAGGGGAAAGCTGTAACTCTGTGAGATGAATTCACAGATCATGAAGCAGTTTCTCTGAAAGCTTCCTTCCTGTTTTTATCTAAGAATATTTTCTTTTTCACCATTTCCCTCAATGGGCTTCCAATTATCACTTTGCAAATTTCACAAGAACTGTCTCAGCGAATGGATTCTCAAGGGGAAAGCTGTAATTCTGTGAGATGAATGCAGAGATCACAAAGCAGTTTCTCAGAAAGCTTTTTTCCAGTTTTTATCTGAGGTTATTTTCTTTTCCACCTGAGCCCTCCATTGGATTCCAATTATCACTTTGTAAATTTCACAAGAACAGTCTTAGCAAAAGGCTTCTTAGGGGGAAAGTTGTAACTCTGTGAGATGAATTCACAGATCACAAAGAAGTTTCTCAGAAAACTTCTTTCTCCTTTTTATCAGAGGATATTTACTTTTGCCCTATAGTCTTCAAAGGGATCCGAAATATCAGTTCTCAGATTCCACAAAAATAAGACTAGCAAACAGCTGCCCGAAACACAGCTGTAACTCAGTGAGTGGAAGTCACACATCACAAAGCAGTTTCTCAGAATGATTCTCTCCAGTTTTTATCTGGGGATATATTCTTTTTCACTGTTGCCCTCCATGGGCTTCCAAATGTAAATTTGCAAATTCCACAAGAACAGTCTTTGCAAAAGGCTTCTTCAGGGAAAAGTTGTAACTCTGTGAGATGAATTCACAGATCGCAAAGAAGTTTTCAGAAAGCTTCTTTCTCATTTTTATCGGAGGATATTTCCTTTGGCCCTATAGCCTTCAAAGGGATCGGAAATATCAGTTCTCAGATTCCACAGTAATAAGGCTAGCAAACAGCTCCAAGAAATACATCTGTAACTCTGTGAGTGGAAGTCACACATCACAAAGCAGTTTCTCAGAAAGCTTCTTTCCAGATTTTATCTGAGGATATTTTCTTTTTCCCCTTTGCCCTCCATGGGCTTCCAAATATCAGTTTGCAAATTCCACAAGAACAGTCTTAGCGAACGGCTTCTTGAGGGGAAAGATTTAACTCTGTGAGATAAATTCACAGTTCACAAAGCAGTTTCTCAGAAAGCTTCTTTCCAGTTTTAATCTGAGGATATTTTCTTTTTCACCGTAGCCCACCATGGGCTTCCAAATGAAACTTTGCAAATTCCACAAGAACAGTCTTAGCAAAAGGCTTCTTGCGGGGAAAGTTGTAACTCTGTGAGATGAACTCACAGATCACAAAAAAGTTTCTCAGAATGCTTCTTGCTCTTCTTTACCGGAGGATATTTCCTTTGTCCCTATAGTCTTCCAAGGGTTCCGAAATATCAGTTCTCAGATTCCACAGAAATAGGGCTAGCAAACAGCTCCACGAAACACAGCTGTAATTCAGTGAGTGGAAGTCACACATCAAAAAGCAGTTTCTCAGAAAATTTCTTTCAGGTTTTTATCTCAGGATATTTTCTTTTTCACCATAGCCCTCCATGGGCTTCCAAATGTCAGTTTGCAAATTCCACAAGACAGTCTTAGCGAACGACTTGCAGAGGGGAAAGCTGTAACTCTGTGAGATGAATTCACAGGTCACAAAGCAGCTTCTCAGAAAGCTTCTTTCCAGTCTTTTTCTGAGGATATTTTCTTTTTCACCATAGCCCTCCAGGGCTTCCAAATATCACTTTGCAAATTCCACAAGAACAGCCTTAGGGAACGGCTTCTTGAGGGGAAAGTTGTAACTCTCTGAGATGAATTCACAGATCAATAAGCAGTTTCTTAAAAAGCTTCTTTCCAGTTTTAAACTGTGGATATTTTATTTTTTACCATAGCCCTCCATGGGCTTCAAAATATCACTTTGCAAATTCCACAAGAACAGTCTTAGCAAATGGTTTCTAGAGGAGAAAGCTGTAACTCTGTGAGATGAATTCACAGATCACAAAAAGTTTCTCAGAATGCTTCTTGTTCTTTTTATTAGAGGATATATCCATTGGCCATATAGTCTTCAAAGGGATCAAGAGATCAGTTCTCGGATTCCACAGAAATAAGGCTAGCAAACAACTCCACGAAATACTGATATAACACAAGGAGTGGAAGTCAGACATCGCAAAGCAGTTTCTCAGAAAGCTTCTTTCCAGTTTTTATCTGAGAATGTTTTAATTTTCACCATAGCCCTCCATGGGCTTCCAAATATCACTTTGCAAATTCCACAAGAACAGTCTTAGCGAACGGCTTCTTGAGGGGAAAGCTGTAACTCTGTGAGATGAATTCAAAGATCACAAAGGAGTTTCTCGGAAAGCTTCTTTCTCTTTTTTATCAGAGGATATTTCCTATGGCCCTATAGTCTCCAAAGGGACCTGTAATATCAGTTCTCAGATTCCACAGAAATAAGGCTAGCAAACAGCTCCAAGAAATTCAGGTGTAACTCAGTGAGTGGCAGTCACACATCACAAAACAGTTTCTAAGAAAGCTTCTTTACAGTTTTTATCTGACGATTTTTTTTTTTTTTACCGTAGCCCTAGATGGGCTTTCAAATATCACTTTGCAAATTCCACAAGAACAGTCTTAGTGAAAGGCTTCTTGAGGGGAAAATTGTAACTCTGTGGGATGAATTCAGAGATCACAAAGCAGTTTCTCAGAAAGCTTCTTTCCAGCTTTTATCTGAGGATATTTTCCTTTTCCCCATAGCCCTCCATGGGCTTCCAAATATCACTTTGCAAATTCCACAAGAACAGCCTTAGCGAATGGCTTCTTCAGAGGAAAGCTGTAACTCTCTCAGATGAATTCAGATCACAAAGAAGTTTCTCAGAAACCTTCTTTCTCTTTTTTATCAGAGGATATTTCCTTTGGCCCCATAGTCTTCGAAGGGTTCCGAAATATCACTTCTCAGATTCCAGAAAATAACGCTAGCAAACAGCTCCACGATATGCAGCTGTAACTCAGTGAGTTGAAGTGACACATCACAAAGTAGTTTCTCTGAAAGCTTCTTTCCACTTTTTATCTGAGGATATTTTCTTATTCACCATAGCCCTCCATGGGCTTCCAAATATCAATTTGCAAGTTCCACATTAACAATCGTACTGAATGGCTTCTTTAGGGGAAAACTGTAACTCTGTGAGATGAATTCACAGATCACAAAGCAGTTTCTCAGAAAGCTTATTTCCAGTTTTTATCTCAGGATATTTTCTTTTTCACCGTAGCCCTCTATGGGCTTCCAAATATCACTTTGTATATTCCACAAGAGTAGCCTTAGCAAACGGCTTCTTCAGGGGAAAGCTGTAACTCTGAGAGTTAAATTCACAGATCACAAAGATGTTTCTCAGAACCTTCTTTCTCTTTTTTATCAGATTATATTTCCTTCGGCCCTGTAGTCTTCCACGTGTTCCGAAATAGCAGTTCTCAGATTTCACAGATAGGGCTAGAAAACAGCTCCACGCAATACAGCTGTAACTCAGTAAGTGGAAATCACACATCACAAATCAGTTTCTCAGAAAACTTCTTTACAGTTTTTATCTGTGGATATTTTCTTTTTCACCATAGACCTCCGTGGGCTTCCAAATCTCACTTTGCAAATTCCACAAGAACAGTCTTAGCGAACAGCTTCTTGAGGGGAAAACTGTAACTCTGTGAGATGAATTCACAGATCACAAAGCAGTTTCTCAGAAAGCTTCTTTCCGGTTTTTATCTGAGGATATTGTCTTTTTCACCATAGCCCGGCATGGGTTTCCAAATATCACTTGCCAAATTCCACAAGTATATCCTTTGCAAACGGCTTCTTGAGGGGAAAGCTTTAATTCTGTGAGATGAATTCACAGATCACAAAGAAGTTTCTCAGAAATTGTCTTTTTCTTTTTTAGCTGAAGATATTTCCTTTGGCCCTATAGTCTTCCAAGGGTTCCTAAATATCAGTTCTCAGATTGCACAAAAATAGGGCTAGCAAACAGCTCCATGAAATACAACTGTAACTCAGTGAGTGGAAGTCACACATCACAAAGCAGTTTCTCAAAAAGCTTCTTTCCAGTCATTATCTGAGGATATTTTCATTTTCACCCTAGCCCTCCATGGGCTTCCAATTATCTGTTTGCAAATTCCACAAGAACATTCTTAGTGAACAGCTTCTTTAGGGGAAAGCTGTAACTCTATGAGATGAATTCGCAGATCACAAAGCAGTTTCTCAGAAAGCTTCTTTCCAGTTTTTATCTGAGAATATTTTCTTTTTCACCATAGACCTCCATGGGCTTCCAAATATCACTTTTAAAATTCCACAAGAACAGTCTTAGCGAATGGCTTCTTGAGGGGAAAGCTGTAACTCTGTGAGATGAATTCACAGATCACAAAAAAAGTTTCTCAGAAAGCTTCTTTCTCTTTTTTAACGGAGGATATTTCCCTTGGACCTATAGTCTTCCATGTGATCCCAAATATCAGTTCTCAGATTCCACAGAAACAAGGCTAGCAAACAGCTCCATGAAATACAGTGGTAACTCAGTGAGTGGAAGTCACACATCACGAAGCAGTTTCTCAGAAAGCCTCTTTCCAGTTTTCATCTGAGGATATTTACTTTCTCACCGTAGCCGTCCATGGGCTTCTAAATATCACTTTGCAAATTCCACAAGAACAGTCCTTGCGAATGGCTTCTTGAAGAGAAAGATGTAACTCTGTGAGATGAATTCACAGATCACAAAGAAGTTTCTCAGAAGGCTTCTTTCTCTTTTTTATTGGAGGATATTTCCTTTGGCAATATAGTCTTCCTAGGGTTCCAAAATACCAGTTCTCAGATTCCACAGAAATAAGGCTATCAAACAGCTCCACGAAAGACAGCTGTAACTCTGTGAGTGGAAGTCACGCATCCCAAAGCATTTTCTCAGAAATCCTCTTTCCAATTTTCATCTGAGAATATTTTCTTTCTCACCGTTGCCGAACACGGGCTTCCACATATCACTTTGCAAATTCCACAAGAACACTCTTACTGAATGGTTTGCTGAGTGGAAAGATGTAACTCTATGGGATGAATTCACAGATCACAAAGCACTTTCTGAGAAAGCTTCCTTCTCTTTTTTATCGGAGGATATTTCCTTTGGCCCTATAGTCTTCAAAGGAATATGAAATATCTCTTCTCAGATACCACAGAAAAAGGGCTAGCAAACAGCTCCACGAAATACTGCTGTAACTCAGTCTGTGAAAGTCAAACATCCCAAAGCAGTTTCTGAGAAAACTTCTTTCCAGTTTTTATCTGAGGATATTTTCTTTTTCACTTTAGCCTTCCTTGGGCTTCCAAATATCATTTGCAAATTCCACAAGAACAGTCTTAGCGAACGGCTTCTTGAGGGGAAAGCTGTAACTCTGTGAGATGAATTCACACATCACAAAGAAGTTTCTCAGAAAAATTCTTTCTCTTTTTTATCGAGAGGATATTTCCTTTGGCCCTATAGTCTTCAAAGGTTTCCAAAATATCAGTTCTCAGATTCCACAGAAATAAGGCTAGCAAATAGCTATACGAAATACAGCTGTAATTCAGTGAGTGGAAGTCACACATCACAAAGTAGTTTCTCAGAGAGCTTCTTTCCAGTTTTTATCTGAGGATATTTTCTTTTTCCCCTTAGCCCTCCATTGGCTTCCAAATATCACTTTGCAAAATTCCACAAGAACAGTCTTAGTGAATGGCTTCTTGAGGGAAAGCTGTAACTCTGTGAGATGTATTCACAGATCACAAAGCCGTTTCTCAGAAAGCTTCTTTCCAGTTTTTATCTGAGGATATTTTCTGTTTTACCATAGCCATGCATGGGCTTCCAAATATCACTATGCAAATTCCACAAGAACAGCCTTAGCAAATGGCTTCTTGAGCGGAAAGCTGTAACTCGGTGAGATGAATTCGCAGATCACAAAAAAGTTTCTCAGAAACATTCTTTCTCTTTTTTATCGGAGGATATTTCCTTTGGCTGTATACAACTCCATGCGATCGATATGTGAAACTGCTTTATGATGTATGGCTTCAGTTCACAGATAAAACCTTTCTTTTAATGCAGCAGATTGAATACACATTTTTTGTAGATCTGCAAAGAAACATTTCAGAGCCCACTGAGGCCAATAGTGATAAACCAAATATCTGCAGATAAAAACTAGAAAGAAACTATTGTGAAACTGCTTTGTGATGTGTGAGTTCAGTTCACATAATTAAAACTTTTATTTGTTTCACCAGTTTGTAAACACTATTTTTGTATTATTAGCAAAGGGACATATCTGAACCAACTGAGGCCTATACTAAAAACTAGAATATCTAATGATAAAAAGTAGAAAGGAGCCATCTGTGAAACTGCTTTGTTATCTTTGGATTCTGCTCACAGAGTTTAACCTTTTTTTGTTCAACAGGTTGGAAACATTCTTTTTGTAGAATCTGCGAAGGAAATTTAGGATCCCAATGAGGCAGTTAGTGAAAAGCAGAATATCCCTTTATGAAAACTAGAAGGAAGCCATCTGTAAAATTACTTTATGATGTATGGATTCAGCTAAGTTAAACTTTTCTTTTGCTTCAGCAGTTAATAATCACTTTTTTTTGTAGACTCGGTGAAGGGATATTTGGGTACCTTGTGAGGTATATGGTGAAAAAACAAATATCCCTAGATAAATACTGGAAAGAAGGTATTTGTGAAACTGCTTTGTGATGTGTGGATTCAGTTAACAAAGTTAATTCTTTCTTTTGATTCAGCTGTTTGAAAACAGTCTTTTTGTAGAATCTGCAAAGAGACTTTTTAGAGCCCACTGAGGCCTATAGTGAAAAACTAAATATCCCATAATACAAGCTAGAAAGAAGCTATCTGTGAAACTGCATTGTTATATGCAGATTTAGCTCACAGAGTTAAACTTTTCTTTTGATTCAGTAGGTTGGAAACCCTCTATTTGTAAAATCTGCAAAGGGACACTTTGGAACCCACTGAGGCCTATAGTGAAAAACTGAATATCCCATGATAAAAACTAGAAAGCAGCTAGCTGTGAAACTGCATTGAGTTGTGTGGATTCACTTCGCAGAGATAAACCTTTCTTTTGATTCAGCAGATTGGAAACACTCTTTTTGTGGAATCTGCAAAGGTAGATTTCACAGTACACTGAGGCCTACAGTGAAAAACAAAATATGCCATGATAAAAACTTGAAAGAAGCTATCTGTGTAGCTATTTTGTGATGGGTGAATTCATATCACAAAGTTAAACCTTTATTTTTACTCAGCAGGTTGGAAACATTCTTCTAGTAGAATCTGCAAAGGGATATTTAGGAAACCACTCTGGCCAATAGTGAAAAACTGAATGTCCCCTGATAAAAACTAGAAAGAAACTATCTGTAAAACTTCTTTCTGATCTGTGGATATAGCTCACAGAATGAAAAACTGAATAACCTGTGATAAAAACCTAAAAGTGGCTATCTGTGCAACTGCTCTACCATGTGTGGATTCAGCACCCAGAATTAAACTTTTCTTTTGATTCAGCAGATTGGAAACACTCTTTTTGCAGAATCTGTTAAAAGACATTTTGGAGCCCCCGATGCCTATAGTGAAAAACAGAATTTCACGTGATACAAACTAGAAAGAAGCTGTCTATGAAACTGCTTTGTGATGTGTGGATTCAGCTCACAGAGTTAATTATTTCTTTACATTCAGCAGATTGGTAACACTCTTTGGTGGAATCAGTGAAGGGACATTTCAGAGCCCACTGAGGCCTATAGAAAAAAAACAAATATCAGGCAATAAAAAATTTAACAATGTCATCTGTGAAATTACTTTGCCATGTGTCTAATCAGTTCACAGATTTTAACCTTTTTTTGATTTTGCAGGTTGAAAACACCCTTTTTTTTTTTGGAATCTGCAAAGGGTCATTTCAAAGCCCACAGATATCTGTAATGAAAAACAGATATCCCCAAATAAAAACTAGAAAGAAGCTATCTGTGAAACTTATTTGTGATGTGTGCATTCAGCTGACAGAGTTAAACTTCTCTTTTGATTCACCAATTAGTAAACACTCTTTTTGTAGACTCTGTGAAGAGACATTTCAGAGCCCACTGAAGTCTATAGTGAAAAACCAAATATTTCATGATAAAAACTAGAAAGAAGCTATCTGTAAAACTTCCTTGTGCTGTATGGATTCATTATACAGAGTTAAACATTTCTTTTGATTCAGGAGGTTGAAAACACTTTTTGTAGAACCTGTGAAGGGATATTTTGCAGCCTACTGAGCCCTATAGTGAAAAACAGAATATCCACAGATAACAACTACAAAGAAGCTATCTGTGAAACCGCTTTGTAATGTGTGGATTGATGTCAAAGAGGTAAACATTTCTTTTACTCAACAGGTTGGAAACACACTTTTTGTAGAAACTATGAGGGACATCTGGGAGCCCATTGAGGCCTACAGTGAAAAAAATGAAAATTCCCATATAAAACTAGAAAGAAGCTATCTGTGGAACCACTTTGTGATGTGTGGATTCATCTCAGAGTTAAACATTTCTTTTCATTCTGCAAGTTGAAAACACTGTTTTTGTGGAGTTTGTGAAGGGACATTTTGGAGCCCATTGAAGCCTATAGGGACCAATTGAATATTTCATGATAAAAACAAGAAAGAAGCTATCTGTGAAACTGCTTTGTTATTTGCAGATTCATCTCAAAGAGTTAAACCTTTCTCTTAATCAGCTTTTTGGAAACACTCTCTGTAGAATCTGTGAAGGAAAATTGCTTAGCCCATATTGACCTCTAAGGGAAAACCAAATATCCCACCATAAAAACTAGAAAGAAGCTATCCGTGAATCCACTTTGCAAAGTGGCAATTCTTCTCACAAAGTTAAATCTTTCTTTTGTCTCAGCAGGTTGAAAACACTCTTTGTGTTGAATCTACAAAGGGATATTTTGGAGCCCATTGAGGCCTATGGGAAAACCTAATATCCCACAATTCCAACTAGAAAAAATTCTCTCTGTGTAACTGCTTTGTGATGTGTAGATTCATCTCACAGAGCTAAAACTTTCTTTTGATTCAGCAAGTTGGAAACACTCTTTCTGTAGAATCTGTGAAGGAAGTTTTCACAGCCCATTGAGTCCTATCGGGACAAACTGAACATGGCACACTAAAAACTAGAAAGAAGCTATCTCTGAAATCACTTTGCAATGTGTGGGTTCATCTCACACAATTAAAACTTTTGTTTGATTCAGCAGGATTGAAACAATCAATTCGTATAATTTGTGAAGGCACATTACAAAGCTCATTGAAGCCAATAGGAGAAAACCAAATATCCTGTGATGAAAACTTGAAAGAAGCTATCACTGAAACCGCTTTGTGATGTGTGGATTCATCTCACAGTGATGAACATTTCTTTTGATTGAGCAGATTGGAAACAATCTTTTTGTAGAAACTGCAAAGAGCCCTTTTTATTTTATTTAGGCTTTCTGTATTTATTTCTTATAGAAAAAAGTGAATATGCTGTGATGAAAACTAGAAAGAAGCACTCTGTGCAACCGCTATGCCATGTGTCCATTCATCTCACAGGGTTAAAACTTCATTTTGATTCATACACTCTTATACATTCTGTGAAGTGACATTTGGGAGCCCAATGAGGTAAAGGAAGTAACCTAGTATTTCATGGAAGAAAAATACAAGAAGCTATCTGTGAAATTGCTACCTGATGTGTGGTGTCATCTTACAGACTTAAATCTTTTTTTGATTAAGCAGGTTGAAAACACTTTTTTCGTACAATCTGTTAAGAGACATTTCAGAGTCCATTGATGCCTATAGAAAACAACCGAATATCTCATGATTAAAAACTAGAAAGAAGCTATCGATGAAACTGCTTAGTGATTGATGTATGGATTCATCTCACAGAGTTAAACCTTTTTTTTTATTACGGAGTTTGGAAGCACTGTTTCTGGAATCTGCAAAGAAACATTTTCGAATGTATTGAATCCTATAGGGAAAAACCAAATATCCCACAATAAACAATAGAAACAAACTATCTGTGAAATCGTGTTGTGATGTGTGGATCAACTCAGAATTAAACCGTTCTTTTGATTCAGCAGGTTAAAAATTCAATTTTTGTAGAATCTGTGGCATGTCATTTCAAAGCCCATGGAAGTCTACAGGGAAAAACTAGAAAGAAACTGTGAAACTGCTTTGTGATTTGTGGATTCATCTCATAGCTAAACCTTTTTTTTTCCAGCAGGTGTGACACACTCTTTTTGTATAATCTCGGTAAGAACATGTCAGAGCCCTCTGTGGCCCAGAAAAAAACAAAAAACAAAAACCTGAATATCCTGTGAAAGTAAAGAGATGCTATCTTTGAAACCTCTTAGCAATTTGGGGATCATCAGAGAGTTAAATCTTTCTTTCAATTCAGCAGGTTGGAAACACTCTTATTGTAGAATATGTGAAGGGATATTTCAGAGCCCATTGACACCTATAGGGAAAAATAAAATATCTTGTAATAAAAACTAGAAAGAAGGTATCTGTGAAACTGCTTTGTGATGTGTGTATTCACCTCACAGAGTTAAACCATTTTGGTGCAGCAGGTTGGAAACACTCTTTTTGTAGAATCTGCAAAGGGACATTTCATAGTTAATTGAGTCCTATAGAGAAAAACAGAATATGCATTATAAAAGCTAGATAGAAGACATCTCCGAAATTGCTTTGCAATGTGAGGATTCATCTCACAGGGTCACCTTTTCTTTCAATTCAGTAGTTTGGAAACACTCTGTGTGTAAAATCTGCGAAGGGATATTTTGATTCCCATTGAGGCCTCTAGGGAAAAATTGAGTATTCCATGATAAAAACTAGAAAGAAGCTATCTGTGAAACAGGTTGCAATGAGTGGATTCATCTCACAGAGTTAAACCATTGTTTTGATTCAGCAGGTTGGAAACCCTCTTGTAGAATCTGTGAAGAAACACTTCCTTGCCCATTGAGGCCTGTTATAAAAAAAAAAAAATCCTGCAATTCAAACAACTAAATATTATGTAAGAAACAGCTTTGCAATGTGCCGATTCATCACAAAAAATTAAACTTTTCTTGAGATTCAGCAGGTTGGAAACACTCTTTTGGTAAAATCTGCGTGGGGACATTTTGGAACCCATTGAGGTCTATAGGGGAAAACTGAATATGCTGTGATAAATATTACAAAAAAAAAAATCGGTGAAACCACTTTGCAACGTGTGGATTCACCTCGCAGAGTTAAGCCTTTTTTCTTTTTTTTTTCTTTTTCTTTTTTTCTTTTTTCTTTTTTCTTTTTTTTCGTTTTTTTTTTTTTTTTTTTTTTTTTTTTTTTTTTTTTTGCATTATTTTGCTACTTGGAATCTTTATTTCTAGAAAAATGTAGAAAGTTGATTAAATATGCCACAGGGATAACAATTCTCAGCGCCATGTAAGTTTGAATATGCAGTTACTGTAACTTGTTTTACTTATCCTAAGTCTTACTTGCCAGTTTTTATACATCATATTAATATTTCTACATCAATTTAATCATCTCTGTTCATTATTGTGTTATTTATATCTTTTAAGATCTGTGTTTTCTGTTAGATCATTGTTTTACCTGCACATTGTATTCTCTTCAAAATGATGAGTTATGTCTCCTTGTTTAGATCTACATGGTACTACTTACCTGATAATAACCACTTTTGATGATAGCTGCAGTGATGGGACCCAAAATAGATGCACAGGTCCTAGCAGGTTACATAGCTCCTACAAACTGATTCTAGATCCTACCAGCAAAGACTTTTTAATCATCCTTTCACCAGACTTGACCATTATATTTAAAAGAGAGAATAGCACAGTGTTACTATGCAATGGATCTACTATGCATATTCTCACTGCTTTAAAAATCACTGATGATATAAAAAGAGAAGAGTGCACTAGCTTAGTGTTTGATCTTGACCACATAGATCTAACATCATGATCAAGTGCTTTCAGCATTTTCTTTGAAATCACATAAGGTTCATATGTGCCAAATTTCATAAGGATCACATGATAAGATCAAGAAATACAAATTCCAAAGCAGAATTTATATGCCCACTTCACATATGACAGCGATACTAAATAACCATATGTTGACTATAATACACTGTATGTAAATGCTGTTCTTGAAAGCAATCCAATCAATAAAACCTAAAATAAATAATACTTTAATAACACATTTCAAATAGACTGAAAATGGAATAGATGGACTCTATGGCAAGAACATCCCTATAAAACTGACATTCAGAGACCATTAAAACACAGAAAGTAAAACAATCATGAAATTAAAGAAAAACTGTGAATATTTAGAAGTTTTTTAAAAGCGTACTACACTGTACGCCAAGATACAGCAGTCGTTTTTATTAAAAGAGCTATTTCAATAAAAGCTGTGGATTCCTAAGTATTAAAAAGCAAATTCAGTTTGCCACAACCAATAACCAAAAAATACTTTTTTAAAAATATACAATATTACCCAGATTTTAAAAATACATAGTATTAAACAGAAAAAAAGTCAAAACAGAAACAGCTAATTTTCATTATAATTAGGATTATTAAGAGACTGACCAATTTTATCATTAAAGAAGGTTATAGGAAAGCTACTGAGGTTAACTTCAAAGGCCTGGCAGTAAAAAGTGATTGTAATGTCAGTAAAACTCTGAAACAGATCAAATAGCCCATAAGTAGTACTAATCTACTGTATCTTTGAAAATGTATATGCTTTTTTTTAAGCTGACAAAATTACCCTTTTTTCATTTAATTTGTTTTTAATATCACATTTTAAAAAATATCCAACTATTAAACTGTTAACAGCAGCTCAGAATACAGAAACTTTACCTTCCCTCATTCATAATATGAATTCAGATTTGAACATTTTTTTTTCCTCTTTGTCCTAGTTCTGGAAAACATGGTTTTGTCATCCCACATTGTACAGTGATAGTTTATCTTTTTCAACACGAGTGCTTGTTTATGTGTACAAACAAATGAAACAATGAAGCTTGCATACAATTATTTAACCAGTTTTTCTCTCATTTATTAACTCAAACTAAATGAGATGTTTGTGATGTGATTGATGACTTTCTTACCTGGTCCATTCAGAAAGTCTTTAATCTGTAGTGTTATAAAGGAAGGTGGAATACCAGTTTTGCTGTCTATTTCTCCAGGCACTGTTTGTAGCCAAACAGTGCAATAATCAAGGGCTTCAGGCAGAGTCTTCCCAGGATCTAACGTGACAAAATTGAAGCCTTTTTTCAATTCAGCAGGTTGGATACTATGGGGAAAAGAAAGAGAGATCAGACTGTTACTGTGTCTATGTAGAAAGAAGTAGACACAAGAGACTCCATTATGTTCTGTACTAAGAAAAATTCTTCTGCCTTTAGATACTGTTAATCTGTAACCCTACCCCCAAACCTGTCCTTGCAGAGACCTGTGCTGTGTCTACTCAAGGTTTAACGGATCTGGGGCTGTGCAGGATGTGCTTTGCTAAACAAGTGCTGGAAGGCAGTATGCTTGTTAAAAGTCATCACTGTTCTCTAATCTCAAGTACCCAGGGACACAAACACTGCGGAAAGCCACAGGGATCTCTGCCTAGGAAAGCTAGGTATTGTACAAGGTTTCTCCCCATGTGATAGTCTGAAATATGGCCTCGTGGGAAGGGAAAGACCTCAGTGTTCCCCAGCCTGACATCCGTAAGTGGTCTGTGCTGAGGAGGATTAGTAAAAGAGGAAGGAAGGCCTCTTTGCAGTTGAGATAGAGGAGGGCCTCTGTCTCCTGCCCATCCCTGGGCAACGGAATATCTTGGTGTGAAATCCGATTGTACGTTCTATTTACTGAGATAGGAGAAAACCACCTGGAGGTGTGATGTGCTAGCAGCAATGCTGCTCTTTATGCATTGAAAATGTTTATGGAGATGTTTGCATATATGCACATCAAAACACAGCACTTTTCCTTAAACTTATTCATGGCACAGAGATATTTGTTCATATGTTTTCTTGCTGACCTTCTCCCTACTATGACCCTATTGTCCTGCCACTTCCCCCTCTCTGAGATGGTAAAGATAATGATCAATAAATACTGAGGGAGCTCAGAGACCAGCGCTGGCCCAGGTCCTCCATATGCTGAGCGCTGGTCCCCTGGGCCCACTTTTCTCTCTCCATACTTTGTCTCTGTGCCTTTTTCTTTTCTCAATCTCTCATTCCACCTGACGAGAAATGCCCACAGGTGTGGAGGGTCAGGCTACCCCTTCAGGATACAATGTTGTTTTAGAATCTGCAAAAAAATTTGGAGCCCTTTGAGGCCTACAGAGAAAAACCAAATGTTTCACAATAAAAACTTGAAAGAAGTTATCTGTTAATCCACTTCATGATGCGTGGATTCATCTCACAGAGCTAAAAATTCCTTTTGATTCAGCAGGTTAGAAACACTCTTTTTGTAGAGTCAGTGAAAAGACATTTTGGAGCCTATTGTGGCCTACTGGAAAAAACACTAATATCCCATGATAAAAACTGAACAAAAGCTATCTGTGAAAAATCTTTGTGTAGTGTGGATTCATCTCACAGAGTTGAACTTTTCTTTTGATTCAGCCAGTTGGAAACACTCTGTGTGTAGAATCTGCAAAGGTACCTTTCAGACCCCCATTGGGCGAATATCCCAAAATAAAAACTAGAAAGCAGCTATCTGTGAAGCTGCTTTGCAATGTGTGGATTCACCTTACAGAGTTAAAGCTTTATTTTCATTCAACACATTGGAAACACTCTTTTTGTAGAATCTGCAAAGGTACATTTTGGAGTCCTTTGAGGCCTATAGGAAAAAATTGAATATTCTGCGTTAAAAACCAGAAAGAAGCTATCTGTGAAACTACTCTGTGACGTGTGCATTCATCTCACAGAGATAAACCTTTCTTCTGATTCAGTAGGTTGGATTCACTCTTTTTGTAGTATCTGTGAATGGACACTTCGGTCCCCATTAAGGCATATTGGAAAAAACTAAATATTCTGTGATAAAAACTAGAAATAAGGTATCAGTGAATCTACTTTGAGATGAGTGGGTTCATCTTACAAAGTTAAACCTTTCTTCTCCTTCAGCGGATTGGAAACACTCTTTTTGCAGAATCTGTGAAGGGACATTTGAAAGTTCATTCAGGCCTATAGTGAAAAACCGAATATCCCCAGATAAAAACTAGAAAGTAAGTTTCTGTGAAACCACTTTGTGATGTGTGGATTCATCTCTCACTTGATTCAGCATGTTGGAAATCTCACAGATGTAAACATTTCTTCTGATTCAGCAGATTGGAAACACTTTTTTTCAAGAATCTGTTAAAAAACAACCTGAAACCCATTAAGGCCTATAGGGAAAAAGTGAATATCCCACAATAAACACTAGTATCAAACTATCTGTGAAACCTCTTTGTGATGCACACATTCATCTCACAGAGTTAAACCTTTCTTTTGATTTGGCAGGCTGGAAAACTCTTTTTGTAGAATATGTGAAGGAACATTACACAGGCCACTGAGGCTTATAGTAAAAAACATATATCCCATGATGAAATCTAGACAGAATCTATCTATGAAACCACTTTGCAATGGGTGGATTCATCTCATAGAGGTAAACCTTTCTTTTGATTCAGCAGGTAGAAACAATCTTTTTTGTAGAATATTTGAGAGTACATTTCAGAGCCCATTCATGCTTACAGGGAAATACGGAATATCTGACCATAAGAAATAGAAAGAAGCTATCTGTGAAACCACTTGCTGATGTGTGGAGTCATCTCACTGAGCTGTACATTTTTTTTTAATTCAGTCGGTTGGATACACTCTTTTTGTAGAATCTGTCAAAGGACATTTTGGAGCCCTTTGATGCCTATTGAGAAAAACTGACTATACCATGGTAAAAACTATATGGATCCTCCATCTGAAACACCTTTACAATGTGTGGATTCGTCTTACAGAGTTAAATTTTTCTTTTCATTCAGCTGATGGAAAACACTCCTTTTGTAGAATCTGTGAAGGGATATTACAGAGCACGTTAATGTCTATAGAAAAAATCTGAATGTCTCACAATAAAATCTAGAAAGAAGCTATCTGTGAAACTGCTTTGTGATATATGGATTCTTTTTAAATAGTTAAATTTTTATTTCGATGCATCAGGTTGGAAATTTTTTTTGTAGAAACTGTGAAGGTATTTTCAGAGTCCATTGAGGTCTGTAGGAAAAAACCGAATATATTAGAAAAACTAGAAGAAACTATACATGAAACCACTGTGCAATATGTGAATTCACCTCACAGTGCTAAACCTTTCTTTACATTCAGTAGGTTGGAAACACTTTTTTAATAAATAGATTCTGTAAAGGTACATTTCACAGTTCCCAGAAGCATAAAAAGAAAAACTGAATATCCCATGATAAAAACTACTAAGAAGGTATCTGTGAAACTGCATTGGGATGTGTTGATTCATCTCACAGAGCTAAAGCTTTCTTTTGATTCTGCAGATTGGAAACACTCTTTCTCTAGAATCTGAGAAGTGACATTTCAAAACTGAGGACCACAGGGAAAACCAAACATCTTACATTAATAAATACAAAGAAATTATCTGTGAAAATGCTTTGTGATGTGTGGATTCATCTCTCAGAGTTAAACTGTTATGTTAATACAGCATGTAGGAAGCCTCTTTTTGTAGAATTGGTGAAGGGACATTTTGGAGCCCACTGAGGCCTTGAGGGAGAAGCAGAATTTACCACAATAAAAACTAGAAAGAAGCTATCTGTGAAACCACATTGTGATGTGTGGATTCATCTCACAGAGCTAAATTTTCTTTTGATTCAGCAGGTTGGAAACACACTTTTTGTAGAATCTGTGAAGGGACGTTTCACAGCTCACTGGGGCTTATAGTGAAAAAATGAATATCCTGCGATAAAAACTAGAAAGAAGCTATCTGAGAAACTGCTTTGTGATGCATGTGTTCATCTCACAGAGATAAACCTATCCTTTGATTCAACAGATTGGAATCATTCTCTTTATAAAATCTGCAAAGGGACATTTCAGAGAACAATGAGGCCTATAGGAATAAAACAAAATATCCCGTGATAAAAACTAGAAAGAAGATATGTGTGAAACTGATTTGCAATGTGTGAATTCATCTCACAGATTAAAACTTTTTTTGTGATTCAGCAGATTAGGAAAACTTTTTGTGTGGAATTAGCAAAAGGACATTTCAGCACCCATTGAGAACTGTCGGGAAAAGCAAAATATCCCTAGATAAAAACTAGAAAGAAGCAATCTATAAAACTACTTTGTGATGTGTGGATTTATCTCACAGAGTTAAACCTTTGTTTTCATTCAGCAGGTTCAATATACTGTTTTTGTAGAATCTGCTAAGAGACATTTCAGAGCTCATTGAGGCCTATAGGGAAAAACCAAAAACCCCATGACAAAAACTAGAAAGAAGCTATCTGTGAAACGGCTTTGTGATGTTTGAATTCATCTCCCAAAGTCCAAACTTTCTATTAACTCTGCAAGATGGAAGCAATCTTATTATAGAATCTTTGTGGAAACATTTTGAAACCCTTTGGGGCCTATAGGGAAAAACCAAATATCTTGCAATAAAAACTAGCAAGAAGCTATATGTGAAACAGCTTTGCAATGTGTGGACTCATCTCACAGAGTTAATCAATTCTTTTGATTTAGCAGGTTGGAAACACTGTTTTTGTGGAATCTGCAAAGGGTCATTTTGGCGTACATTGAGGGTATAGGAAAAAAAAATTATCCCATGATAACAACTACAAAGAAGCTATCTGTGAATCCTCTTTGCAATGTGTAAATTCATCATAGAGAGTTAAACATTTCTTTTGATTCAGTAGGTTGGAAAATCTCTTCATGTAGAATCTGGGAAAAGACATTTTGGAACCCACTGAGGCCTTTAGGGAAAAAACCACATATCCAGCAATATAAGCTAGAAAGTAAAAATCTGTGAAACTGCCTTGTGATATGTGAATTCATCAACAGAGTAAAACCTCTTATTTGGTTCAGCAGGTAGAAAACACTCTTCTGGAAGAACCTGCAAAGGGGCATTTTGGGGCACATTGAAACCTCTAGTTAAAACTCGAGTATCTGACAATAAAAATCAGAAAGTAGCTATCTGTGAAACTGATTTGTGATGTGTTAATTTATCTCACAAAGTTAAACATTTCTCTTGATTCAGCAGGTTGGAATCTCTCTTTTTGTACAATCTATGAAGGGACATTTCAGATTCCATTGAGACCTATAGGGAAAACTCGAATAACCCATAAAAAGTACAAAGAATCTATCTGTGAAACTGCTTTGTGATGGGGTGGATTCAGCTCAGAGAGTTAAAACTTTATTTTGATTCAGTAAGTTGGAAACTCTCTTTGTGTAGAATCTGACAAGGGACATTTTGGAGCTCATGAAAACCTACATTGAAATATTGAATGTTTGGTGATAAGAGTTACAGAGAAGTTATCTGGGAAGCTGCTTTGCAATTCACCTCACAGTGTTAAACCTTTCTTTTGATTCAGCAGAGTGGAAACTCTTTTTCTGTAGACTCTGCTAGAAACATTTCGGTACCCATTGAGGCCAACACAGAAAAATCAAAAATTTCATGAGAAAAACTATTAAGAAGTCATCTGTGAAATTGCTTCATGTGTGTATTTATCTCACATATTTAAACCTTTCTCTTGATTCAGCAGGTTGGAAACACACTTTTTTTAGAATCTGCCAAGGGACATTTCAGAGTCAATAGAGGCCTATTGGGAAAATGGAAACATTCTAAAATAAACACTAGAAAAAGCTATCTTTGAAACCACTTTCTGATGTGTGAATTCATGTCACAGAGGTAAACCGTTGTATTGAATCAGCAGGTTGGAAACACTCTTGGTGTAGAATTTGTGGAGGGACATTTCAGAGCCCCTTGAGGACTAGTGGGAAAAATTGAATATCCCGCAATAAAAACTAGAAAGAAGCTATCTGTAAAACCACTTTGTGACATCAGGTTCATCTCACAGAGTTACACCTTTTGATTGATTCAGCAGGTTGGAAACACTCTTTTTGAAGAATCTGCAAAAGAACATTTCAGAGCCCTTTGAGGACTATGGGGATAAACTGAATATCCCATGATTAAAAACTATAAAGAAACTATCTGTAAAACCACTTTGTGATATTGAATTCATCTCACAGAGTTAAAATTTTTTATTGATTCTGCAGGTTGGAAACACTCTTTTTGTAGAATCTGTGAAAGGACATTTCGGAACCCTTTGAGTCCTATAGGGAAAAACTGAATATCTCATGATAAAAACTAGAAAGAAATTATTTGTGAAACTGCTTAGTGATGTGTGGATTCACCTCACGGTGCTAAACCATTCATTGCTTCAGTAGAATGAAAATATTCTTTTTGTAGAATCTGCTAGGGATAATTCAAAACCCATTGAAGTCAAAAGGGAAAAACCTAATATCAAATGATAAAACATAGAGAGAAGAAACCTGTGAAATAACTTCATGATATTTGGACTCATCTCACAAAGCAAAATCTTTCTTTCCATTCAGCAGGTTGGAAACACTGTTTTTTACATTCTGGGAAGGGACATTTTGGAGTCCATTAAGGTCTAAAGAGAAAAACTGAATATTCCATGATGAAAACTTGAAAGAAGCTATCTGTGAAATCATTTGGCAATCTGTGGGTTCATCTCACAGAACCAAAGCTTTCTTTTGAATCAACAGGGAGGATACATTCTTTTTGTAGAATCTGTGAAGGGACATTTCATAGCCCATTGAAACACACAGGGAAAACCAAATATCCCATGATAAAAACTAGAAAGAAGAAATCTGTGAAACCGGTTTGTGATGTGTGAAATCACCTCATAAAGCTAAATCTTCCTTTTTATTAAGCTGGTTGCAAATGCTGTTTTTGTACAATATACAAAGAAACATTCTGAAGCTCATTGAGTCCTACAGTGAAAAACAGAATATTCTGTGATTAAAATTAGAAAAAAGTGGAGGCGTGCCCAAGATGGCCAGATAGGAACAGCTCCAGCCTCCAGCTCCCAGTGTGAGTGCCACAGAAGATGGGTGATTTCTGCATTTTCAACTGAGGTACCAAGCTCATCTCACTTGATCATGTTGGACAGTTGGTGCTGACCATGCGTGCAGCCCGACTAGTGAGAGCTGAAGCAGGGTGAGGCATCACCTCACCTGGGAAGTGCAAGGGGGAAGGGAATTCCTTTTTCTAGCCAAAGGAAATTGAGACACACAACACCTGGAAAATTGGGTAACTCCCACCCTAATACTGCACTTTACCAAGGGTCTTAGCAAATGGCACACCAGGAGATTATATCCCACACATGGCCCAGAGGGTCCCATGCCCACGGAGCCTCCCTCATTGCTAGCACAGCCTTCTGAGATCTAACTGCAAGGCAGCAACAAGGCTGGGGAAGGGGCGCCTGCAATTGCTGAGGCTTAAGTAGATAAACAAAGTTGCCAGGAAGCTCTAATTGGGTGGAGCCCACCACAGCTCAAGGAAGATGGCCTGCCTCTGTAGACTCCTCCTCTGGGGACAGGGCATAGCTAAGCAAAAAGCAGCAGAAACTTTGGCAGAGGTAAATGCCCCCGTATGACAGCATTGAAGAAAGCAGTGGATCTCCCAGCACAGATTTTGAGACCTGAGAATGGACAGACTGCCTGCTCAAGTGGGTTCCTGACCCCTGAGTAGCCTAAGTGAGAGACATTCCACACTAGGTGCAGACTGACACCTCACACCTCACATGGAGGGTACACTCCTGAGACGAAGCTTCCAGAGCAAAAATCAGACAGCAACACTCACGGTTCAGCAATATTCTATCTTCTGCAGCCTCCACTGCTGATACCCAAGAAAACAGGGACTGGGGTGGACCTCAAGCAAACTACAACAGACCTGCAGCTGAGAGTCCTGACTGTTAGAAGGAAAACTAACAAACAGAAAGGACACCCACCAAAACCCCATCAGTATGTCACCATCATCAAAGACCAAAGGCAGATAAAACCACAAAGATGGGGAAAAAGCTGGGCACAAAAGCTGGAAATTCAAAAAATCAGAGCATATCTCTTCCTCCAAAGGAACCCAGCTCATTGCCAGCAATGAAACAAAGCTGGATGGAGAATGCCTTTGACGAGTTGAGAGAAGAAGGCTTCAGTTGATCAAATGTCTCAGAGCTAAAGGAGAAACTATGTGACGAGGGCAAAGAAACTAAAAACTTTGAAAAAAGATTTGATGAATGGCTAACTAGAATAACCAACTTAAAGAAGTCCTTAAAAGAACTGATAGAGATCAAAACCATAATACAAGAACTACATGACAAATGCACAAGCTTCAGTAAATGACTCGATCATCTGGAAGAAGGAGTATCAGCGATTGAAGATCAAATGAATGAAAGGAAGTGAGAAGAGAAGTGTAGAGAAAAAAGAGTAAAAAGAAATGAAAAAAGCCTCCAAGAAATATGGGATTATGTGAAAAGACCAAATCTACGTCTGATTAGTGTGCCTGAAAGCGAGGGGGAAAATGGAACCAAGTTGGAAAACACTTTGCAGGATATCACCCGGGAGAACTTCCCCAACCTAGTAAGGCAGGCCAACATTCAAATTCAGGAAATACAGAGAATGCCACAAAGATACTCCTCGAGAAGAGCAACTCCAAGACACGTAATTGTCAGATTCACCAAAGTTGAAATGAAGGAAAAAATGTTAAAGGCAGCCAGAGAGAAAGGTCGGGTTACCCACAAAGGGAAGCCCATCAGACTAACAGTAGATCTCTCCACAGAAATTCTCCAAGCCAGAAGAGAGTGGGGGCCAATATTCAACATTCTTAAAGAAAAGAATTTTAGACCCAGAATTTCAAATCCAGCCAAATTAAGTTACATAAGTGAAGGAGAAAAAAAAAGCCTTTACAGACAAGCAAATGCTTAGAGATTTTGTCACCACCAGGTCTGCCCTACAGGAGTTCCTGATGGAAGTATTAAACATGGAAAGGAATAACAGGTACCAGCCATTGCAAAAACATGTCAAAATATAAAGTCCTTCGAGGCTAGGATGAAACTGCATCAACTAGTGAGCAAAATAACCAGCTAATATCATAATGACAGGATCAAGTTCACACATAACAATATTAACCTTAAATGTAAATGGAATAAATGGTCCAATTAAAAGACATAGAGTGGCAAATTGGATAAAGAGTCAAGACCCATCAGTTTGCTGTATTCAGGAGACCCATCTCACATGCAGAGACACACATAGGCTCAAAATAAAGGGATGGAGGAAGATCTCCCAAGTTAATGGGAAACAAAAAAAAAGCAGGGGTTGCAATCCTAGTCTCTGATAAAACAGATTTTAAATCATCAAAGATCAAAAGAGACAAAGAAGGCCATTACATAATGGTAAAGGGATCAATTCATCAGGAAGACCTAATTATCCTAAAAATATATGCATCCAATACAAGGCACCTAGATTCATAAAGCAAGTCCTTAGAGACTTAAAAAGAGACTTAGACTCCCATATAACAATAATGGGAGACTTTAACACCCCACTGTCAACATTAGACAGATCAACGAGACAGAAAGTCAACAAGGATATCAACGAATTGTACTCAACTCTGCACCAAGCAGACCTAATAGACATTTGCAGAACTCTCCACCCCAAATCAACAAAATATACATTCTTCTCAGCACCACATCGCACTTATTCCAAAATTGACCACATAGTTGGAAGTAAAGCACTCCTCAGCAAATGTAAAAGACCAGAAATAGTAGCAAACTGTCTCTCAGATCACAGTGCAATCAAACTAGAACTCAGGACTAAGAAACTCAATCAAAACCGTTCAACTACATGGAAACTGAACAACCTGCTCCTGAATGACTACTGGGTACATAACGAAATGAAGGCAGAAATAAAGATGTTCTTTGAAACCAATGAGAACAAAGATACAACATACCAGAATCTCTGGGACACATTTAAAGCAGTGTGTAGAGGGAAATTTATAGCACTAAATGCCCACAAGAGGAAGCAGGAAAGATCTAAAATTGACACCCTAACATCACAATTAAAAGAACTAGAGAAGCAAGTGGAAACACATTCAAAAGCTAACAGAAGGCAAGAAATAACATTCTTAGATCAGAGCAGAACTGAAGGAGATAGAGACACAAAAAACCCTCCAAAAAATCAATGAATCCAGGAGTTGGTTTTTTGAAAAGATCAACAAAATTGATAGACTGCTTGCAAGACTAATAAAGAAGAAAAGAGAGAAGAATCAAATACATGCAATAAAAAATGATAAAGGGAATATCATCACCAACCCCAAAGAAATACAAACTACCATCAGAGAATACTATAAACACCCCTACGCAAATAAACTAGAAAACCTAGAAGAAATGGATAATTTCCTGGACACTTATACTCTCCCAAGACTAAACCAAGAAGAAGTTGAATCCCTGAATAGACCAATAGCAGGCTCTGAAATTGAGGCAATAGTCTACCAACCAAAACAAGTCCAGGACCAGACAGATTCACAGCTGAATTCTATCAGAGGTACAAGGAGGAGTTGGTACCATTCCTTCTGAAAGTGTTCCAATTAATAGAAAAAGAGGGAATCCTCCTGAACTCATTTTATGAGTTCAACATCATCCTCATACCAAAGCCTGACAGAGATACAACAAAAAAGAGAATTTTAGACCAATATCCCTGATGAACATCAGTGCAAAAATCCTCAATAAAATACTGGCAAACCGAATCCAGCAGCACATCAAAAACTTATCCACCATGATCAACTGGGATGCAAGTCTGGTTCAACATATGCAAATCAATCAACATAATCCAGCATATAAACAGAACCAAAGACAAAATCCACGTGATTATCTCAATAGATGCAGAAAAGGCTTTTGACAAAATTCAACAGCCCTTCATGCTAAAAACTCTCAACAAATTCAGTATTGATGGAATGTATCTCAAAATAATACAAGCTATTTATGACAAACCTACAGCCAATATCATACTGAATTGTCAGAAACTCGAAGTATTCCCTTTGAAAACTGGCACCAGTCAGGGATGCTCTCTCTCACCACTCCTATTCAACATAGTGTTGGAAGTTTGGACTAGGACAATCAGGCAAGAGAAAGAAATAAAGGGTATTCAATTAGGAAAAGAAGAAGTCAAATTGTCCCTGTTTGCAGATGACATGATTGTATATTTAGAAAACCCCATTGTCAGCCCAAAATCTCCTAAGCTGATAAGCAACTTCAGCAAAGTCTCAGGACACAAATTCCATGTCCAAAAATCACAAGCATTCTTATACACCAGTAACAGACAAACAGAGAGCCAAATCATTAATGAACTCCCATTCACAATAGCTTCAAAAAGAATAAAATACCTAAGAATCCAACTGAAAAGGGATGTAAAGGACCTCTTCAAGGAGAACTACAAACCACTGCTCAGTGAAATAAAAGAGGACACAAACAAATGGAAGAACATACCATGCTCATGGATAGGAAGAATTAATATCGTGAAAATGGCCATACTGGCCAAGGTAATTTATAGGTTCAATGCCATCCCCATTAAGCTACCAATGACATTCTTTACAGAATTGGAAAAAACTGCTTTAAAGTTCATATGGAACCAAAAAAGAGTCCAGGTTGTCAAGACAATCCTAAGCCAAAAGAACAAAGCTGGAGGCATCATGCTACCTGACTTCAAACTATACTACAAGGCTACCCTGACCAAAACAGCATGGTACTGGTACCAGAACAGAGATATACACCAATGGAACCGAACAGAACCCTCAGAAATAATACCACACATCTACAGCCATCTGATCTTTGACAAACCTGACAAAAACAAGAAATGGGAAAAGGATTCCCTATTTAATAAATGATGTTGGGAAAATTGGCTAGCCTTAAGTGGAAAGCTGAAATTGGATGCTTTCCTTACGCCTTATATGAAAATTAATTCAAGATGGATTAGAGACTTAAATGTTAGACCTAAAACCATAAAAACCCTAGAAGAAAACCTAGGTAATACCATTCAGGACATAGGCATGGACAAGGACTTCATGTCTAAAACACCAAAAGCAATGGCAACAAGAGCCAAAATTGACAAATGGGATCTAATTAAACTAACGAGCTTCTGCACAGCAAAAGAAACTACCGTCAGAGTTAACAGGCAACCTACAGAATGGGAGGGAATTTTTGCAAATTACTCATCTGACAAAGGGCTAATATCCAGAACCTATAAAGAACTCAATCAAATTTACAAGAAAAAGACAAACAACCCCATTGAAAAGTGGGCAAAGGATATGAACAGACATTTCTCAAAAGAAGACATTCACACAGCCAACAGACACATG
The DNA here is from genome assembly GCF_049350105.2 of Macaca mulatta. Lineage (NCBI taxonomy): Eukaryota > Metazoa > Chordata > Mammalia > Primates > Cercopithecidae > Macaca > Macaca mulatta. Next base: position 48,599,488 of record NC_133410.1, on the reverse strand, counting down.
AAAAAAATGCTCATCATCACTCTCCATCAGAGAAATGTGAATCAAAACCACAGTGAGATACCATCTCACACCAGTTAGAATGACAATCATTTAAAAATCAGGAAACAACAGGTGCTGGAGAGGATGTGGAGAAATAGGAACACTTTTACACTCTTGATGGGACTGTAAGCCAGTTGAACCATTCTGGAAAACAGTGTAGCGATTCCTCAAGGATCTAGAACTGGAAATACCATTTGACCAAGCCATCTCATTATTGGGGATATACCCAAAGGATTTTAAGTCGTGCTGTTATAAAGACACATGCACACGTATGTTTATTGCGGCACTATTCACAACAGCAAAGACTTGGAATCAACCCAAATGTCCATCAGTGACAGACTGGATTAAGAAAATGTGGCACATATACACCATAGAATACTATGCAGTCATAAAAAAGCATGAGTTCGTGTCCTTTGTAGGGACTTGGATGCAGCTGGAAACCATCATTCTCAGTAAACTATCACAAGTACAGAAAACCAAATACCACATGTTCTCACCAATAGGTGGGAATTGAACAATGAGATCACTTGGATACAGGAAGGGGAATATCGCACACTGGGTCCTATTGTGTGGAGGGGGAAGGGGGGAGACATAGCATTAGGAGATATACGTAATGTAAATGATGAGTTATTGGGTGCAGTACACCAACATGGCACATGTATACATATGTAACAAACCTGCATGTTGTGCACATGTACCCTAGAACTTAAAGTATTAAAAAAAGGTAAACACAGTATTTTGACATAAAAAATAAAATTAGAAAAATGCTGTGATACCACTCTGTGATATGTGGATTCATCTCACAGAGTTGAACCTTTCTTTTGATTCACCCTGTTGAAAATACTCTGTATAGATTCTGCAAGTGGACATTTTGGAGACAATTGAAGCGTCTGTGGAAGAAACAAATATCCTATGGAAAACAGCAAGATGGAAGCTATCTGTGATACCAATTTGAGATGTGTAGCTTCACCTTGCAGAGTTAAATCTATTTTTTGATTCAGCATGTTGGAAACACTCTGTAGAATCTGCAAAGGAATATTTTAGTGTCCACTGAATCCTACAAGGAAAAACTGAATACCCATAATAAAAACTAAAAAGAAGTTGTCAGTGAAACTTCTTGTTGTGTGGATTCATCTCATATAGCAAAACTTTCCTTTTGATTCAGTAGCTTGGAAATACTCTTTTTGTAGAATCTGGAAATGGACATTTAGGAGACCATTGAGTCCTGTAACACTCTTTTTATAGAATCTGCAAAGGGACATTACAGAGCCCATTGAGGCCTATAAGGAAAAACTGAATATCCCCAGATAAAAAATAGAAAGAAGTTATCTGTGAAACTGCTTTGCTATGTGCGGATTCGTCTCAGAGTGCTAAACCTTTCTTTTCCTTCAGCAGATTGGAAGCACTCTTTTTGTAGAATCTGCAAAGGGATAATTTGGAGCCTATTGAAGCCTACACGAACAAAATGAAATGTCCTACGATAAAAAATGGAAACAAGCTATCTGTAAAACAGCTTTGTAATGTGTGGATTCATCTCAAAAAGCTAAAATTTTATTTTGATTCTGCATGTTGGAAACACTCTTTTCGTAGAATCTGCAAAGAGACATTTCAGATCCCATTGTGGACTATAGGTAAGTACTGAATATTCTATGATAAAAACAGGAAATAAGCTATCTGTGAAAGCAATTGGTGACATGTGGATTCATCTGAAATAGCTAAATCTTTCTTTAGAATCAGCAGGTGAGATTCTTTTTGTGTGATATGCTAAGAGAAATTTTAGAGGCCGTTAAGGCCTGTAGAAAAAATAAATAAATAAATATCCTGTAATAAAAACTGGAAAGAAGCTTTCAGTAAAACAACTTTGTGATGTGTGGATTCATCTGAAAAAGTGAAATATTTCTTTTTATTCAGCAAGTTGGAAACGCTCTTTTTGTACAATCTGCAAAGAGACATTTCAGAGACCATTGAGTACTATAGGGAAAAACAGGATATCCTGAAACACAAATGAGAAAGGAGCTATCTGTGAAACTGATTTGTGATATGTGGATTTGTCTCACGGAGTTAAACCTTTCCTTTGATTCAGCAGGTTAGAAATACTCTTTGTGTAGAATCTGTGAAAAGTCATTTCAAAGCCCATTGAGTCGTATAACACTCCTTTTGTAAAATCTGCCAAAGGAGAATTCAGAGCCCATTGAGGCCTACAGGGAAAATCAAAATATCCCACAATAAAAACTAGAAAGAAGCTACCTGTGAAATCGCTTTGCTATGTGTCTGTTCATCTTACAAAGCTAAACTTTACTTATACTTCAGCAGGTTGGAAGCATTTTTTTTTTTTAGAATTTGCTAAGGGATATTTCCCTGTCCAATGAGGTCTATAGAAAAAAACAAACAAACATTCCATGATGAAAACTAGAAAGAAGGTATCTGTGAAACTGCTTTGCAACATATGAATTCATCTCACAGAGTAAAACGTTTGTTTTGATTTAGCAGGTTGGAAACACTCTTTTTGTGGAATCTGTGATGGGACATTTCGGAGCCCATTGAGGCCTATAAAAAGAGACACTGAATATCCCATGATAAAAACTAGAAGAAGCTACCTGTGAATCTGCTTTCCTATGTGTGGATTCATGTCACAGAATTAAACCTTTCTTTTGATTCAGCAGATTGGAAAGACTCTTGTTATAGAATCTACTAAGGGACATTTCAGAGCCCATATAGGAATATAAGGGAAATCTGAATGTTCTGTGACAAAAAGTAGAAAGAACCTATCCGAGAAACTGCTTTGTGATGTGTAGATTCATCTCATACAGTTAACCCTTGTCTTTTATTCAGCAGTTTGGAAACATTTTTCTTGTAGAACTTGTGAAAAGCCATTTTAAAACCCATTGGGGCCTATTGGGAAAAAAACAAATTTCTTGTGATATAAAATAGCAAGAAGCTATCTGTGATAACTATTTGTGATACGTAGATACATCTCACAGAGATAAACCTTTCTTTATCCTCAACACGATGTAAAAGTAGAATCTGCAAAGGGACATTTCAAAGCCCATTGAGACCTATAGAAATAAACCAACTATCCCGCAATAAAAACTAGTAAGAAGCCGTCTGTCAAATCCCATTGTGATATGCGATTTCATCTCATAGAGTTAAACCCGTTTTTTTATTCACAAGTTGAAAGCACTCTTTCTGTAGAATCTGCAAAGGGACATTTCAGAGCCCATTGAGGCCTATAAGCAAAAACTGAATATTCCATAATAGAAACTAGAAAGAAGCTATCTGTGAGACTGCTTTGCTATTGTGGATTTATCTTAGAGTGCTAAAGCTTTCTTTTGATTCAGCAGATTGGAAACATTCTATTTGTAGAATCTGCGGAGGGACAATTTGGGGCCCATTGAGGCATGTAAAAAAAAATCCCATGATAAAAAATGGAAAACAAGTTATCTGTGAAACTGCTTTGCGATGTGTGAATTCATCTCAAAGAGCTAAATCATTCTTTTGATTCAGCAGGTTGGAAACACTTGTTTTATAGAATCTGCAAAGGTACATTTCAGAGCCCATTGAGACCTATAGGGAATAACTGGTTATTCCATGATAAAAACACGAAAAATGCTATCTGTGAAACCACTTGGCAACGTGTGTATTCATCTCAAAGAGCTAAAGGTTTCTGTAGAATCAATAGAGTGGATACACGTTTTTGGCAAAAAGTGCAAAGGGACTTTTCAGAGCCCATTGAGGTCTGTAGGGAAAAACCAAATATCCCATGATAAAATCTAGAAAGAAGGTATCTGTAAACCAATTTGCGATGCATGGATTCATCTCATTAAGCTAAATCTTTCTTTTTTCTTTTAGCAGGTTGGAAATACTCTTTTTGTACATTCTATGAAGGGACACTCCAGAGTCAGTTGATTCCTACAAGGAAAAACTAAATATCCCTCCATAAAAATGAGAAAGAAGCTATGGGTGAAACTGCTTTGTGATGTGTGGATTCACTGCACAGAGTTAAAACTTATCTTTCATTCAGCAGGTGGGAAACACTTTTTTTGTAGAATCTACGAAGGAACATTTCAGAGCTCATTGAGGCCTATAGGGAAAAACTGAATATCTGGTGATAAAAACTAGAGTGAAGCTATCTCTGAAACCATTCTGTGATGTGTGGATTCTTGTCACAAAGGAAAACCTTTCGTTTTTTTCTTCAGATTGGGCGCACTCTTCTTGTAGAATCTTCAATGAAAGATTTCAGAGCCCATTGAGTCCAATAAGGAAGAATTGAATATCCTGCAATAAAAACTAGAAAGACGCTATCTGTCAAACTGCTTTATGAAGTGTGGATTCATCTCACAGATTTAAACCTTCCTTTTGATTCAGCAGGTTGGAAACACTCTTTTTGCAGACTGTTCGACGGGATATTTCATAGCCCATTGGGATATAGAGGGAAAACTGAATACCCTGCAATACATACTAGAAAGAAAATATCTGTGAAACCACTTTGCAACGTGTGGATTCATCTCAGGTGGGAAACACTCTTTCTGTAGAATCTGCGAAGGAATTTTGCAGAGCCCATTTAAGACTATAGAGAAAATAATAGTATCTCATGATAAAAACTAGAAAGAAGTGATCTGTGAGAGCACTCTGTGATGTGTGGGTTTATCTCACAGGGTTAAATTTTTCTTTTGATTCAGCAGGTTGGATACACTCTTTTTGTAGAATCTGCAAAGAGACATATCATAGTCCTTAGAATCCATAGAAAATAACAGAATATCTTGCAATAAAAAATAGACAGATGCTATTTGTGAATTGATTTGTGATAAGTTTATTCATCTCACAGGGTTAATCCTCTCTTTTGATTCAGCATGCTGGAAACACTCTTTTTGTAGAATCTGCGAATCAGCATGTTGAAAACATTCTTTTTGTAGAATCTGCAAAAGGACATTTCAGAGTTCATGGACACCTATGAAGAAAAACTGAATATTTCATGATAAATATGAGAAAGAAGCTATCTGTGATACTGTTTGCAATGTGTGGATTCATCTCACATAGGTAAACTTTTTTTTTGATTCAGCAGTTAGAAACACTGTTTGTTTAGAAGTGGTGGAGTGATATTTTGGAGTTCATTGAGATCTATGGGTAAAAATGGAATATCCCATGATAAAATGAGAAAGAAACTTTATGTGAAACCACTTTGTGATATGTGGATTCATCTCACAGAGTTAATTCTGTCTTTTGATTCATCAGGTAACAAACACTCTTTTTGTAGAATCTGTGAAGGAACATTTCAGAGTCCAGTGAGGTCAATAGTAAAAAACCGAATATCCTGTGATTGAGGACTGTGGGGACCAAACAAACATAGCTATAAAAACTAGAGAGATGCTACCTGTGAAACTCCTTTGCGATGTTTAGATTAACCTCACAGAGCTAAACCTTTCTTTTGAATCAGCAGGTTAAAAACACTCTTTGTAGAATCTGCAAAGGGACATTTCAGAGCCTATTGAGGCTTAAAGAGAAAAACAGAATATCCTGTGATAAAAACGTCAAGGAAGCTGTCCATGAAACCACAGTAGGATATGTAGATTCATCTCACAGAACTACATCTTTCTTTTGTTTAAACGGTTTGGAAACACTATTTTGTAAAATCTGTGAAGGGATAATTTGGAGCCCATTGAGGCTTATATGGAAAAACTGAATTCCCTGTGATAAAAATGAGAAAGAACTTTCTGTGATGTGTGGATTCATCTCAGAAAGTTAAACACTTCTTTTTATTCAGGAGTTTGCATTTGCTCTTTTTCTAAAATCTGCAAAGCAAAAATTCAGAGCTCACTGAGGCCTACTGGGAATAACCAAATATTCCATGAAAAAAAAAAAAACTAGAAAGAAGGTATCTGTGAATTGCTTTGTGATATGTGCATGCATTTCACAGAGTTAAACATTTTCTTTGATTCAGCAGGTTGGAAATAATCTTTACGCAGAATCTGTGAAGAGCTATTTCAAAGTTCATTGAGGCCTTTAGACAAAAAACTGAATATCCTGTGATAAAAACTAGAAAGAAGCTATCTGTGAAACCACTTTGTGATGTTTGGATTCATCTCACAGAGCTAAATCTTTCTTTTCTTTCAGTAGGTTGGTAATACTCTTTGTATAGAATCTGTGAAGAGACACTTTGGTGCCCAGTAAGGCCTATAGGGAAAAATCGAATATCTGGCAATAGCATCTAGAATGAAGTTATCTGTAAAACAATTTTGTGATGTGTGGATTTATCTCACAGAGTAAAATCGTCTATGTAATTTAGTAGATTGTAAACACTCTTTTTGTAAAATCTGCAAAGGGACATTTTGGAGCCCATTGAGGGCTGCTGGAAAAAGTGGAATATCCTGCCATAAACATTACAAAGAAGCTATCAGTGAAACCACTTTGTGATGTGTGGATTCATCTCAGTGTTTAACTATTCTTTTGATTCAGCAGGAATCAAAACTATTCTTTTGATTCAGAAAGAGTGTTTCCTCTTTCTTTATGGAATCTGCAGTGAAATATTTCACCACTGATTGAGGCTTATAGGAAAAATTGGAATATCCCACGATAAAAACTTGAAAGACCATATCTGTGAAACCACTATGTGATGTGTGGATTCCTCTCACAGAGCTAAAACTTTCTTTTACCTCAGAATGTTGGCAAAACTCTATTTGTACAATCTGCAAAAATATATTTCAGACCCCATTGAGACCTATAAGGGAAAGCCAAATATCCTGTGATAAAAACTAGAAAGAAGCCACTGGTGAAACAACTTTGTGATGTGTGTGTTCCTTGCACAGAGTTAAATCTTCTTTTTTATTCAGGAGGGTGGAAACACTCCTCATATAGAATATGCGAAGATACAAGTCTGAGTCCATTTGGGCCTAGAGGGAAAAAGTGAATATCCCACAATAAAAACCAGAAAGAAGCTATCTGTGAAACCACTTTACAATGCATGGATTCATCTCATATAGTTAATCCTTTGTTTTAATTTTGCAGGTTGGAAATACTTTCTGTAGAATATGCAAAGGGATATTTCAGAGCATATTGAAGCCTACAGAGATAAAAAGAGCATCCCACAGTAAAAACTGGAAAAATGTTATCTGTGAAACTGCTTTACATTGTTTGCATTCATCTCACAGAGTTAAACCATTCTTTTGATTCAGCAATTGGAAAAACTCTTTGTATAAAATCTGTGAATAGTCATTTCAGAGTCCACTGAGGCCTGTAGGAAAACTAACAAACAGAAAGGACATCCACACCAAAACCCCATCTGTACGTCACCATCATCAAAGACCAAACAAAGGTAGATAAAACCACAAATATGGGGAGAAACCAGAGCAGAAAAGCTGAAAATTCTAAAAATCAGAGTGCCTCTTCTCCTCCAAAGGAATGCAGCTCCTCGCCAGCAATGGAACAAATCTGGACGGAGAATGACTTTGACGAGTTCACAGAAGAAGGCTTCAGAAGATCAGTAATAGCAAACTTCTCTGAGCTAAAGGAGGATGTTCGAATCCATCACAAAGAAGCTAAAAACCTTGAAAAAAGATTAGATGAATGCCTAACTAGAATAAACAGTGTAGAGACCTTAAATGATCAAATGGAGCTGAAAACCATGGCATGAGAACTGCATGACGCATGCCCTAGCTTCAGTAGCCAATTTGATCAAGTGGAAGAAAGGCTATCAGTGATAGAAGATCAAATGAATGAAATGAAGCAAGAAGAGAAGTTTAGAGAAAAAAGAGTAAAAAGAAACAAACAAAGCCTCCAAGAAATATGGGGCTATATGAAAAGAACAAATCTACATCTTATTGGTGTACATGACAGTGATGGGGAGAAAGGAAGAAAGTTGGAAAACATTCTTCAGGATATTGTCCAGGAGAACTTCCAGAACCTAGCAAGTCAGGCCAACATTCAAATTCAGGAAATACAGAAAACGTCACAAAGACATTCCTCGAGAAGAGCAACTCCAAGACACACAATTTTCAGACTCACCAAAGTCGAAATGAAGGAAAAAATGTTAAGGGCAGCCAAAGAGAAAGGTCAGGTTATCCACAAAGGGAAGCCCATCAGACTAAGAGCAGATCTCTCGGCAGAAATTCTACAAGCCAGAAAAGAGTGGGGGCCAATATTCAACATTCTTAAAGAAAAAAATTTTCAACCCAGAATTTCATATCCAGTCAAACTAAGCTTCATTAGTGAAGGAGAAATAAAACCCTTTACAGACGTACAAATGCTGAGAGATCTTGTCACCACCAGGCCTGCTTTACAAGAGCTCCTGAAGGAAGCTCTAAACATGGAAAGGAAAAACCGGTACCAGCCACTGCAAAAGCATGCCAAATTGTAAAGACCATCAGTGCTAGGAAGAAATTACATCAACTAATGAGCAAAATAACCAGCTAACATCATAATGACAGGATCATATTCACGCATAACAATATTAACCTCAATTGTAAATGGGCTAAATGCTCCAATTAAAAAACACAGACTGACAAATTAGATAGAGTCAAGACCCATCAGTGTGCTGTATTCAGGAGACCCATCTCACATGAAGAGACACATATAGGATCAAAATAAAGGGACAGAGGAAGATGTACCAAGCAAATGGAAAGCAAAAAAAAGCAAGGGTTGCAATCCTAGTCTCTGATAAAACAGACTTTAACAAACGAAGATGAAAAGAGACAAAGAAGGCCATTACATAATGGTAAAGGGTTCAATTCAACAAGAAGAGCTAACTATCCTAAATATATATGCACCCAATACAGGAGCACCCAGATTCATAATGCAAGCCCTTAGAGACCTAAAAAGAAACTTAGACTCCCCAATAAAATTGGGAAACTTTAACTCTCCACTATCAACATTAGACAGATCAACAAGACACAAAGTTTACAAGGATATCCGCAGATTGAATGCAACCCTGTACCAAGAGAACCTAATAGACATCTACAGAACTCTCCACCCCAAAACAACAGAATATACATTCTTCTCAGCACCACATTGCACTTATTCCAAAATTGACCACATAAATAGAAGTAAAGCACTCCACAGCAAATGTACAAGAACAGAAATTATAACAAACTGTCTCTCAGACCACAGTGCAATCAGACTAGAACTCAGGACTAAGAAACTCAATCAAAACCGCTCAACTATATGGAAACTGAACAACCTGCTCCTGAATGACTACTGGGTACATAAAGAAATGAAGGCTGAAATAAAGATGTTCTTTGAAACCAATGAGAACAAAGATACAACATACCAGAATCTCTGGGACACATTTAAAGCAGTGTGTAGAGGGAAATTTATAGCACTAAATGCCCACAAGAGAATGCAGGAAAGTTCTAAATTTGATACCCTAACTTCACAATGAAAAGAACTAGAGAAGCAAAAGCAAACACATTCAAAAGCTAGCAGAAGGCAAGAAATAACTAAGATCACAGCAGAACTGAAGGAGACAGAGACACAAAAAAAATCCTTGAAAAAATCAATGAATCCAGGAGCTAGCATTTTGAAAAGATCAACAAAATTGATAGACCATTGGCAAGACAAATAAAGAAAAAAGAGAGAAGAATCAAATAGATGCAATAAAAAATGATAAAGGGGATATCACCACCGACCCCACAGAAATACAAACTACCATCAGAAAATAGTATAAACTCCTCTACTCAAACACACCAGAACAACTAGAAGAAATAAATTCCTGTACACATATACTCTCCCAAAACTAAACCAGGAAGAAGTTGAATCCCTGAATAGACCAATAACAGGCTCTGAAATTGAGGCAATAATTAATAGCCTACCAACCAAAACAAGTACAGGACCAGATAGATTCACAGCCAAATTCTACCAGAGGTACAAAGAAGAGCTGGTACTATTCATTCTGAAACTAATCCAATGAATAGAAAAAAAGGGAAACCTCCCTAACTCATTTTATGAAGCCCGGATCATCCTAATACCAAAGCCTGGCAGAGACACAACAAAAAAAGAGAATTTTAGAACAATATCCCCGATGAACATCAATGCAAAAATTCTCAGTAAAATACTGGCAAACAGAATCCAGCAGCACATCAAAAAGCTTATCACCATGATCAACTTGGCTTCATCCCTGGGATGCAAGGATGCTTCAACATACACAAATCAATAAATGTAATCCATCATATAAACAGAAGCAAAGACAAAAACCACGTGATTATCTCAATAGCTGCAGAAAAGACCTTTGACAAAATTCAACAGCGCTTCATTCTAAGAACTCTCAATAAACAAAGTATTGATGGGACGTATCTCAAAATGATAAGAGCTATTTATGACAAACCAACAGCCAATATCTTACTGAATGCGCAAACCTGGGAGCATTCCCTTTGAAAACTGGCACACGGCAGGAATGCGGTTTCCTTTCTCACCACTCCTATTCAACATAGTGTTGGAAGTTCTGGCCAGGGCAATCAGGCAGGAAAAAGAAATAAAGTGTATTCAATTAGAAAAAGAGGAATTCAAATTGTCCCTGTTTGCAGATGACATGATTGTATATTTAGAAAACCCCATCATCTCAGCCCCAAATCTCCTTAAGCTGATAAGCAACATCAGCAGTCTCAGGATACAAAATCAATGTGCAAAAATCACAAGCATTCTTACACACCAGTAGCAGACAAACAGAGAGCCAAATCATGAGTGAACTCCCATTCATAATTGCTTCAAAGAGAATAAAATACCTAGGAATCCAACTTACAGGGGATGTGAAAGACCTCTTCAGGGAGAACTACAAACCACTGCTCAAAGAAATAGAAGAGGACACTAACAAATGGAAGAACATTCTATGCTAATGGATAGGAAAAATCAATATTGTGAAAATGGCCATGCTGCGAAGGTAATTTATAGATTCAATGCCATCCTCATCAAGCTAACAATGACTTCCTTCACAGAATTGGAAAACTACTTTAAAGTTCATATGGAACTAAAAAAGAGCACGCATTGCCAAGACAATCCTAAGCCAAAAGAACAAAGCTGAAGGGATCACGCTACAAGACTTCAAACTCTACTACAAAGCTACCATAACCAAAACAGCGTGGTACTGGTACCAAAACAGAGATATAGACAAATGGAACAGAACAGAAGTCTCAGAAATAATACCACATATCTACAACCATCTTTGACAAACCTGACAAAAACAAGAAATGGGGGAAGAATTTTCATTTAATAAATGCTGCTGGGAAAACCAGCTAGCCATATATAGAAAGCCGAAACTGGATCCCTTCCTTACACCTTACGCAAAAATTAATTAAAGATGGATTAAAACTTAAATTGTTAGTCCAAAAACCATAAAAACCCTAGAAGAAAACCTAGGCAATACCATTCAGAACATAGGCATGGGCAAGGACTTCACGACTAAAGCACCAAAAGCAATGGCAACAAAAGCCAAAATTGACAAATGGTATCTAATTAAACTAAAGAGCTTCTGCACAGCAAAAGAAACTACCACCAGAGTGAACAGGCAACCTATAGAATGGGAGAAAATTTCTACAATCTACCCATTTGGCAAATGGTTAATATCCAGAATCTACAAAAAGCTTAAACAAATTTACAAGAAAAAATCAAACAACACCATCAAAAAGTGGGCAAAGGATATGAACAGACACTTCTCAAAGAAGACATTTATGCAGCCAACAGACACACGAAAAAATGCTCATCATCACTAGCCATCAGAGAAATGCAAATCAAAACCACAATTAGATACCATCTCACACCAGTTAGAATGGTGATCATTAAAAACTCAGGAAACAACAGGTGCTGGAGAGAATGTGGAGAAATAGGAACATTTTCATACTGTTGGTGGGACTATTAACTATTTCAACCTTTGTGGAAGACAGTGTGGAATCCAGTTCTAGATTCCTCAAGGATCTAGAACTAGAAATACCATTTGACCCAGCCATCCCATTATTGGGTATATACCCAAAAGATTATAAATCATGCTGCTATAAAGACACATGCACACTTATGTTTATTGTGGTACTATTCACAATAGCAAAGACTTGGAACCAACCCAAATGTCTATCAATGATAGACTGCATTAAGAAAACGTAGCACATATACACCATAGAATACTATGCAGCCATAAAAAAGGATGAGTTCATATCCTTTGCAGAGATATGGATGAAGATGGAAACCATCGTTCTCAGCAAACTATCGCAAGGACAAAAAACCAAACACTGCACGTTCTCACTCATAGGTGGGAACTGAACAATGAGAACACTTGGATACAGGAAGGGGTACATCACATGCCAGGGCCTGTCGAGGGGTGGGGAGAGGGGGGAGGGAGATATACCTACATTAGAAGATATACCAAATGTAAAGGATGAGTTAATGGATGCAGCACACCAACATGGCACATGTATACATAGGTAACAAACCTGCATGAAAGGATGAGTTCATGTCCTTTGTAGGGACATGGATGAAGCTGGAAATCATCATTCTGAGCAAATATCACAAGGACAGAAAACCAAACACCACATCTTCTCACTCATAGGTGGGAATTGAACAATGAGAACACTTGGACACAAGAAGGGGAACATCACATGCCAGGGCCTGTCATAGGGTGGGGTGGGGGGAAGGATAGCATTAGGAGATATACCTAATGTAAATGACAAGTTAACGGGTGCAGCACACAAACATGGCACATGTAGACATATGTAACAAACCTGCACGTTGTGCACATGTACCCTAGAACTTGAAGTATAATTTTAAAAAAAAGAAGAAGAAGAAGAAGAAAGAAAGGAACGATGCAAGCAAAAAAAAAAAAAAAAGAAAGAAATCTACCTGGTGCCCTACTCTAGTTGTGCTGAGTTGCCTCCCAAGCCACAAATCCTTGTTCTTCCCACTATTGCCTCCCCTTTCCACAAGCAAAAGAATTCTCTCACCATGGCCACCACTGCCCCAGACCTACAAAGAGTACTGCCTGGGTACTGTCCATGTTCACTCAAGGTGCAGTGGCTCTTCAGTCATCTTGTGGTGAATGTTGCCATGCCTGAGACTCACCCTGTTAAGACAGTGGGCTTGCCTCTAGCCCAGGGCAGGTCCAGAAATGCCATCCAAGATCTGAGACCTGGAATCAGAGACGCCAGGAGCCTACTTGGTGCTCTGTCTCAGTGTGGCTGAGCTGGTACCTAAGTTGCAAGACAAAGTCCCCTTTACTCTTCCCTTTACTCTTCTCCTTTTCTCAAGCAGAAGGACTCTCTCCCCATAGCCACCACAGATGGGACTGTGGTGGGTCGCATTTAAAACCAGTATGTCTCTGAGTATTACCCAAGGCATGGGGAGTACTGCCTGGCTACCATTACTGATTATTCAGGGCCCAAACGCTCTTTAGTCAGCAGGTGATAAATTCTGCCATGACTGGGTTCTTCCCTTCAAGGCAACAGGTTCCCTTCTGGCCCAGGGTATGTCTAGAAATGTCACTTCGGAGCTAGGGCCTGGAATAGCTGCCTCAAAACTCTGCTCAGTGCCCTACCCTACTGTGGCTGAGCTGCCATCCAAGTTGCAAGACAAAATCCTCTTTATTATTCCCTCTCTTCTACTCAAGTGGAGGGAAGGAATCTCTCCCAGAGGTTTGAGTTGTGCTGCCAGAGGTTGGGAGAGAAGTGGCACAAGCACTCCTTTGGCCACACTGGCTGGCATTTCACTAGGTTGCATGTTGCCCAAGTCCACTGGTTCTGAGACCAGCACAGCACGAGGACTTGGCTCAGCAGGACTTGCTAGTCCTTGTGGCCTAGACTGTCTTTTGAGTTTATTTAGGACCCCCAGAGCACTTTAGCCTGCTGTGAAAGGGCTTGCCAGATGGGTGATTCTCCTCTGACTACGGCTATTCCAAAGGCTCCTTTCATGGTCACCAGCTGAATTCTGCATGGTGTTGCTTTCCACTGTGACAGGGTAGCATTGAGTTCCAATGCAAAGTCCCACAATCACTGCACTCTCCCTCCCACCAAGCACACAGATTCTCTCTCCACACCACACAAGCATTGCTGGGGGGTGAATGGAGGCCTTGTGTAGGCAGTTCAAGACTGTCCTTCCTAACTCTCCAGTGCCCCTTTCAGTTATATGAAGTTAAACCAGGTACTGTGAATGCTCATCTGATTTTTGGTTCTTAAGCAGGTGCTTTTTTGTGTGAATAGTGGTTCAATTTGCTGTTCCTGGGGGGAGGACAATTGGTGAAGGCTTCTATTTGGCTATCTTGCCTCATTCTGTTTTTCCTTTTTCATTGTTTCATCCACTGTTCCCAGAATCTATGTGAATCATCTAAAAAGTGTACCGGGATTAAAGCTCAAATGAGAAATGAGAAACAAGAGGATATTTCTTGAATTGCCAGATTCCACTAAGCAGATAATTTGTTGAAGAGAAAGTCCTGAAGATGGACAGCCTGGTCTCCAGAATGGAAGACATTGGCTGCTAAGTCCACATATACTTTATGTCCACTATAAAGTAGGGGGAGAGATCTGGATTCTTCCATTTCCCCCGTAGGACTCTACCTTTTACTATCTGCAGACCATACCCACCCCAGGTTGGGAGTCACTGGATTACCAAACCTTCCTCCCTCAGGGCACACTCAATAAACTAGTGCATTCTTATTTACAATTTAAAATAAATCTGGGGGAAGAAAGAAAGAAAACAAAATCTAAATTCAACATTTAAATTTAGCTAGCTAAATTTTTAGAAGAAAAAAACAGAAATGGAAATTGCCAGAGATGTTAGAAAATGTTTATGGGGATATTGTTAGAAAGCTCTGTTATGGTAAAAATAAAAAATAAAAACAGAGAGAAATGTTAATATAGTGTCTTATTTTTCTAGGAAGCAGTGCAAATATGAGAATCTGCATGCTTTCTTTCTCTGCAAAGCAAACTGGAATTGAAGAGAAATTAGGTTCCCAGAATCCTCAATCCTCATAGATCCAATGACAGAATACGGGCTTGGTATTATTAACAAGAACCCCAAAGTTCCACAGAATTCATTTAATTTCTAATCTATAGATTTCCTTAGAAATCTTAAAAATAAGGAGAGCTAAGAACATAATTATATTTTGCTGATTTCACAGATTATACCACTTCAATAATCACTTCAAGTTCAACTACGTTATGAAGTCTCCATCACTTCTTAGGAGGGCACCTCCCTTCCTGACAACTTACATAGTAGGTCTTAGCCTCCTTCCCCAAAGATGTTCAGTGGGTCCACTCAGAAGGCCCCCAACTGGAGAAACTGTAGTCAGCCACACTCTCACGCCACCTATAATATCAGGGCCTTTGTTTTACCTCAGGATTTTGCAACAACAAGCATCTGTGAAGTCAGGACAGTTAGAAGCACTGGAATAATGATCATCAAGTTAAAGAGGATTAACATAATAGCAATGTTCCACTAGTAGTATGTAATAATAACTATAATAACTTTTTGTTGACTTGCGCACAGCACGCTACTATATGCAGGTTTGAAGGGATTTTTAAGTATGTGTTTATTTTTATATATAACAAACACTACCTTTGTGAATATTAAACAGATACATTTGAAGTTTACCCCCATTTCCCTCTACCTCTGGATCTCAGTTTCTTTTGAGCTATCTTCCAGTTCACAAATCCTGTTTAACTATTTGTCTATTCTGTTGTTAAATCATATCATTGAACTCTTAATTTCAGTTATTGTATTTTTGAGTTCTACAATTTTTCTTTTCTTTTTTTTCAAATCTGCTATGTTCCTTTTTATGCTTTTTATGCTTTTAGTTTATTGCCAAAACATTCAAGCTTGGTTTTTATGTTGGTCAGACCTCACAATTTAAACTGAACCTGATTGGCTAACAGCTTAAAAACTTTTCTAAATAGGTAAAAGCAATGGAGGTTAAAAAGAGGAAGTTGCTTACAAAAGGACTTAGAAAAGTAATAATATTCCCAAATAAGGAAGGAACATAGATTGTGAGCTGGGACATGGCTGTGAGCACATCCAGCACAAATATCTTGGTTTAAGTACAAGGACATAGAATGTACTATGTGCTTGCGAGCATGTCTAGCACATATATCTTTGTTAAAGTACAAAGACATAGAATGTACTTATTCCTTTATGTCTAACAGCTACATAGGATAGGGCTTAACAAAGAGTTATTAAGAAAAAGCAAGAAGGCTTTGAAGAAAGTCTTTAAAAGAAACTATTATTTCTAACATTTATTATTAGTATCATCTTTTAACAAGAATGGAAACCTTGAAGAGGAACTTTTTACTTTCCACATTAAGCACAGAAAGCATAGTTGTTTTACAGTCTGTGTCTGGTAAATCCCATACCTGAAGGCTTAGTATGTTTTTTCCCTTGACTGTTGTTTCTGCTTATTGTGGTTTATGTCTTTGTGTGCTTAGTCATATTTGATTATGCACTGGACATTGTGCACAAGAACTTACTGTAGAAATTTCTTGAGACCTGTTATCTTCCTTCTAAAAGGGTTATTAATTGTACAGAATTTTGTTTTATTTTTTTCCAGGTGTCTGAGGACATGAGCCATCCAGAATCACCTTAGTCTCAATTTAGGGCTTAAGATTTTTTGTGCCACCAAGATCAGGACCTCTCAAACTTTAGTGTGCTTACACATCACCTGTTGATCTTGTTAAAGTGTAAATTCTGAGTTAGATGACTTGGGGTAAGCCCTAAGACTCCACCTTTTTACAAAGCCCCCAAGTGATGTCAGTGCTACTGGTACACAGGCTACATTTTTTAAAAATAACTAAGACTTACATGTCTTAAAGCAACATACAGATTTTTTTTTCTTTTTTTTAGACAGGGTCTGTCTCTGTTGCCCAAGCTGGAGTGCAGTTGCATGATCTCAGCTCACTGCAACCCCTGCCTCCTGAACTCAGCCATCCTCCCACCTTAACCTCCTGAGTAGCTGGAACTGCAGGCACATACCACCACACTCAGATAATTTTTGTAGAGATGGAGTTTTGCCATGTTGTCCAGGCTGGTCTCAAACTCAAGCGATCTCCCTGCCTAGGCCTCCCAAAGTGCTGAGATTACCAGTACAAGCCACTGTGCCTGCCCTACAGTTCTTTTTGAGGGCTATTTTACTTTCAATTCATTCTAACATGGGTATTTTCTAATTGATTTCTGCTTCCAGTAATTCTAATAGTTCATCTGTAGATTATTTTTCATTTTCTTCATAAACAATCATGTTGTCTGAAAATAATGACAATTGTATTTCTTTTTTTCTAACCTTCTATCATTTATTTGTTTTTCTAACTGTATTGCACTGGCCAGGACCTCTAGTACAATAGCACATAGTAAGCATTTATGCCTCACGCCTGATCGCAAGAGGAAAGCATTCAATCTTTCACTGTTATCATGTTCACCATAAGATTTTGTACATATGCTTTATTAAATTAAGAAAAATTTCCTCTATGCCTAGTTTACTAAGAGATTTTTTTGTGGTTTTAAAAATAATGAATAGATATTAAGCTTCATCAAATGCTTTTAAATATATCATTACATATATTGTTGATATGGAGAATTACATTGATTTTCAAATGTTAAACCAACCTTCCATTCCTAGAATAAATTTAACTTGATCACAATGTAGTCCCTTTTCATATAGTGCTGGATTTGACTTGCAAATATTTTGTTTAGCAATCTTATATCAATGTATATGATAGAGGTTGGCCTATAATTTTCTTTTCATTTAATATTCTTTTCAGTTTTGATATTGTACTAGTCTGGGTTCTCCAGAGAAGCACAACCACGTGTGTGTGTGTGTGTGTGTGTGTGTGTGTGTGTGTGTGTGTGTGTGTGTAGATAGAGACAGAGGCAGAAGGACAGAAAAGACCACGAGAGAGATGTATTATAAAGAACTGACTTGTGCATTTACAGAAGCTGAGAAGTGCCATGATCTGCAGTCAGCAAGCTGGACCCTAAAGAGAACTGGCACTATAGTTCCAGTCTGATCTGAAGGCCTGAGAACCAGAAGAGCCAACGGTGTAAGTTCCAACCAGAGTCCAAATCTGAAGGCAGGAGAAGATTCATGTTCCAGCTCAAAACTAGGCAGGCAGACAGAGTGAATTCTCCCTCACCCAGCCTTTTTGTTCCATTCAGGCCTACAATGAATTGGATGAGGCCTCTCCACATTGGGGAAAGCAATCTACTTTACTCAGTCTATCAATTCAAATATTAATTTCATCCAGAAACACCCACAGAGGCATACCCCGTATAATGTATAATCAAATATCTGGGCACATTGTGGTCCAGTAAAATTGACAATAAAATCAACCATCACAGTTACCAAAGTTATGGTGACTTCATGCAAGTTGGGAAGTATTCCTCTTGTTTTATTCTTTGGAAAAAGTCTGTAAGATTGGTATTATTTCTTCCATACATAGCTGTTAAAATTCACTGGTAATCTATCAGGGTGTACAGTTTTTGCTGTGGGAAGTTTTATCAGTCAGGATTTAACCAGAGAAGGAGAGCAACTAGAGTATATATAAGGATTTATTAGAGACTTGATTTTTGTATAGCTGTGGTTGCTGATTAAGTCACCTATAAGGTTATTGTCTTCAGACAATATTAGAGTGTGAAATCTGCAAGGCAGGCCATGGAGAAAGGAAGATGGATGTAAAGTTGTGGAGAGCAAGAACAAGCTGGAAGACACAGGAATGAGCTGGAGCACATGAGAGTAGACTGGAACTGATGTCAATTTTTCTTGCCTCTGACCTTGAATGTTTGGCTGAGAAGTTTTGTTTTATGTTTGGTTGTTTAATTATTAATTTTATTTCCTTAGTAAGTTTTCTATTTCTTCTTGTATCTCTTGTGGTAAACTATATTTTTGAGACATTAATTGGTATAAAATTGTTAATAATGTCCTCTTATTTTCTTTATAATATTTGTAAGATCTATAGTTATGTCGACTTTTTCATTCCTGATGTTGGTCAGTTTTGCCTTCTTTCTTTCCTTTTTCTTCTGATCAGTCGTACCATAGAGTTTTCAATTTTATTAGTTTTTTCAAAGGACTCCGCCTTTGGTTTTGTCACTTTTATCTATTGCAGTTGTTTGTTTTCCAGTTCATTAATTTCTGGTCTTATCCTTTTTTCCTTTATTCTACTCTCTTTTGGGTTTAATTTTCTGTTCCCTTTTCAGCTTCTCTTGATGGGTACTTCTGTAACTGATTTTTAGTCAGTGTTCTTTTCCAATTCATGCATTTAAGTCTACATATTTTCCTCTAAACACAAAACAATATCATATAACTTTTGATATGCCATATTTTCATTACTATTTAGTTCAAAATATTTTCTGATTTTCCTTGTGGTCTTTTTTTGACCCATGGATTACCTAGAAGTTTATTATTCTATTTCCAATATTTGGGACTTTCCCATTATCTTTTTGTTATTTGTTTCTAGCTTAGTCTTATCACCATCAGAAAATATAATCCTGTATGAAGTCAATATTTTGACATTTGTTGAGTCTTGCTTTTTGGCCTAGCATATGGTCTGTTTTGGTAAATGTTCTGCAGGCACTTGAAAACAATGAGTAACTTGAAGTTCCTTGGGGCACTGTTCTGCACATGTCACTTAGATTAATTGCATTGTTCACACTTTCTCCTTGTTTTAACATTTACTGAGAGAGGTGTATTGAAACCTCCCACTTAGCTAAGCCATTGACATAGAAATTAAGATTCCAAGAGCTTGATGAGTAAGCAGGAGGCTAAAAAATAAAGATGTTAATCTGATTTGCATTAGAAATTAATAGAAATTTGGGGAAGATATGAACAACTAGGAAGAAAATAAGATATTGCCAAACTACATGATGTGAAGAAGAGAAAAGATTTGCAAAGCAAGGGAATATCTAATTACCCCATTTGAATATGTTTTGAGTTTCTACAATGAAAACCCTTCTCTATCTTCCCAAATAGTCAGTAAAAGTTGCTACCCACTAAGACACATAGTCAGAGACTTTTATTTGTTTCTTTTGAGGAAGTTAAGAAAACAACCAAACTCTCTGTATGCTTGGCATAGAACAGAGGCAGCTCCTGCTGTCTGTTTGTGGATCTGCCTCCCCAGGCACTAACAACGTGTTTTAAATGCATTATTTGCTTGCATTTACCTTGCACGGTAGCATGATTTGGGTGTCAGAAATGCAATGAGACCACGTATAAATTGAAATATGACAGTACAAGGAGATCAGTGAGAGAGATGCCTATAAGAATGTGAGTCTTGTCTCCTTCACTTCCAAATTCACAGAAATCTTGGGAAGACACTGTCTTCTGGCACATGGGTTATATAACCTTGCAGTATTGTTGTCAGGAGATAACATTGGTAAAGCATCTAACTCAATAGGGGGTAAATAATCAGTAGTTGCTATTCAAGCTGTCTTTGTATTTTCCCATCTCCCACACTTGGTGTTTAGGGCAATGTCTTTTTCAGTTAAGTGACACCTCCCACCACTACCACATGCCTAGTACAGTATAATGGATAAAATGGACACTGAATAAATATGTTTGTTGTTGCCAGATTCCCAAAGATGTTCAAATATATTTTAAGGACTGTGTTGCTTATGTATTGATACAAAACAAATTACCCCATTACATAGTGGCTTAAAACAACAAACAGTTATTATCTGTCAAGATTTGGGACAAGTTAAGTTAGGTGCTTAGGGCTCAGGATCTCTCACGAAGTTGTAGCCAACATGGGGCTGAAGTTATCTGAAGTTTTTCTGGGGCTGGAGGTTCCACATCTAAGGTGACTCACTCTGGCTATTGGCACAAGGCCTCAGTTCCTCACCACCTTTCCATGGGGCTGCTCACAACACAGCAGCTGGCTTCTCTCAGAACCAAGATAGTGAGATTAAGACAGAATCCCCAGTATTGTTTATAACCCAGACTTGGAGTCACATACCATCTCTTTCACTTTATTCTCTTCATTAGAAGTAAGTCACTAAGTCTAGCCCACACTAAAAGAGAAGTGAACGAGGTTCCAGCTTTTGAAGAAACTGCAGGATCACTCATGGACTCATCTTTAAAACCACTGTAGGAATGCAATGTTTTGAACATGGCAATGTTCTCAGTATATGATATGGTTTGGAGTTTGTCCCCACTAAATCTCAACTTAAATCATGGCTTCCATAATCCCCAAGTGTCATGAGAGGGACCTGGTGAGAGATAATTAAGTCATGGGGGAGGTCACCCACATGCTGTTCTCATGATAATGAGTGAGTTCTCATGAGATCTGATGGCTTCATAGGGACTTTTCCCTTTTTGCTCAGCACTTCTGCTTCCTGTCACCATGTGAAGAAGGATGTGTTTGCTTCCCCTTCCACCATGATTGTAAGTGCCCTGAGGCCTCCCCAGCCCTGCAGAACTGTGAGTCAATTAAACTTCTTTCCTTTATAAATGATCCAGTCTTGGACAGTTCTTTATAGCAGCCTGAGAACAGACTAGTATGATACACTTTCGTTAAAAAGATCTGAGGAATCTCCTTAGATTGTGATGTAATACTTTTGGAAACTTTCTGACAACTTTTATCCCTGCCCCAAAAGGCAAAGCAGCATTCAGTGTCCTTTCCAGTTCTAAGACTTCAGGTGCCTCCATGGCCAACATTCAAATCATTATCTTCCATGGAGATGGTGCTGTTGTGTTGAATTCTCCCCCTTTGTCTGCCTACTTGATTCTACAGAAGGAAAATCACTTCATGGGACCCTTCTGTGTGTTAAAGTATGCTTGCTGAGAGCCGGGTGGCCTGACTGATTGGAGACATCAGCACAGGGTGCCATGTACAGCCATGAAGAGGTGTAAGCATGGGGAAAAGACAGACAACCCCTCACAGTTCAGGGAAGGATGGTGATGGGCTGCTGCTCATGTTAAGTCAGTAATAGTCACATGCACGTTATTCTTCTAGTAATTAGACTTAATTTGTTAAACATTTTCCCCAGCTTTGTCCCAAGAAGGGTTTAAAATTGCTTGATTTTCACAAGTAATCCTTCCAGCTCACCAACAAATCAATGTCTGGCTGGGTGCAGTGGCTCACCCTTGTAATCCCAGCAGTTTGGGAGGCTGGTGGGAGGATTGCTTGATCCCAGAAGTTTGAGACCAGTCTGAGCAACATAGTGAGACCTCTTCTCTACAAAAAATTAAACAATTAGCCAGGTATGGTTGCAAGCACCTATAGTCTCAGATACCCCAAGGGCTGAGGTGGGAGGATCACCCAAGCCCAAGAGATCAAGGGTACAGTGAGCAGTGATCGCACTACTGCACTTTAGCCTGGGCAACTGAGAGAGATCTTGTCTCAAAAAAAAACAAAAAACAAAATCCTATTTTTTAAGCCTTAAAGATCAAGGTGGCAGTGAGCAGTGATCACACCACTGCACTTTGCCTGGGCAACTGAGAGAGATTTTGTATCAAAAAAAGAAAACAAAAAAAAAGTCCTATTTCTAAACCTTAAAAAGATAAGACGTTTTTAATTATTTTAACTCCATGGTGAAACTTTCTTATATTACCCCACATTCTATTTTTTATCAAAATTTAGGGAAAACAATTTGGAGAAATGTTTTTATTAAGCAACATGGTTTATAAATTGAGGTAATTTCCCACTGTATAGATACCATGTTTGTTTTTAAGTTGAGGTTGTTCATATGTACTTTCCCACTTTCATTAATCTCTTCTTTTCATCTTACATACTTTTTTTCTTAGATTTGCCCAGCCAATAGCTTCTTGTTTTAAATGTTTCATAAAAAGTATTTAGGAGTATTCATATGAAAATGATGGTTGTTTTCATAATTGTGTCCTTCTTTGTAGGATCCAAATCTAAAAAATTTAAAAAAAAATGTCATTGACATGTAAAAACCATTCAGAAAGGTATGTTCTTATGCAAAATTTCAACCATAAAATAAAATAGTAAATGAATAAATAAAAAAGATTCATGCATATGTGAAAGGCAGACTAAAATTTTAACCCCCAAAGTCCTCTTTCCATGGTTACGGATAATTCCAAAAGCACAACTGGCTAACCTTGCCGAAAAATAAGTCTAGATTTTCGTTCTAGTCTTGAGTTTGAATAATATTTGTTTATATGAAAGGGGTCATGAAACCTGAAATGTTATTCATGTTACATTTATGCATATAAAAATCTATTTTGGCAGAACTTCTAAATTTTCTACATGTGTTAATGTGCTGCAGATTAGGTCTTTACTTTGAACATGAATAACTAATTAATTACACAGCTCTGGTTGATATGATAGAATACAAAAGACACTAGGAAGAAAGCTAAGACTTGTACATAAGAGACCACTTCCTTCCTTTTCTTCATAAGCAACCAATATATCTAACCTCTGTCATGTAAAAGACAGGAGATCTGCTTCCTTTGTCATCTTCAAAGAATAATAATAAGGAATATAAAATTTAACATAATCTTTGATTCTGCTATTTCACATCTAGAGCTAGACCCTAAGGAAGTAATCAAGGTTATGCTCAAATAGATAAGAAGTCCTTAGAAGACTTTTTATAATAATAAAATAATAAATATGGAAAAATAACAAAATTGATTAGCTAAATTTTGGTGCATCCATACAATGAAATATTATGCAATCATTAAAAAATATTTGAAGAAGAATACTTTATTTCGGAATGAAGTTCATAATATACTAGTTGGATGAAATAATCAGATTAGCAAATAGAACAAAAACACACATGTACACACAGATATACATACATACATATATGTGTCACACATTTACAAAGGTGGGATAATTGTGTGATGTATAGATATATACAAGAGTGATGTCAGCAAGATGATAAAATAGGACTTTCCAGTGCTTTTCCTTGTAGAAACATCCATTTGAACAACTATCCATGCATAAAAATATCTTCACAAGAGTTAAAGATTTCAGATGAGAGAGTATAGCACTTGAATGTATTACAGAAATAAGAAAAGGCTCATTGAGAAGGGTAGGAAGGACAACTTCACATTACTTCTATCACTCCTCCCCCAAGACTAGGAGCACAGTAAGTAGAGAGATAGATACTCTTCACGGGCTGAAAGGAGTGAAGTAAGCACCCAACTTTGCCACAGACCCCAGCACCAAGTCCAGGCCAATGAACATTAGCACCAGGCTGGCACCCACAGAACAAGCTTCCAGGCCAACCTAAACATGAGGCCATCCCCAACAACCCCAGGCCCTAAACTGGCCCTAGCAAATTCAGGCTCCAGGCCCACCCAAGGCTCCAGACTGGCACCAGTGCCAGGACACCCCGAAAATCCCCAGACTCCAGGCTAGAACACATGGACCTAGCCTTTAGGCCTGCCGCAGCTCCCGACCAACTCTGTGGTCCCTGACTCCAGTGCCCATGGACCTGGCCTCTAGAGCAATACCCACAGTCCCAGCCTCCAAGCCTACCCCAGTGCTAGGCTGGCCCCTATGCAACCAGCTCCAGGCCACCCCACATAACCCCAGGCACCAGGTTAGCATTGCCAGTTCCAGGCTCCAGATTGGGCCCTGTGAACCCAGGCTCTAATGCACTGCAGCTCCAGACCAGTCCCTGCAGCCCCAGGTAACAGAATCTAGGCCAGCTCCAGCAATTCCAGAGTACAGGCCCACCATAGGAGACCCCAGCACTGGTTCAACATAGGAGGCCCAGGCTTCATGGGCCCAAGTTCCAGGTCTATCCCAATGCACCCAGGCACCAGTCTCATTTCAACACCAGGGTGGCTCCTGCAGACTCAGGCTCAAGGCCTAACCCCACACACCTACTCCTGGAATCAGGTTGGCTGTCATGGACCCAGAATTCAAGTCCAGTCCCTATTGACACAGGCTCTGGGCCCATCCCAATGGACCCCAGCACCAGACTGACCCCATAGACCCAGACACAAGGCCTATCCACTTGCTAACCCAGGCACCAAGCAAGTCTGCCCAAGAACTCTAGCATAAGCCCATGCATGAGCCCAGCTAGATAGCCCACTGAGAATCTTTGGACCAGCCAACTAGTAAACGCTTTCCCTGCCAAAGCCAATCTGTAAAGAGTAGAAGAGGTACCCACTTTTTCAAATGTGCAGAAACCAGGGCATGTCCACAAGGATCACAAATAATCAAGGAAACATGATACCACCAAAATAACAAATAAAGCACAAGTAACTGATGCTAATTAAAAACTGACTAATAAAAAATTCAAAATAATCATCTTGAAGCACCAATGAAAGACAGAGAGCCAAATCATGAGTGAACTCCCAGTCACAATTGCTTCAAAGAGAATAAAACACCTAGGAATGCAAGTAACAGGGGATGTGAAGGACCTCTTCAAGGAGAACTACAAACCACTGCTCAATGAAATAAAAGAGGACACAAACAAATGGAAGAACACTCCATGCCCATGGATAGTAAGAATCAATATCGTGAAAATGGGCATACTGACAAAGGTAATTTATAGATTCAATGCTATCCCCATTAAGCTACCAATGACTTTCTTCACAGAATTGGAAAAAAACTACTTTAAACTTCATATGGAACCAAAAAAGAGTCTGCATTACCAAGAAAACCCTAAGTCAAAAGGACAAAGCTGGAGGCATCACGTTACCTGACTTCAAACTGTACTACAAGGCTACCCTAACCAAAACAGCATGGTACTGGTACCAACACAGACATATTGACCAAGGGAACAGAACAGAGGACTCAGAAACAATACCACACATCTACAACCAACTGATCTTTGACAAACCTGACAAAAACAAGAAATGGGGAAAGGATTCCCTATTTAATAAATGGTGCTGGGAAAACTGGTTAGCCATAAGTAGAAAGCTGAAACTGGATCCCTTCCTTACACCTTATACAAAAATTAATTCACGATGGATTAAAGACTTAAATGTTAACCCTAAAACCATAAAAACCATAGAAGAAAACCTAGGCAATACAATTCAGGACATAGGCATGGGCAAGGACTTCATGTTTAAAACACCAAAAGCAATGGCAACAAAGGCCAAAATTGACAAATGGGATCTAATTAAACTAAAGAGCTTCTGCACAGCAAAAGAAACTACCACCAGAGTGAACAGGTAACCTCCAGAATGGGAGAAAATTTTTGCAATCTACTCATCTGACAAAGGGCTAATATCCAGAACCTACAAAGAACTCAAACAAATTCACAAGAAAAAAACAAACAACCCCATCAAAAAGTGGGCAAAGGATATGAACAGACATTTCTCAAAAGAAGACATTTATGCAACCAACAGACATGAAAAATTGCTCATCATCACTAGCCATCAGAGAAATGCAAATCAAAACCACAATGAGATACCATCTCATGCCAGTGAGAATGGCAATCATTAAAAAGTCAGGAAACAACAGGTGCTGGAGAGGATGTGGAGAAATAGGAACACTTTTACACTGTTGGCAGGACTGTATACTAGTTCAACCATTGTGGAAAACAGTATGGCGATTCCTCAAGGATCTAGAACTAGAAATACCATTTGACCCAGCCATCCCATTACTGGGATTTATAACCCAAAGGATTATAAATCATGCTGCTATAAAGACACATGCACAGGTATGCTTATTACAGCATTATTCACAATAGCAAAGACTTGGAATTAACCCAGTCATCAATGACAGACTGGATTAAGAAAATGTGGCCCATATACACCATGGAATACTATGCAGCCATAAAAAAGGATGAGTTCGTGTCCTTTGTAGGGACATGGATGCAGCTGGAAACCATCATTATCAGCAAACTTTCACAAGATCAGAAAACCAAACACTGCATGTTCTCACTCGTAGGTGAGAATTGAACAATGAGAACACTTGGGCACAGGAAGGGGAACATCACACACTGGGGCCTGTCATGGGTTGGGGGAGGGATAGCATTAGGAGATATACCTAATGTAATTGATGAGTTAATGGGTGCAGCACACCAACATGGCACATGTGCACATATGTAACAAACCTGCACATTGTGCACATGTACCCTAGAACATAAAGTGTAATAAAAACAAAATAAAATAGTAATCATCTTGAAGCTAAGTGAGCTACAAGAGAACACAGATAGACAACTAAACAAAATAAGAAAAAGAGTACAGGAACTGAATGAGAAGTTCAATAAAGAGATAGAAATCATAAAAAAGAACCAAACAGAAATTCTAGAGCTAAGAAACATCATAACTAAACTGAAAAGTTTAATGAAGAGATTCAACAACAGACTCAACCAAGCAGAAGAATCAGAGAGCTCAAAGTATGGTCATTCAAAATTACCCAACCAGAGTAACAGAAAAAAGAGTGAAAAAGTGAAGATAGCCTAAAGAAATTATAGGTCATCATTAAGTAAACCAATATACCTTATTGGTGTTCCAGAAGAAGCAGAGAAAGAAGGAAATCGGGGAAGAAATCTTATTTAAAGAAAAGCAGCTGAATACTTTCCAAATTTGGATAGGAAGATTAACATGCAGATCCATGAAGCCCAAAGCACCCCCACATATATTAAATATAATGAGATTGCCACCAAGACACGTTATAATCAAATTTTTAAAAATCGAAGACAAAAAGAAAATTTTGCAAGCAGTAAGAGAAAAACAAAGAGAAAAAACATTCAAAGGAACCCCTATAAGATTATCAGTGTATTTCTCAGTAGAAACCTCGCAGGTCAAAAGAAATTGAGATGATGTATTCAAAGTGCTAAAAGAAAACAAGAATTCTGCCAACCAATAATTCTATATAGCAAGGCTGTCCTTCAGGGACAAGGAGAGATAAGGACTTTCCCAAAGAGACAAAAGCTGCAGGAGTTCATCATCATTAGACACACCCTGTGAGAAATGCTAATGGGAGTTTTTCAAGCTGAAATGAAAGGACATTTACAATGTGAAAGTGTAAAACTTATTGTAAAGTTAACAATATAGTCAAATTCAGAAAACATTAATACTTTAATACTTATGCAGCATCATTTTAAACTCTAGTGTAAAAGTTAAAAGACAGAAGTATTAACATAACTACAAAAATTTGTTAATGGGTACATGATATATAAAATACATGAATTGTGACATCAATAACATAAAATGTAGTGGGAGGAAAAGCTAAATCTCAGAGTTTTTATATGCAGCAGACAAAGTTGTTTCCAGCTGAAAATAAATAATTATGTTTTATGTAAGACTCATGGTATCTACAAATATAAAACCTATGGTAGATACACAGAAGATAAAGAGAAAGCAATTAAAGCATACTATTACCAAAAAATCATCGAATCATAAGGGAAAAGAGTAAGAATAGAATGAAGGAACTGTAAAACAGTCAGAAAACAATTCTTTAAATGGCAATACTAAGTCCTTAACTATCAATAATTACTTTAAATGTAAATGGATTAAATTCTCTAATCAAAAGACAGAGTGGCTAAGTGGATTTAAAAAAATAAATTATAAGAAATTGCTGCCTATAAAAAAAACTCACTTTAGCTTGAAGGATATACATAGACTGAAAGTAAAGGTTTGGAAAGATATTCCATGCAAATGATAACCAAAAGTGATGAGGGGTGGCTCTACTTAGACAAACTAGACTTTAAGTCAAAAACTGTCAGAGGAGACAAAGTAGGTCATTGTACTAAAGGGCTCAATTCATCAATATAATATAATAATTATAAATATATGTGCACCCACCATCAGAGCACCTAAATATATAAAGAAAATATTAACAGAACTGAAGGGAGAACTAGACAGCAATACAATGGTAGTAGGGGACTTCAATAACCCACTTCCAACAATGGATAAATCATCCAAATAGAAAATCAACAAGGAAACAGTAGACTTGAACAACATTATAGACCAAATCGACCTAACATATAGAGAGAGCATTTCATCCAACAGCAGCAGCATATACATTCTTTTCAGGTGCAAGTGAAAGGAAAATAAATCTTGTGGCCCCAAAATCACTAAGCTAGAGGGAAAAGTCAAGCTGGGATCCACTTAGGGCAAACCTGCCTCCCATTCTATTCAAAGTCATCCCTCTGCTCACAGAGATAAATGCATATCTGACTGCCTCTTTTGCAGAGGCTAATCAGAAACTCAAAAGAATGTAACCATTTGTCTCTTATCTATGACCTGAAAGCCTCCTCCCTGCTTCGAGATGTCCTGCCTTTGCTTCCAGTTGTCCTGCCATCCTGGACTGAACCAATGTTCATCTTACATATGTTGATTGATATCTCATGTCTCCCTAAAATACATAAAACCAAGCTGTGCTCTGACCACATTGGGCACATATCTTCAGGACCTCCTGAGGCTGTGTAACAGGTGTGCATCCATAACTTTGGCAAAATAAACTTCCTAAATTGACTGAGACCTGTCTCAGACTTTGGGGTTTCATAAATGCATGGAACATTCTCCAGGACAAAACTTATGTTAGGCCACAAAACAAGCCTTAACAAGTTCTAGAATACTGAAATCATTTTGAGTATCCTTTCCAACAACAATAGTTAAATTACAAATCAATAACAGGAGGAAAATTGGAAAATTCACAAATATGTAGAAATTAAACAACACTTGCCTAAACAGATAATGGATCAAAGAAGAAATCAAAAGGAAAAATTTAAATTTTGTTGAGACAAATAAAAATGGAAACACAATATACCCAAACTTATGGGACATAGCAAACACAATTTTAAAAGGGAAATTTTGTAGCAATAAACACCTACATTATGAAAAAATAAAGACATCAAACAACCTAACTTTATACCTGTGGGAGCAGAAAAAGAACAAGGCCCAAAGTCAACAAAAGAAAGGAAAATAATAAATATCAGAGCAAAAATAATGAAATAGAGGATAGAAAACTTAAAAAATGTCTATGAAACTAAGAGTTGTTTTTTTGAAAAGATAAAATGGACAAACTGTTAGCTGGACTTACTAAGAAAGAGAGAAAAATCAAATTAATAAAATTATAAATCAGTGTGGAAATGTTAAACTGATACCGCAGAAACACAAATAATCATAAGTGACTACTATGAGCAATAATACGCCAAAAAATTGGATAGCCTAAAAGAAAGAAATGGACGAGTTCATAGCAACAATCTACCAAGACTGACAGATGAAGAAATTCAAAATCTGGACAGTTCAATAATGCATAAGGAAATTGCATCAGTAATCAAAAACCTCCTCAAAAGCAAAAAGCCCAGATCCAATGGCCTCACTGGTGAATTCTACAAAACATCTAAAGAAAAATTAGGCCAAGTATGGTGGCTCATGCCTGTAATCCCAGCACTTTGAGAGGCCAAGGCAGGCAGATCACCTGAGGTGAGGAGTTTAAGACCAGCCTGGCCAATATGGTGAAACCCTATCTCTACTAAAAGTACAAAAATTAGCTGGGCATGGTGGCAGGTGCCTATAATCCCAGCTACTGAGAAGGCTGAGGCAGGAGAATTGCTTGAACCGGGGAGGCAGAGGTTGCAGTAAGCTGAGATCATGCCATTGCATTCCAGCATGGGTGACAAGAGTGAGACTCTATCTCAAAAAAAAAAGAAGAAGAAGAAGAAAAGAAGAAAGAAAAATTAATTCCCATCCTTCTCCAACTCTTTCATAATTGAAGAGGAGGGACCACTTGCAAATTCAGTTTATGAGGCCATTATTAGCCTGTTACCAAAGCCAGACAAGGATGCTACAAGAAAAGCAAATTATAGGCCAATATCCCTAATGAACACACATGTAGAAAATCCTCAACAAAATGCTAGCAAACTGAATTCAACAGTATATTAAAAGGATCATACACCATGATCAAGGGGAATTTATCCTTAGGATGCAATGATAGTTAAATATATGCAAACCAATAGATATGATACAATGTATTAACAGGGTAAAAGACAAAAATCATGTGATCATCTCAATAGATGCAGAAAAGCATCTGAAAATTTGAACTTTTCATGATAAAAACTCTCAACAAATTAGGCATAGCAGAAATAGACCTCATCATAACAAAGGCCATATATGACAACCCACAGCTAACATCAATACCCAGTGATTAAAAGTTTAAAGCTTTTACTCTGGGATCAGGATCAAGACAAGGATGCCCACTCTCAGCACTTCTATTCAACATAGTACTGAAAGTCCTAGCTAGAGCAATTAAGCAAGTAAAAGAAATAAAATACATCTAAATTGGAAAGGAAAAATTTAAATTGTCCCTATTTGCAGATGACAAGAATATATATATGTATTATATATATATAATATTTTATATATATATCTAAAAACTCCACTGAAAAACTGTTAGAATTAATAAATTCAGTAAATTTGCAGGATACAAGATCAGCTTATAAAAATCAGTAGCATTTCTATATACTACCAATGAACGATTGGAAAAAGAAATCAAGAAAACAATCCCATTTACAATAGCATCAAAAAATACTTAGGAATAAATTTAACCAAGGAGGTAAAATACCTGTACACTGAAAACCATAAAATGATGATGAAAGAAATTTAAGAGCACAAATTAATGGAAACATATCTTGTGTTCATGAATTGGAATAATCAATATTGTTAAAATATTCATACTACCCAAAGCAATCTGCAGATTCAAAGTAATCCTTATCAAAATTCCAATGACATTTTTCACAGGAATAGAAAAATCAACCCTAAAATTTGTATAAGACCACAAAACACCTCAGGTAGCCTAAGCAATCATAAGCAAAAAGAACAAAGCTGAGGGCATCACACTATCAGATTCCAAAATACACAACAAACCTGTAGTAATTAAAACAGCATGGTACTGGCATAAAAACAGATCTATAGATCAATAGAACAGAATAGAGAGCCTAGAAATAAATCCACACATTTACAGTCAATTGATCTTTGACAAAGGTACCCCAAACACACAATGAGGAAAGGACAACTTTCTCAATAAGCAGTGGTGGGGGAACTGGGTATCCACATGCAGAAGAATGAAATCGGACTCTTACCTCATACCATATACAAAAATCAACTCAAAATAGATTAAAGATTTGGGGACTTGAAACTGTGAAACTGCTAGAAGAAAACATCAAGAAAAATTTCTGACATTGGTCTGGGCAATGATTTTTTTAATATGATCCTTAAAGCAAAGGAAACAATAGCAAAAATAGACAAATGGGATTGTATCAAACTAATAGCTTCTATATAGCAAAGAAAACAATCAACAGAGTGAAGAGACAACCTACAGAATGAGAGAATATATTTACAAACCATATATATGTTGAGTATTCTTTATCCAAAATCACTGGAACCAGAAGTATTTCAGATTTTGGATTCATTTTTTGGAAAATTTGTATTACACTTACTGTTTGAGCATCCCAAATCCAAAAGTACAAAATCTGAAATGCCCCAAGCATTTCCTTTGAGCACTGTGTCCGTGCTCAAAAAGTTTTGAATTTTGGAGCATTCTGAATTTTGGATTTTTTTACTTGAGATGTTCAACCTATATCTAATACATGGCTAATATCTAAAATATATAAGAAACTCAAAAATCTTAATAGCAAGAAAACAAACATGGATAAATATTTCTCAAAAGAAGACATCCAAGTAGCCAGCTAGTATGTGAATAAATGCTCATCACTAATCAGGGAAATGCAAATTAAAAGCGCAACGATACATCACCTCACACCTGTTAAAATGGCTAGTGCCAGAAAGGCAAGACAGCAAATGTTGGCAGGAGATGTACAGCAAAAGGAACCCTTGTTCACTGTTGTGGGGAATGCAAATTAGTATAACCATTGTGGAAAACATTACAAAAGTTCCTTTAAAAATTTAAAATAGAACTACCATATGATCCAACAATCCCACTTCTTGGTATATATCCAAATGAAAGAAATTAATATTGAAGAAATATCTGTACTCCCACATTCACTGCAGCATTTTTCACTGGAGTCAAGAAATATAATCAACCTAAGTGTCCATTGACAGATGAATGGATAAAGAAAATGCAGCTATACACAAACATGTGTATGTATGGAATAGTATTCAGCCTGAAAAGAAGAAATCTTGTCATTTGTAACAACATGGATGAACCTAGAGGACATCATGCTAAGTGAAATAATCCAGACCCAGAAAGGCAAATACGTCATGATCTCATTTATATGTAAAATTTGAAAAAAATTGAACTCGTGGAAGCAAAGAGTAGAATGGTGGTTGCCAGGGGCTGGGGGAGATGAGGGTTGAGAAGATGTTGGTGAAATGATACAAAGTTTCAATTTGACAGGATGAAAAATTTCTGGAGATCTATTGTAAAGCATTGTGACTGTAGTTAATAATAATGTATTGTATATTTGAAAATTGCTATGAGAGTAGATCTTAAATACTCTCATCACAGTTTTAAAATTAAGACATGCCTTCTACTTATGCCTTTGTTATTTTCATAATTAAACTGAGTGAGAAAGCAAATCTAGCTCCCTTCACAGTTGGTTTGGATCAATCTGCCATTGTGGTTAGCCAAAAATATTTTATTTGGATTTCTCTGCACTCCTGCTACATAAAGAATAATGACACAAGAAAATCCTTTCCTTCCCTGATTTTCTAGCTTCAAGAAACCATCTCAATAAGCAAAAGGAGGGAATCCTTCTATTTTACTTCTACCATTACTAGTGGAAATTCTAAGGTTGCTTTTGCAGCTACTGTTAAACCACAAGCATTCACTATGCACTATTCTAACAACTTTTTGTGCCATGCATGCTTCATATAGCCTTAGGAGGTAACCACTACTATTTTTCCCATTTTTAGATGAGGCACTTGAGGCTCAGAGAGGTTAAGCAACTGGCCCACAGTTGCCCAGCTGTTCACTGGCAAGAGTGAGAATTTGAGCCAGACAAATGACCCCAGGGCCCAGGCTTTTCCTAGTCACATTACACTTACACAGGGTAAGATCAATACAGGAATTGGAACAAATTGAGACTTGGTGATAATTCTCCTCATATTCATCACCTACACTTTGGTACAATTTTTTCTTGTTGTAAGGAGGGACAAGGAAGAAAAAGAGAATGGAGAAATTTCTTTCTTCCCCCAACAAAATGAGAAATGTCTATAGCTATTAGCTGGTAAAATGATAGAAATGTCAAATAATAATAATGTATACGATATGCTCTGTGTTTGACTTTATGTAGAAGTTTCCTCTCACTATCCAGTCATGGGGGAGAAAAGAGCACATACTCCATCTCGTATGTTTTGCTGCAAATAGATTTCTCTTCTAAAAACAAAACAAGGCCAGGCATGGTGACTCACATCTGTAATCCCAGCACTTTGGGAGGCCAAGGCAGGTGGGTCACCTGAGGTCAGGAGTTTGAGACCAGCCTGACCAATATGGTGAAACTCTGTCTCTACTAAAAATACAAAAATTAGCCAGGCATCAGGGCATGAACCGGTAGTCTTAGCTACTTAGGAGGCTGAGACAGAAGAATTGCTTTAACCTAGGAGACAGAGGTGGCAGTGAGCTGAGATCGCGCCACTGCACTCCAGCCTGGGTGACAGAGCAAGACTCCATCTCAAAATATATATATATATATTTCACATGGTAATGAATTTTTCACATGCAATGTAAATGAATTATCCATGATCCATAGTCTCAATCCTAACTGCACATTAAAATAAACTGAAAATAATTTTTTAAATCCCAAAGCCCAGGTACCACACCAGGAGGTCCTGATAAATTGGTCTGGGGTTGGTCCCAGGCAGTGGTATTTTTTTTAATTAATAATTTTTTTTGCTGCTTATTTTATTTTATTCTATTTTTTATTATAATTTAAGTTCTAGGGTATATGTGCACAACATGCAGGTTTCTTACGTATGTATCCATGTGCCATGTTGGTGTCTTGCACCCATTAATTTGTCATTTACATTAGGTGTATCTCCTAATGTTCCCCTCCCCCCTCCCCCCACCCCTCGACAGGACCGTGTGTGTGATGTTCCCCTTCCTGTGTCCAAGTGTTCTCATTGTTCAATTCCTACCTATGAGTGAGAACATGCTGTGTTTGGTTTTTTGTCCTTGCAATAGTTTGCTGAGAATGATGGTTTCCAGCTGCATCCATGTCCCTACAAAGGACATGAACTCATCCTTTTTTCCGACTGCATAGTATTCCATGGTGTATATGTGCCACATTTTCTTAATCCAGTCTGTCATTGATGGACATTTGGGTTGGTTCCAAGTCTTTGCTATTGTGAATAGTGACACAATAAACATGCCTGTGCATATGTCTTTATAGCAGCATGATTTATAATCCTTTGGGTATATATGCAGTAATGGGATGGCTCGGTCAAATGGTATTTCTAGTTCTAGATCCTTGAGGAATCACCACACTGTTTTCCACAATGGTTGAACTAGTTTACAGTCCCACCAGCAATGTAAAACTGTTCCTATTTCTCCACATGCTCTCCAGCACCTGTTGTTTCCTAATTTTTTAATGATTGCCATTCTCACTGGTGTGAGATGGTATCTCATTGTGGTTTTGATTTGCATTTCTCTGATGGCCAGTGATGATGAGCATTTTTTCATGTGTCTGTTGGCTGTATGCATGTCTTCTTTTGAGAAATGTCTGTTCATATCCTTTGCCCACTTTTTGATGGGGTTGTTTGTTTTTTTCTTGTAAATTTGATTGACTTCTTTGTAGATTCTGGATATTAGCCCTTTGTCAGATGAGTAGATTGCAAAAATTTTCTCCCATTCTGGAGGTTACCTGTTCACTCTGATGGTAGTTTCTTTTGCTGTGCAGGAGCTCTTTAGTTTAATTAGATCCCATTTGTCAATTTTGGCTTTTGTTGCTGTTGCTTTTGGTGTTTTAGACATGAAGTCCTTGCCCATGCCTATGTCCTGAATGGTATTGCCTAGGTTTTCTTCTATGGTTTTTATGGTTTTAGGGCTAACATTTAAGTCTTTAATCCATCTTGAATTAATTTTTGTATAAGGTGTAAGGAAGCGATGCAGTTTCAGCTTTCTACTTATGGCTAACCAGTTTTCCCAGCACCATTTATTAAATAGGGAATCCTTTCCCCATTTCTTGTTTTTGTCAGATTTGTCAAAGATCAGATGGTTGTAGATGTGTGGTATTATTTCTGAGTCCTCTGTTCTGTTCCCTTGGTCAATATGTCTGTGTTGGTACCAGTACCATGCTGTTTTGGTTAGGGTAGCCTTGTAGTATAGTTTGAAGTCAGGTAGCGTGATGCCTCCTGCTCTGTTCTTTTGGCTTAGGATTGTCTTGGCAATGTGGGCTCTTTTTTGGTTTCATATGAACTTTAAATTAGTTTTTTCCAATTCTGTGAAGAAAGTCATTGGTGGCTTGATGGGGATAGCATTGAATCTATAAATTACCATGGGCAGTATGGCCATTTTCATATTGACTCTTCCTATTCATGAGCATGGAATGTTCTTCCATTTGTTTGTGTCCTCCTGTATTTCGTTGAGCAGTGGTTTGTAGTTCTCCTTGAAGAAGTCCTTCACGTCCCTTGTAAGTTGGATTCCTAGGCATTTTATTCTCTTTGAAGCAATCGTGAATGGGAGTTCACTCATGATTTGGATCTCTGTTTGTCTGTAATTAGTGTAAGAGAATGCTTGTGATTTTTGCACATTGATTTTGTATCCTGAGACTTTGCTGAAGTTGCTTATTAGCTTAAGGAGATTTTGGGCTGAGACAATGGGTTTTCTAAATATACAATCATGTCATCTGCAAACAGGGACAATTTGACTTCCTCTTTTCCTAATTGAATACCGTTTATTTCTTTCTCCTGTCTGATTGCCCTGGCCAGAACTTCCAACACTATGTTGAATAGGAGTAATGAGGGAGGGCATCCCTGTCCTATGCCCATTTTCAAAGAGAATGCTTCCAGTTTTTGCCCATTCCATATGATATTGGCTGTGGGTTTGTTATAAATAGTTCTTATCATTTTGAGATATGTCCCATCAATACCTAGTTTATTGAGGGTCTTCAGCATGAAGCACTGTTGAATTTTGTCAAAGGCCTTTTCAGCATCTATTAAGATAATCACGTGGCTTTTGTCTTTGGTTCTGTTTATATGCTAGATTACTTTTATTGATTTCGTATGTTGAACCAGCCTTGCATCCTAGGGATGAAGCCCACTTGATCATGGTGGACAAGCTTTTTGATGTGCTGCTGGATTCGCTTTGCCAGTGTTTTATTGAGGATTTTTGCATCGATGTTCATCAGGGATATTGATCTAAAATTCTCTTTTTTTGTTGTGTCTCTGCCAGGCTTTGGTATCAGCATGATGCTGGCCTCATGAAATAAGTTAGGGAGGATTCCCTCTTTTTCTATTGATTGGAATAATTTCAGAAGGAATGGTGCCAGCTCCTCCTTGTACCTCTGGTAGAATTCAGCTGTGAATCCATCTGGTCCTGGACTGTTTTTGTTGGTAGGCTATTAATTATTGCCTCAATTTCAGAGCCTGTTATTACTCTATTGAGAGATTCAACTTCTTCCTGGTTTAGTCTTGGGAGGGTGTATGTGTCCAGGAATTTATCCATTTCTTCTAGATTTTCTAGTTTATTTGTGAAGAGGTACTTACAGTATTCTCTGATAGTAGTTTGTATATCTGTGGGATTGGTTGTGATATCCCCTTTATCATTTTTTATTGCATCTATTTGATTCTTCTCTTTTCTTCTTTATTAGTTTTACTAGTGGTCTATCAATCTTTTTTTTATTTGATAGATTTTTTTTTGAAGATTCGCATTTCTTTTTACTATCTTTTTTTTATTATTACAGTGTAAGTTCTAGGGTACATGGGCACAATGTGCAGGTTTGTTACATATGTATACTTGTGCCATTTGGTGTGCTGCACCCATCAACTCATCAGCACCCATCGACTCGTCATTTATATCAGGTATAACTCCTAATGCCTTCCCTCCCCCTGCCTCCCTCCCCATAATAGGCCCCAGTGTGTGATGTTCCCCTTCCAGAGTCCAAGTGATCTCATTGTTCAATTCCCACCTATGAGTGAGAACATGCGGTGTTTGGTTTTCTGTTCTTGTGATAGTTTGCTGGGAATGATGGTTTCCAGCTGCATCCATGTCCCTACAAAGGACATGAGTTCATCCTTTTTTATCACTGCATAGTATTCCATGGTGTATATGTGCCACATTTTCTTAATCCAGTCTGTCACTGATGGACATTTGGGTTGATTCCAAGTCCTTACTATTGTGAATAGTGCCACAATAAACATGCCTGTGCATGTGTCTTTATAGCAGCATGATTTATAATCCTTTGGGTATATACCCAGTAATGGGATGGCTGGGTCATATGGTATTTCTAGTTCTAGATCCTTGAGGAATCGCCACACTGTTTTCCACAATGGTTTAACCAGTTTACAATCCCACCAACAGTGTAAAAGTGTTCCTATTTCTCCACATCCTCTCCAGCACTGTTGTTCCCTGACCTTTTAAGGATTGCCATTCTAACTGGTGTGAGATGGTATCCCATTGTGGTTTTGATTTGCATTTCTCTGATGGCCAGTGATGATGAGTATCTTTTCATGTACCTGTTGGCTGTATGCATGTCTTCTTTTGAGAAATGTCTGTTCATATCCTTTGCCCAATTTTTGATGGGGTTGTTTGCTATTTTCTTGTAAATTTGATTGACTTCTTTGTAGGTTCTGTATATTAGCCCTTTGTCAGATGAGTAGATTGCAAAAGTTTTCTCCCATTCTGTTGGTTGCCTGTTCACTCTGATGGTAGTTACTTTCACTGTGCAGAAGCTCTTTAGTTTAATTAGATCCCATTTGTCAATTTTGGCTTTTGTTGCCGTTGCTTTTGGTGTTTTAGACATGAAGTCCTTGCCCATGCCTATGTCCTGAATGGTATTACCTAGGTTTTCTTCTAGGGTTTTTATGGTTTTAGGTCTAACATTTAAGTCTCTAATCCATCTTGAATTAATTTTCATATCAGGAGTAAGGAAAGCATCCAGTTTCAGCTTTAGACTTATGGCTAGTCAATTTTCCCAGCACCATTTATTAAATAGTGAATCCTTTCTCCATTTCTTGATTTTCTCAGGTTTGTCGAAGATCAGATGGCTGTAGATGTGTGGTATTACTTCTGAGGGCTCTGTTCTGTTCCATTGGTCTATATCTCTGTTTTGGTACCAGTACCATGCTGTTTTGGTTACTGTAGCCTTGTAGTACAGTTTGAACTCAGGTAGCATGATGCCTCCAGCTTTGTTCTTTTGACTTAGGATTGTCTTGGCAATGTGGACTCTTTTTTGGTTCCATATGAACTTTAAAGCAGTGTTTTCCAATTCTGTGAAGAAACTCATTGGTAGCTTGATGGGAATGGCATTGAATCTATAAATTACCTTGGGCAGTATGGCCATTTTCACGATATTGATTCTTCCTATCCATGAGCATGGTATGTTCTTCCATTTGTTTGTGTCCTCTTTTATTTCACTGAGCAGTGGTTTGTAGTTCTCCTTGAAGACGTCCTTTACATCCCTTGTAAGTTGGATTCCTAGGTATTTTATTCTCTTTGAAGCAATTGTGAATGGAAGTTCATTCATGATTTCGCTCTCTGTCTGTTACTGGTGTATAAGAATGCTTGTGATTTTTGCACATTGATTTTGTATCCTGAGACTTTGTTGACGTTGCTTATTAGCTTAAGGAGATTTTGGGCTGAGATGATGGGGTTTTCTAAATATACAATCATGTCATCTGCAAACAGGGACAATTTGACTTCTTCTTTTCCTAATTGAATACCCTTGATTTCTTTCTCTTGCCTGATTGCCCTAGCCAGAACTTCCAACACTATGTTGAATAGGAGTGGTGAGAGAGGGCATCCCTGTCTTGTGCCAGTTTTCAAAGGGAATGCTTCCAGTTTTTGCCCATTCCGTATGATATTGGCTGTGGGTTTGTCATAAATAGCTCTTATTATTTTGAGATATGTTCCATCAATACCAAATTTATTGAGAGTTTTTAGCATAAAGGGCTGTTGAATTTTGTCAAAAGCCTTTTCTGCATCTATTGAGATAATCACGTGGATTTTGTCTTTGGTTCTGTTTATATGCTGGATTATGTTTATTGATTTGCATATGTTGAACCAGCCTTCATCCCAGGGATGAAGCCCACTTGGTCATGATGGATAAGCTTTTTGATATGCTGCTGTATTCGGTTTGCCAGTATTTTACTGAGGATTTTTGTATCGATATTCATCAGGGATATTGGTCTAATATTCTCTTTTTTTGTTGTTGTGTCTCTGCCAGGCTTTGGTATCAGGATGACGTTGGCCTCATATAATGAGTTAGGGAGGATTCCCTCTTTTACTATTGGTTGGAATAGTTTCAGAAGGAATGGTACCAGTTTCTCCTTGTACCTCTGGTAGAATTCAGCTGTGAATCCGTTTGGCCCTGGATTTTTTTTGGTTGGTAGGCTATTTATTATTGCCTCAATTTCAGAGACTATTATTGGTCTATTCAGGGAATCAGCTTCTTCCTGGTTTAGTCTTGGGAGAGTGTAAGTGTCCAGGAAATTATCTATTTCTTCTAGGTTTTCTAGTTTATTTGCACAGAGGTGTTTATAGTATTCTCTGATGGTAGTTTGTATTTCTGTGGGGTCGGTGTCATATCCCCTTTATCATTTTTTATTGTGTCTATTTGATTCTTCTCTCTTTTCTTCTTTATTAGTCTTGCTAGCAGTCTATCAATTTTGTTGATCTTTTCAAAAAACCAGCTCCTGGATTCATTGATTTTTTTTGGAGGGTTTTTTTGTCTCTATCTCCTTCAGTTCTGCTCTGATCTTAGTTATTTCTTGCCTTCTGCTAGCTTTCAATGTGTTTGCTCTTGCTTCTCTAGTTCATTTAATTGTGATGTTATGGTTTCAATTTTAGATCTCCTCCTTTCTCTTATGAGCGTTTAGTGCCAAAAGTTTCCCTCTACACACTGCTTTAAAGTGTTCCAGAGATTCTGGTATGTTGTATCTTTGTTCTCATTGGTTTCAAAGAACATCTATATTTCTGCCTTCATTTCGTTACGTACCCAGTAGTCATTCAGGAGCAGGTTGTTCAATTTCCATGTAGTTGAGCGGTTTTGATTGAGCTTCCTAGTCCTGAGTTCTAGTTTGATTGCACTGTGGTCTGAGAGACAGTTTGTTATAATTTCTGTTCTTGTACATTTGCTGAGGAGTGCTTTACTTCCAACTATGTGGTCAATTTTTGAATAAGTGCAATGTGGTGCTGAGAAGAATGTATATTCTGTTGATTTGGGGTGGAGAGTTCTGTAGATGTCTATTAGGTCCGCTTATTGCAGAGTTGAGTTCAATTCCTGGATTTCCTTGTTAACTTTCTGTCTTGTTGATCTGTTGAATGTTGACAGTGTTGTTGACAGGGGTGTTGACGTCTCCCATGATAATTGTATGGGAGCCTAAGTGTCTTTGTAAGTCTCTAAGGACTTGATTTATGAATCTGGGTTCTCCTGTATTGGGCACACATATACTTAGGATAGTTAGCTCTTCCTGTTGAATTGATCCCTTGACCACCATTATGTAATGGCCTTCTTTGTCTCTTTTGATCTTTGATGATTGAAAGTCTGTTTTATTAGAGACTAGGATTGCAACCCCTGCTTTTTTTTTTTTTTTTTTTTTTTTTGTTCTCCATTTGCTTGGTAGATCTTCCTTCATCCCTTTATTTTGAGCCTATGTGTGTCTCTGCATGTGAGATGGGTCTCCTGAATGCAGCAAACTGATGGGTCTTGACTCTA
The DNA here is from genome assembly GCF_049350105.2 of Macaca mulatta. Lineage (NCBI taxonomy): Eukaryota > Metazoa > Chordata > Mammalia > Primates > Cercopithecidae > Macaca > Macaca mulatta. The sequence continues at coordinate 48,557,803 of NC_133410.1, read as the reverse complement.
TTCTATTTGCCAGTCTGTGTCTTTTAATTGTACCATTTAGTCCATTTATATTTAAGGTTAATATTTTTATGTGTGAACTTCATCCTGTCCTTGTGGTATTAGCTGGTTATTTTGCTCGTTAATTGATGCTGTTTCTTCCTAGCATCGATGGTCTTTACATTTTGGCATGTTTTTGTAATGGCTAGTACCGATTGTTCCTTTCCATGTTTAGTGCTTCCTTCAGGATCTCTTGTAGGGCAGGCCTGGTGGTGACAAAATCTCTAAGCATTTGCTTGTCTGTAAAGCATTTTATTTCTCCTTCACTTGTGAAACTTAGTTTGACTGGATATGAAATTCTGGGTTTAAAATTCTTTTCTTTAAGAATGTTGAATATTGGCCCCCACTCTCTTCTGGCTTGTAGTGTTTCTGCTGAGAGATCTGCTGTTAGTCTGATGGGCTTCTCTTTGTGGGAAACCCGATGTTTCTCTCTGACTGCCCTTAACATTTTTTCCTTCATTTCAACTTTGGTGACTGTGACAATTACGTGTCTTAGAGTTGTTCTTCTCAAGGATTATCTTTGTGACGTTCTTTGTATTTCTTGAATTTGAAAGTTGGCCTGCCTTACTAGGTTGGGGAATTTCTCCTGGATGATATCCTGAAGAGTGTTTTCCAACTTGGTTCCATTTTCCCCGTCACTTTCAGGCACACCAATCAGATGTAGATTTGGTCTTTTCACATAATCTCACACTTCTTGGAGGCTTTGTTCATTTCTTTTTCCTTTTTTTCTCTAGACTCCTCACTTCATTTCATTCATTTGATCTTCAATCATTGATACTCTTTCTTCCAGTTTATCGAGTCAGTTACTGAAGCTTGTGCATTTTTCACATATTTCTCGTGTCATGGTTTTTATCTCTGTCAGTTCATTTATGGCCTTCTCTGCATTGATTATTCTAGTTATCCATTCTTCCATTCTTTTTTCAAGATTTTTAGTTTCTTTGCACTGGTTACGTAGTTCCTCCTGTAGCTCTGAGAAGTTTGATCAGCCGAAGCCTTCTTCTCTCAACTCATCAAAGTTATTCTCTGTCCAGCTGGTCCATTGCTGGTGATGAGCTGCGTTCCTTTGGAGGGGGAGATATGCTCTGATTTTTTGAATTTCCAGCTTTTTCCTCATCTTTGTGGTTTTATCTGCCTTTGGTCTTTGATGATGGTGAGGTAGTGATGGTGTTTTGGTGTGGGTGTCCTTACTGTTTGTTAGTTTTCATTCTACTTGTCAGGGCCCTCAGCTGTAGGTCTGTTGGAGATTGCTTGAGGTCCACTCCAGACCCTGTTTGCCTGGGTATCAGCAGCGGAGGCTGCAGAAGATTGAATATTGCTGAATAGTGAGTGCTGCTTTCTGATTCTTGCTCAGGAAGCTTAGTCTCGGGGGTGTACCCCACCTTTTGAGGTGTGAGGTGTTGGTCTGCACCTAGAGGGGGATGTCCCCCAGTTAGGCTACTCAGGGGTCAGGGACCCCCTTGAGCAGGCAGTCTGTCCGTTCTCAGATCTCAACCTCTGTGCTGGGAGATCCACTGCTCTTCAAAGCTGTCAGACAGGGTCATTAACATCTGCAGAGGTTTCTGCTGCTTTTTGTTTCACTGTGCCCTGTCCCCAGAGGTGGAGTCTACAGAGACAGGCAGAGACAGGCAGAGACAGGCAGAAACAGGCAGAGACAGGCAGGCCTCCTTGACTTGCAGTGGGCTCCACCCAGTTCGAGCTTCCCAGAGGTTTTGTTTACCTACTTAAGTCTCAGCAATGGCTGGCACCCCTCCCCCAGCCTCGCTGCTGCCTTGTAGTTAGATCTCAGACTGCTGTGCTGGCAATTAGGGAGGCTCCGTGGGCGTGGGACCCTCCTGGCCAGGTGTGGTATATAATCTCCTGGTGTGCCATTTGCTAAGACCTTTGGTAAAGCACAGTATTAGGGTGGGAGTTGCCCGATTTTCCAGGTGTTGTGTGTCTCCATTTCTAAAGGGATTCCCTTCCCCCTTGCACCTCCCAGGTGAGGTGATGCCTTGTCCTGCTTCAGCTGTTGCTGGTCGGGCTGCACCAGCTGACCAGCACCGATTGTCCAGCACTCCTCAGTGAGATGAACCCGGTACCTCAGTTGAAAATGCAGAAATCACCCTTCTTCTGTGTCATTCGCATTGGGAGCTGGAGGCTGGAGCTGTTCCTATTCAGCCATCTTGCTCCAGATATCCATTTTGGTCTATCAATCTTGTTGATCTTTTCAAAAAGCCAGCTCCTGGATTCATTGATTTTTTTGAAGGATATTTTTGTGTCTCTATCTCCTTCAGTTCTGCTCTGATCTTAGTTATTTCTTACCTTCTGCTAGCTTTCGAATGTGTTTGCTCTTGCTTCTCTAGTTCTTTTAATTGTGATGTTAGGGTGTCAATTTTAGATCTTTCCTGCTTTCTCTTGTGGGCCTTCAGTGCTAAAAGTTTCCCTCTACACACTGCTTTAAATGTGTCCCAGAGATTCTGATATGTTGTGTCTTTGTTCTCATTGGTTTCAAAGAACATCTTTATTTCTGCCTTCATTTCATTATGTAGCCAGTAGTCATTCAGGAGCAGGTTGTTCAGTTTCCATGTAGTTGAGCAGTTTTGATTGAGTTTCTTAATCCTGAGTTCTAGTTTGATTGCACTGTGATCTGAGAGACAGTTTGCTATGATTTCTGGTCTTTTACATTTGCTGAGGAGTGCTTTACTTCCAACTATGTGGTCAATTTTGGAATAAGTGCAATGTGGTGCTGAGGAGAATGTATATTCTGTTGATTTGGGGTGGAGAGTTCTGTAGATGTCTGTTAGGTCCGCTTGTTGCAGAGTTGAGTTCAATTCCTGGATATCCTTGTTAACTTTCTGTCTTGTTGATCTGTCTAATGTTGATAGTGGGCTATTAAAGTCTCCAATTATTATTGTGTGGGAGTCTAAGTCTCTTTGTAGGTCTCCAAGGACTTGCTTTATGAATCTGGGTGCTCCTGTATTGGGTGCATATTTAGGATAGTTATCTCTTCTTGTTGAATTGATCCCTTTACAATTATGTAATGGCCTTCTTTGTCTCTTTTGAACTTTGTTGGTTTAACATCTGTTTTATCAGAGACTGAGATTGCAACAGGCAGTGGTATTCTTCAAAAGCTGTCCAGGTGAATCTAATGTGCAGCCAGAGTTGAGAATCCCATCAACCCAATGATGCTAACAGGCTTTCTCCCCACTTATTAGTTCCATCACTGACTGGCCATGTGACCCCAGTGAAGTTACTTCATGTTTTTAAGCTTGAGCTTCCTCATCTATTAAACAGGGATAATAAGAGGACCAGCCAATAAGGATTAATTGAGATAACACAAAAAGCACCTATAATAGGGTCTGGGACATAGGAGCATTCAAATACTAGCTATTGTGGGGGTGGCAGTTATGATGATGGTGATGATGATAATGTTAGCTTTTTTAACCTGAGGTTACAACATATTTCTTGATTCCAGAAAGCAAGCACCATAACTTCAACCCCAACCAGATTTTATCATCTTTGTCACAGGCTCCCTTACCCCGAATAAACCTCTAGGAGAAGATATAATTTTTAGCTCATTTTGAGGGAATATGTAGGTTCCATAGAGGGATGTGGTAGCTTATAACTGAACTACAACATAAAGGAACTCACCTGGGATTAAAATGAATTTTCTTGGGAACTTCTCTGTGGTCTACGACCACTTTCTGATTGTCTCTAAAATTAGTGGGGTCATCAGGGATCCTAAATTTTGCCATCTGAATTTCTGAATCACTCAGTTCAGCATGGGAGATTCTTGCATAACCCAACCTGTAGCAGAAACAGAAATTATTTGTAAAGGTTTTATTATTACATGGAAATCTAATGAGCTCCAAGTGATACCACCTTTGTTATTAAGCCAGTTTCCCACTTCTGAATCTACTCTGAATATCACAACTGGAATTAAGTTAAATTGTTAATCTAAATATTGGCAAAATATTGCTTATATGATATAAATGAATAAAGAATATGTATATAGATTTAATTAACTATTCTTAGCAACTTACTTTACTTTTTTTATACTAATGAATATTCTAGCCATGCAAATTGCCTCCCATACAATCATGTTTTGAGCTAATAACAGGAATTCTTCAGAATGACAGGGGTGTTTGCCTAAATTTTTTCTTACCTTTAAAAATACAAATGCCACATGAATATTTTCAGCCAAATTTCAAGTCTAAAATCAAAGATTTTTATATATCTGAAAAAAAAAATCCATATCCTATTTTGGCTGAGAGCTTTCAATTCCTGGGGAAATTCAAAGTACTTTGTAGACATTATACAAAGAGTTCTTATTTGAGAAGCTCACGTGGAAAACAGGGGGAACCATTAACAACAAAGAATTAATTTTATTTTATTACATTGTGCTCTTCCAGAAAAAAGACTTAGGTCAGCTTCAGTCATTCATTTATTCAATGAAGCACATATGTATATATATGGAGTGCCTACCACATGCAAGCACTGTTCTGGGTGTTGGGGAATAAGTCACGAATAAAATGAAGTCTTGCCCTCATGGAACTTTCATTCTAGTAGGGAAGGATGCATTAAACACATATGTATGTTTACAATCAGTCAAGTAGTGATAGATAAGTAAGTATTGGGGTGAATGCAGAGTAAGGATAACAGGCAGTGATAAGCAGCAGAGGTTGGTATCTTATGGTGGATGGTCAGGGCATACCTTTGCAATAAAGTGACACTAGAGCAAAAATTCAATGAAGAGAGGGATCAAGCCATAGAGATCCTGGAGAAATGGTGTTTAGGGAAGGGGAACAGCAAATGCAAAGGTCCTGAGGTGGAAATATGCTTGGTGTTTTGGGGGCCAACTCCACCATGACTGGAGTGATGTGCATAAGAGGGAACATGCAAAGCCTTCCTCACAGGCCACTATGAGGACCTCAGATTTCTTTTGTTGTTGTTGTTGTTGTTGTTGTTTTTGAGAGTGAGATGAGAATCCATCAGAAGGGTTTGAAGCAGAGGTCTGTGACAGCTACCAGGTAGACAATCACCTTCAGGGAAAGGATCAAAGCAGGGAGACAAGTTATGAAGCCACTGCAATAACTTAGGTAAAAGATGATGGGAGCTTGGACCTGAGTGGCAGGAGAAGAGAAGCACGTAAAACAAAGCCTATAACCACATGCCTGTAACTCCATGCAAAATAGAAACGGAAACCCAGAGCGGGACCAGCAGAGACAGCAAGTCTGCCCACTGGGAAAGGTAAGCAGAGCTGTGACTGAACATCAGATGAAGCTCTGAGCTGTCAGGCAGCTTAATGCATTGTGTGGGCTCAAGTCCTAAATCTGTGCACTTTTGTCTAATTCTAGGTTACTGTCTTTAGTAAATCTAGGTTATTTATTCCCAACTCTAAGATCAAAGTTCTAACCCATTTAACAGACACTGCCTTCAAAGATACAACAAAAGTCTTGAAACTGAGGAATCTGACAATCCAAATCTTCCATTAAAGCAGAGGATCTCCCATTATTGTCCAATAAGTATTCATTAAGCTCTTACTACCTACTACATGTAGGGCATTGAACTTGGTGATTGAGATGAAAGCTTACAAAATTAGTTTTGTGGAGAGAAACTGAAAAACCCTAGTTCCTAACTTCATTAATATGGGAATTTTTTAAATCATCTTCCTATTTTGTATTCCCCCAAAATTCATTTGTTGAAGCTCTAACCCCCAGTGTGGCTGTATTTGGAGATGGGTCTTCCTAGGAAATAATTAACGTGAAATGAGGTCATGAGTGGGGAGGCCTGATCCTACAGGATTAATGACTTTATAAGAAGAGACACCAGAGAGCTCACTCTCTCTCTACAGGCACAACCCAAGGAAAGGCCATGAGGGCACATGGCAAGAAGACAGTTATCTGCAACCCAAGGGGACAGTCCTCACCAGACGCCAACTCTGCTGGCACCTTAATCTTGGTCTTAGAATCTACAGAACAGAAAGAAAATTAATTTCTGTTGTTTAGACCATCCAGTCTATGGTATTTTGTTATGTCACAGAGTATTAAATTCATATATAAATAAATATATAATATATGATATCATATTTTCATATATACTTTATATATATATACTCTGCCATCCCATTCTCCTAAGGAGAGGTAATAAAGGTTTCAGAGCCCAACAATGAGCTATTATGGGCACCAGTTACTATAAATACCACTGTTCCTTGGTTCCCAACATTTTTTACAACTTGAAATTATACCTATTTCAGCCTATATGAAAAGTCGTTTTCTAGAATTTCTGATATCTCATTTAAACAATTGCTTTAACAAATATTTAAACAGAAACAGTGTTTTCAATCTTAGATATAAAATACCATACAAAACTCACCCTTCAGCACCTTCAGTCCTACTGTAACACTTTGGAAACACCAAATTATAGTCAAGCTATCTATTCCACAGCTATTTGGGCATGTGATGTGCCTTTTAGAGTTTCTGAGTTAGTGGCATAACCGAAACAATCTTAGCATCTCAAGGGCCTCCTTGGCCCACCTCAGTAAGCATATGGCTCCATGGAGTTGTCCAAGAACCAGCAAAGGTCACTATTTTACTAAGTAATGTCCAAAGTGCTTACTAAGGATTCACAGATCCTTACAAGATTTTTTCTCTTCCCTGCCTGCCCACACACTCTCTCCTTCCCTCCTCACTGCCCCTCACCCCACTCCAACCCAACCCTTTCCAGCCACACTAGCCTCACTTTTCCTCAAACACATGCAGCACTCCTGCATTGGGGTCTTTGCACTAGCTCAGCCCTCTACCAGGAAGTATCTTCTGCCAGGTGGCCAAATGGCTCCCTCTTTGCAATCTTGGTTGAAATGTCATCTTCTCAGTAAGACCTACCCAGTTCCCTACTTACAATCGCACCCCACCTCTATATTCTGGAAGCTCCTTCCTCTGCCTAGTTTTTCCCACTACCCTCGTCATCTTCTAAAATAGATCATCCAGGAATTATTTATCATGATTTTTGTCTGTCCTCCCTCCACCAGCATAGGGATCCTTCTCTGTTTTGTTTACAGCTTTATCCCTATTGCCTGGCATCCATTCTGCTAGATCAATACTTGTTGAATGGCAAATGGGGTCTAGAGCAAGAGAAACTAACAATTTGCTTTCACTGGACTGTAACTTATAACCGAACAAGCCATATCCCCACTGGGAGAGGAGCTGACTCCATGATTCTATACCATCCCAGAAAGCAACTATTTTCTCTCATAAATGTAGGCCACAGATCTTAGAAGATAAGGTTATTTAAAGAGTGATCCATTAATGTCGGCCCCTATCTTTAGGCAGGCGATGCCAAGATGCCTTTGGGTGATGAACTGCTCTATATGGAAAAGAGACTAAGGGTCAGAGAAGTCTGTCCTAGGAGCCCACACCAGGGCTCCCCACATTGTCCCCAGGATGGCAGTTAGGGGGCTCAAATCAAATATCTCCAGACAGATTCCGTCCTAACAGGAGAACCCTTGAGTGTTTCAGGGAAGGTCTCCAGCATGTTCCCTCTGTGGAAGAAGTTTGTATGTAGAGGAACCTCTGAATCGACCCACTGTGTACATCATCTACTACCACCTGCCATACTCACATCACTTCTGTCACTCTACTCCAGCCTCACTGGCCTTCTCGATCTTGCCCCACAACGTCCAGCATCCTCCTCTCAAACTTTCCCTGCCTCCCCTGCCTGAAGTGCTCTTCCTCAGGGTATACACAGGTGGGGTCCCTCCTTCCACTTGAGGTGCTGCCCAGAAGTCACTCCAGCATACCCTGCCCACTCTTTATAACCTACCACAGCCACCCCCAGCACACCCTACCTTCTCACCTGGATTTATTATTTTTCTTTCACCATGCGTATCTCCACCTGTCATAGCCTGTCATTTCTTGTCTGCTTATTTTATGTCTCCTTCCATTGCAATGTAAGTTCTATGACAGTCAAGGATTTTGTTTTTTTCCTATTGTATTCCCACTCCTGAGAACAATACCCAGTACATAAAGAGGATTTAGAAAATACTTATTGGATAAATGAATGAATGAATGAATGAATGAATGGTTAGTCCCTCTTTTTTGGTATTAAACTGCTCCTTGCTTTATTGATACAAATACTGCCTTCAAAACTGATTTGTATGGTTACATATTTGAATTTTAAAATCTCAGCTGTATTATTTTGGATCACATATGTATGTATACAGTCATGTGTCACTTAACAACAAGAATACATTCTAAGAAATGTGTCATAGGTGGTTTCATCATTGTGTGGACACCATAGAGCACACTTATACCAGCCTGGATGGTATAGCCTACTACACACCTAAGCTATATGGTATGGCCTATTGCTCCTAGGCTACAAACCTGTACTGCATGTGACTGTACTGAATATTGTAGACAACTGTAATACCATGGTATTTGTGTATCTAAACATAGAAAAGGTACAGTAAAAGTATGATATTATATCTTATAAACTACCATTGTAGATGTGGTCTGTTGTTGACTGAAGATATCATTAAGCAGCACATGACTGTATGTATCCAAATGTATATTATCCAAGTATATCATACACACACATATGCATGTATATGATATACTTGGATTATATTTTTATGTGGAATGATTTTTTAATATAATTTATCTAGAGATCTCACTACAGTATAGTAATGGCCCCATCAAATTAGTTAACTTACCCAGGATTATTGATTAGAAGCTGGCAAGCCTGGAACTCAAGCCCAGGACTTTCTCATCCAATGGTCTATGATGTTTCCACTAAACCATACATTCAAAAATGGTGCCATTCCTCACATGTGTTGACAGTTACATATTCACCTTGCTTAATAGCCTACACAGTATCCTCTTACACAATTAAGCTTAATTTGCTAAGCTATTTCTACTTTTGTAAATTATGAGACTATGCCTTGAAAAAGATGTTAAACTGTATAGTCAAATCAATGTTTATAAAAAGCAACAAAAATTAATTGCTTCCATAAAGTTGTTTTTTCTTCTCAGATAGACCCAAAAGATTACAGCAATAATAGATTAAAAACAAAATCAAACCCCTGTGCTCACCTTATCAGTCCTCGATACATAATGTATTCACACCATCTGTCATGATCAGTGCTGTCAATATCCTAGTAAAGAGCAGAGAGGAGAATGTTTAAAACATAAAAAACAAAGCTCTATTCCACATTGCCAAAAAATGTGTTACCTACATGATAAATATCTCTTTGTACATGCTGTTTTCTCTTCCTGGCTCCTACTGATCTTTTTTGGTCCAAATTATTTGCTCATTCTACATATATTTATTGAGCACCTGCTATGTGCCCAACTAGCTTCTGTACTACATGCTGAGAAAACAAAGAGGAAGGAGGTCTGGAGAGTGACTTAGGTAAATCAGCGATTACAACACAGACCCTGGCTCCTGGCAGCTTTCCAAGCCTCTCATCCCCAACAGCACTGACCGCACCTTCATTGGTCATCCTGTACAGTACTTTACACACACTAGCTATGCCATCATGCTAGGTATCTGTTTCTATGTCTCCATCCTCCCACTCCTGCACAGAGGGACTCTTAATCACTTTTGGCCACTTGGCACTTAGCATAAAACCTGGTGTTGAGCAGGTGCTCCATCTGTGTTTGTTAAATTGAATCATGGAAATAAGAACATTTGGGGAGCAATCATGAGTCTTTTTGATGTTGAGAGCTTGGGACCAGGGTTATTATTCATCAAAGAAAGAGAACAGAAACATATTCTTTTCTATCATGTGTTGGGAAACTATAAATATGAGGCATTTATTCTGAAGAAAGAAATCTCCATTTTCTTCTTTTTAAATACCTTATATATAAAAAATATACCTGACTTTTCACCACTTCTGAATTTTACTGTTAACATTTAATTAAAAACACATTTTTAAATCACTAAAAGAATACACCACCATTTATTATATAATTCTTTATTTTTTTCTTAAGCTTAGTGGTAGACACATGGATGTCTATTAATCAACCTTTATTGTTGTTTAGAGTACACACATGCATATACCTTTTGTATACATAAAAATTATAATAAATTTTTTAAATTAAATTTAAAATGTTAATGAAGAAAATAAAGAAGCACTGTTCTGGTTTGTCTTGGGAAAATAGAAAACTTTAGCTGTAGTATGGGGAATAATAAACAATAAATCTATTTAACTATCATTTTGTTTATTCGATTTTTTAAAGATGCTGTAAGTCTTGCAAAAAAAATAAAAAAATAAAGATGTTGTAAAGTTTTAATACTGCAGGATTTAAATACTCATTTCTTTAAGAGAAAAATCTGTTCGTCCAAGCATTAATGATTAAAACTCTTCTCCACATTAATAAACTTCCCCCTAAAGAAAGCAATATAAGAATCCACCGTTAATTTTGACACAGCTTTTGACCACGACAGTGGAAATCAAGAGAGGATTAGATGAAAATCAAATCAAATTCTTCTTAACACCATGTATATCCTTCACACACACATACACAGGCACACACACAATGTAAGAATGCCCTCATTAGGATGCAATTTTTACTTAGACTTGCCAAATTTCATCTTGTCTAATATTCCTTTGTGATTTATAGACCATATACTTACACATTTCTCTTATTTTATTTTTGACATACAGCCAGACACACATAATATATGTCATGTAAGTCTGAGGGCTTTGCAGACGTTATCTTCTATTTCATTCTCAAACAACCCTATGATTCCACAGATACCGCTCTCACCACATTTCAGATATGGAACTTGAGGCCCAGAAAGGCTAAGTAACTTGCCCCAAGGTCACACAGCTGGTAAATGCAGCATCATCTAGGCTAATAAATAATGACAGACCATGAGAAGAGAGAGAGGTCCAGCACCAGGGCCCAGACACATGTGTGGGGCTATCTTAGACCCTCCTGCCATAAGTAAGCCATCAGCTGACTACACAGGAGAACCCAGGCAAGAACAGAAAACCACCCAGTCAACCCAAAGAATCATGAGAATATTCAGTTGTTACAGTTTTAAGTCACTATGTTTTGAGGTGGTTTGTTACATAGAGGTGGTTTGTTACATAGTGATAAACAACTGATACAGTCTCTGTGAGTACACACTTTCCAGGTTTTCCTCTTCTGAACTCTCCTTACTCCCTTTCCTGAAATAATCGGTCTTCTCTTCCTTCACCTACATCCCCATGATGGCCACATTCAATGTGGCTTCATTGGGGCTTTATTTGGTCTTCCTTTTGCACTTCTCTAATTCTAGCACTCTAATTTGCACTTCTCTAATTGCTAGCAATATCACCCACTTCCACGGCTTCAACGCTTCCCTACATGGTGGCCACCCCTTAATCTATAACTCTAGTTCTCTCTGCCCTGCTGAATTCCAGATCTGTATATGCACCTGCCTATTGGACATCTCTATTAATGTTCCACAGATGCCTCAAACTCAGCCCAAAGCTGAACTTACCTTCTTTGTAAAACGTTTCTTCCTTTTGTATTCTCTACAAAAATAAATGTCAGTATCATAATCCCTCTGGCCAGAGTCAGAAATCAAGGATCCACCTGTGGCTCCAAGGCTAAGTCATACAAGGCAATATAGGCTTTTTATTTTTCTCTTGGGATACTCACTATTGGAAGCCAGCTGCAAGGAAGAGAGGAAGCCCAAGTAGCCCATGGTGAGGAACCCGGGTCCCCAGGCCAAAGCACCAATTTGCCACCTGTGAATTATCTACTGAGTAGATCCTCCAGTCCCTAGTTGACCCTCCTAGCTGATCCTGCATGGAGCAGACATGAGCTATCCTCATTGAGCCCTGTCCGAACTCCAGATTCGTGAGCAAATAGATGACCGCTGTTGTTTTAACACTCTAATTTCTGCCTATCCAAAAAAATGCAGAGACTAAATCATCTTCCTAATATCTGCCTTGCCCTTCTTCCAAAATCGTAGTATTTTTAGCTGTGAATATGGCCATCAGGACTAAACATTGCACCTCTCAACTTTCTGTACAGCAAGGTATGTCCATTAGACTAAATTTATGTCAGTGAAATATAAGTAGAAGTGTTAGAGATCAGTTTCTGGGTTTTGCCTTTAGAAGGGACTGGCATATGCTCTTGGCCCCTTCTTTATCCCTTCCTCTATCCTGCTAGCTACAACCTAAAGGCTGCTGTTTGGAAATATAGGCCTTGTCAAATGGAAGCACACGATAGAACACAGATTCCAAACACCACAGAGTGCCATTCCAGTGCTGATTCACCTGCCCAGACTTTTACATAAAGAAATATGATCTCTGTTATTTTCTGTCACATGCAGATAACTCTCATCATGCCATGCTCTCTTTCACCTGTCTTCCAAGCTCTGTAAATAATGTTACACCCTAAGAAGATTTAAGTAGTAAAATCAACATAAGATGGATAAGCTTTTTTCTCTGCAGATATTATCTCAAGACATGAGATAAAACAGAATGAAAGGAACCAAGACATCTGCCTAGGGCATAACTAAATATAACAATCATATTTCGCATTCTAAATTAATTCATTTGGCATTATAGTGTATATATATATCATATATCATATATATTATATATATATCATATATATATTATATCTCATATATATATTATATATATATCTCATATATATATTATATATATATATATTATATATATATATCAATCTTCTGGGAATTTATTTGTGTGGCAGTTCCCCAGAACATTATTATATTCTGGTACACTGACAAATTCAAGTGTTTTAGACCTGAAAATGTAGAGTAATTCAGTGTCATCTGCTGTGGCCCTATTGGCTGATTAGCCATTCTCTCTATGAGACATTTCATTTTGTCTTTTACTCTCAATGCCATAATTAACTTTCTTTTTTTATTTTATTTATTTATTTATTTACATTTTTTTGAGACGGAGTCTTACTCTGTCGCCCAGGCTGGAGTGCAGTGGTGCAATCTCGGCTCACTGCAAGCTCCACCTCTCAGGTTCATGCCATTCTTCTGCCTCAGCCTCCCGAGTAGCTGGGACTATAGGCACCCATCACCACGCCTGGCTAATTTTTGTATTTTTAGTAGAGACAGGGTTTCACCGTGTTAGCCAGGATGGTCTCAATCTCCTGACCTCGTGATCCGCCCGCCTCGGCCTACCAAAGTGCTAGAATTACAGGCATGAGCCATCATGCCCAAACCCATAATTAACTTTCATAATGTGGCAGATTGTGTTTTCTAAACATGGCTACAATAAAATCTCACTTCCCATTAGTATGCTTATCATGTGGTTTTTATATTCCTCCCATCAAGAGTTTAATGTGATCAGACTTGTGATGACACCGGGAGTAACAGTATATGACTTATAAAGCTATGCCATACAAAGCAATATAGGCTTTTTCTGGTTCTCTAGGGATACTCATTATTGAAAGTCAGCCAACATGCAGGAAGGAAGCCCAAGTAGCCCATGGCGAGGAACCAGGGTCCCAAGCCTAAAGCACAACTTGCGACGTATAAATCTACTGTGAAGTAGATCCTCTAGTCCTTGGTTGAGCCACCTAGCTGACCCTGCATGGGACAGAGATGAGCTACCCCCATTGAGCCCTGTCCGCATTGCAGATTTATGAGCAAATAGAAGATTGCTGCTGTTTTAAGCTCGTATGTTTTGTGGTGATTTTCTATGCAGCAGTAGATACTCAGACTGCGCATTAAATTGTTAGGTGAGGTTGATTTTTTTAAAAACATGAAAGAAAAAGAAGTATTTTACTTAATAAATTATAAATCCTATTAAGATTATGTTACCTTCACATTGCCATGTTCAGTGAGCTGTAGGTAATCTCTGGAGCCAGGTGCTGAAGTGATATATCCCAGAAATATCACTTGATTTGAGCTACTTTTCAGTAGTTTTGAAACAGCAATAGCCTGCAGTTTCCTGTCGAGGTCATCTCTAAAAAATGTAAAAATATGACCCTTTATAGTATTTGTAAAACAATCTTTAAAAAGTCTTAGTTACCTCAGAGATGATCTGCACATAGTGAACAAGCCCAGAGTCGTTCCTACTCGGGCAAATGTCTTAATGTTATACAAATGAACAAGACATAGATACAGTGCTTCAAATGAGTAGGCAGACAGACATTTGGCTGAGAACATGACCTTTCTTCACAAATCATTTGGAGTCCAGTCAATTTAAAGATCAACTCTGAATACAGCATTTGTTCAACTTTTCATCAGAAGAAATTAAATCAATAATGTGAGAACTCACCATCAGTATTACAGCTAAAGAACTAGTAGTTTAAAAAAGTAAAAAGAGCCAAGAATACTGGTAAGATGAAGAATCCTGACATTTGCAGAGCCCATCAGGCTTATGTAACCTAAGCTCCTTCAACTGAACACTACTTTTTTTTTTTTTTTTGTGAGACGGAGTCTCACACTGTCACATGGGTTGGAGTGCAATGGCACAATCTCAGCTCACTGGAACCTCCACCTCCTGGGTTCATGCAATTCTCCTGCCTCAGCTTCCTGAGTAGCTGGCATGACAGGCACACACCACCATGCACGACTTAATTTTTGTATTTTTAGTAGAGACAGGGTTTTCCATGTTGGGCAAGCTGGTCTTGAACTCCTGGCCTCAAGCAATCCACCCACCTTGTTTCCCAAAATACTGAGATTACAGGCGTGACCCACTGCCCAGCCCAACTGAACACTTTCTGAAAGCCTTCTTAACTCTCCTGCTCAAACACCGGCCAAACATGGTGCTTTTATTATGCTAAGCACTGTAAACCTATAACTGAGATACTTAGGTGGGTACATCTAGCTCCTGGGGAGTTTAGAGTCAGTCTGTTTGGGGGAAAATAGGACATCATATTTTACATGATCCAGCCAGGAAAACAGAAACACCCTAGATGTTTCAAACAAAGTGAATTTAATATAGGGAATTGGTTAGCCAGATAGGAGTCAATTATGCAATCAGAGATTAACAACAATAAGAAACCAGTACCACCTCTACAGCTACAGGGAAAACAAGAGGAGGTGATATTATCAGAGTCCAGAAGCCAGCACTGACTAGTGGGAGATGTATCAATGGAGGAGGCTTCCCAGAGGAACTGGGACCATTCAGAGAAGAACTGGAGCCACAGAAGAGACTCAACTCCTCCCATAGACACCAGAGGAAGCAGAGAGAGAAGGAGAGAAATACACTCTCTTCTCTACTCCCTCCAACCTTGCACTAGTGCCTCCCATTGGCTAAACCTACCCAGAAGCCAGAAGGCAAGGGACTGTGAGAAATGCAGTTCTCTGCAATGCATAGCTGAGAGTAAGAGCAAGGAATGGAGCCCAGAACAGATAGGAAGTAGACAAACAGGGTATTTACATAGAAAGGTAGCTAATACATGAGTGTTAAGGGAGAAAATGACAAAGAAAATAGAAGATCACCAAGCACTGAGAAGACTGGAGAAACCTTGTTGAGTTAGGATCTCAAGACAGGACTGAGTTGGATAAATTTGCGTAGACAGCTGAGGGCTATTAAAAGATGTCTCAAGAAATAAAAGAGTGAAAAGAATGGCCATTTGTTAAACCCCTTTGCTACTGAATTCTCACAACAGAAGGCAGGTGGTAGCTCTATTTTCAAATGAGGCTAATATGCCTATGGTTATTCTTCATCTCCCCTGCCCACATTCATCCTCTGTCTTTCTCTATGCCCTGGGAGGCTGACCCCTGCAGATTTCACCTCCTGGACTTCCTTCTCTCCTGGTTTCAAGTTAGGTTTGGCCAATTGGAGGCACCACAGGAGATTAAAATGTGGGAGAAAAGCAACATTCTGGGATTCCTTCCCCAGTCCCTCTGGCAGTAGCTGCATTCTATGCTAGGTGGTCCCTTGTCCTGGTTCTGGGTCTCACTGGGCTCTGGGAACACTGTTTTCTCTGCCTATTCCTTCAGCCCTAAGGCAGGCACTGTTATGGGTGTCTGAGTGCCTCGGCCTCTCTTATTTGTTCCATGGGTCCCTCCAGCATCTTGTTAAGTAGTTCTTTCATTAGGTCTGCAGGGAATTCTGTTCCATCTGATACCTACAACTAGGATTCAAATTCAGGTCTAGAAAATTCCAAAGCCACTGAACCACAGGAAGTGTTTTCAATCCAACATATTTTAGTAACATCTAACTGGAAGTAATCTGTGAATTTGGTTTTACATTTTCTCAGGAGATAAATCTTACCTAGTGAGAGTAATAAAAGTTAAAAGTATATATATGTGTATAAGGAAAGAGGGCAAGACAGAAAGAAAGAGACAGAGCTCACATATGCTTTATGTTTTCTTATCTGTTAATATTTTTTCAGTCCAATAACCCTATAAAGTAAGCTGGAAAAGGGAATTTTATCCCATTTTCAGAGACACGAGAACTGGAACTTACCAAGGTTTACCTGCAATGGAACGAAACCTAGAACACAGTTTTGGTTCTTTGTCACATAGTGTCAGACTATGGATTCTGTGTTCTCTCCTCTTTGTTTATGATGCATGTTATAGATTTCTTTAAATGGCGATTAGTGGCTCAGTTAATTACCTAAAATAATATCAATTTTCGTTAGGGTGTTTGCCTGTGTGACTTCTAAAAAATGCTGCCATTTCCTATTTAGTGGTTATAAAAGATGTACTTATGTAGTCAGTACTTTTTAAAATCTTTTGAATCAGCTAATAACATGCACAAGCATTAGGAATTATTCATTCCTAATAGGATTTTCACATTTATATGCCATAATCACTGGAAAATGAAATCTCTAAATATTTTTTCACAGTAAGAATTTGTGTATTTAGTACTGTAGAAAACAAAGACAAATAAAACATGTAGTGATCGCGTCACAAATTATTCAAGGTGTTAACTTTCCTATGTCATTTTTGGGGAGGCTACAGTGTACTAGACAGTAATTCTGGGGGGTGGCTCAGAGCAGTGGTTCCTAAAGCAAAGACAAAGTCTAGTCATGTGCGTGGGACATGTCAGATGCTTGATTCATGTTTGATAAATGAATTATTTTTTAAGCTGCCCAATATACCTTATATTCATAGTTGTCTGATTTGGTTTAGTAACGGCCATGTTAATTGAGCACTTACTACATTCATGTACATTGTATGAGGTACTATGGGCACAAGAACCCCACGAAATAGGTAGGATTATTGCCCCTGATTTGCAGTTGAGAAAATTAAAGCTTGAGGTAGTTAAGTAACTCAGCAAAGGATACACAACTAGTTAAAGAATTAGGATTCAAACCGGATTGTCTGATTCCAGGTTCTGGAATCCCATGCTCTTAATCATTAAACTACACTGCCTTCATCCCTGGAGTTATGTATCCTCAATATGTGTTCACTATTATTGTTACTGCTATTGTTGTTGTCATTATTATTGAATCAAATGAGCAAGACAGCAAGTAAAGGATATGGTGTTATCCAGAGAACTTTAAGTATGTGGTTAACAGAAAGTGAGAAAAGGCAATCCTTCCCTCCTCTTTTTCAAGCGCATTCCTAGGGCTCTCTTTTAGCTTTCTCTTCCTTTTCAAACCTATTCTTCACATTTTGGGATATATTGGAGAGAGTTAAAGGGGACGGGGGAAAAAGGCAAAGGAAAAATGGAAGGAGTTCAACTGTTTCTTAGGTTGAGAACTTGCAACCTTTAAACAAGAAAGTACCTTTTTTAAAAAAAGATAAACCCAATGTTAAGTACAACATAAGGTCATGGGAATGATTTCTGAATGTCTGTACTTCCTACATGAAAATCACTGGGAGGAACAGAAAGCATTTCTTCAAACAGCTTTTTTAAGAGATACGAACCATCTATATCATCCATCCTCCAAACACTCCTCTTATTTCTAAGGAGGTAAGCAAGAGTCTGGTTCATGAATGGTTCATATTAATTATATTTGGAAGGTTTATTTATATTATTTATTATCTGACCTATTTAAGAAAATATTCAAATATGCTTTCACAGATTCACATAATAGTATTAGAAACAGTGAGGTAACCAGGGAAATAAGAGTGGCAGACACATCAATTTGTTTAAATAAAACATAGTACAATAATGTTGTTTTCCAAAAGTATGTCACTTTAAAGTTCTGTGGCCTCTTGTGTCATTAATGCAGGCAAAGCTTGCATGTGAATGTCATAGCACATAACTCTTTACATTCATGTTTAAATTATTGTGGTTTGGTATGGTAGAGTATAAGTTATATACTTTTATGTTTGCTTTTACAATATATTGCTGGGATTATTCATGATTTATTCAGTACTGTCACTGGTTGTAAATGTTATTCTTTGGTGGTAAAACTCATTCCCCACTCTTCATGTTGCTTGTAGAGGGACTTCCTTAGAAAACCACCATTGGCCTCTCTCCCCATTCTTTACTTTTGGGGAGGACTTTTCTAATTCAATAATCTTGAAGTTAATTTTACGTGCTTGTCTCAAATCCTTCTTTTCTATTCTCCTTGGAAGCTGCCAGTTTGCAAACAAGCTGTTTTCCATCCTCTTCTTTCCATCAAGGAGAGAGCTTGCCAGGGCAGGCAGGGTAGGCCCACCGTTTAGGGGGAGTCATTTTCATATATATTTGAGGATGTATTCACAAGTCCATATGGGCACTTAAGCCAGGTTGTCCAAATAGGCTTATCAGTATTTAAAGTGATATTTAGATCTCCCTCTTCCAGATTCCTCTGCCTATCTGTTGTTTGTGAAAACATGAGGGAGAGAAGAGATGTCATTTAATAAACTCAAATCCCAACAGTACTTCCATTTGTAGCAGTAATCCTGTAGGAAAAGGGAATTTCTTTTTCTGTTGTGTGGTTTATTGTGTAGTTGCAAGCACTTGCAGCCCTGGGTTTGGGGCTGCCTATGCCCTGACCCTGTGCTTGCTCCTCATTGGATGGGTTGTCTGACCTCTCTCAGCCTAGTTTCTTGACCTGCAAAATGGGACTCTAATAGTGCTTACCTTGCACAGAGTGAAGATCAAACACAGTAATGCACTTTGGACAGTCCCTGCACAGGGAATTGACCATACAGCTCAGTAAATGCAGACTAACACGGCCCGTCCCTACACCAGCACTAACAGCTGCCTGCATCTTAAATGCTTCTGTCTGATTTTAAAAACCGGCAACACAGGGAGAAATACTTTGGGAGGTAAGAAAGAAGAAAATGAGAAAGGTGATTTCATAGAAATCAAAGTACATTGTTAATAACATTTCTTGGCATTTGTGTAATATTAGGTAGGCCAAAGAAACCCACTCGTGGTTCCCAAAGTGTGTCACGACAAAATCCACTGGCTTGCCCGAAATGTTAACGGTCAATGTGATGGCTGGTGCGATCTCTCCCTCTGGTGACGGAAGAAGGTGATGCTCCGATTTCACAATTGGGTATCTTGACAAAGCCATAATCCTGTATTGCAATGAAAAGAGACATGGGCATCATTGTCAGTCCCACTCTACCATGTACATGTGTTAAAAAGGGATGTGTCAGAGCAAGATGGCTGAATAGGAACAGCTCCAGTCTCCAACTCCCAGCGCGAGCGACACAGAAGACCGGTGATTTCTGCATTTTCAACAGAGGTACTGGGTTCATCTCCCTAGGGAGTGCCAGACAATCGGTGCTGGTCAGCTGCTGCAGCCCGACCAGCAAGAGCTAAAGCAGGGCGAGGCATCGCCTCACCTGGGAAGCGCAAGGGGGAAGGGAATCCCTTTTCCTAGCCAGGGGAACTGAGACACACAACATCTGGAAAATCGGGTAACTCCCACCCCAATACTGCGCTTTAAGCAAACAGGCACACCAGGAGATTATATCCCACACCTGGCCGGGAGGGTCCCATGCCCACGGAGCCTCCCTCATTGCTAGCACAGCAGTCTGCAATCTAACGGCAAGGCAGCATGAGGCTGGGGGAGGGGCTCCCGCCATTGCTGAGGCTTAAGTAGGTAAACAAAGCCGCTGGGAAGCTCGAACTGGGTGGAGCTCACAGCAGCTCAAGGGAACCTGCCTGTCTCTGTAGACTCCACCTCTGGGGACAGGGCACAGCTAAACAACAACAAAAGCAGCAGAAACCTCTGCAGACGCAAACGACTCTGTCTGACAGCTTTGAAGAGAGCAGTGGATCTCCCAACACGGAGGTTGAGATCTGAGAAGGGACAGACTGCCTGCTCAAGTGGGTCCCTGACCCCTGAGTAGCCTAACAGGGAGACATCCCCCACTAGGAGCAGTCTGACACCCCACACCTCACAGGGTGGAGTACACCCCTGAGAGGAAGCTTCCAAAGCAATAATCAGACACGTATAGTCGCTGTTCAGCAATATTCTATCTTCTGCAGCCTGTGCTGCTGATACCCAGGCAAACAGGGTCTGGAGTGGACCTCAAGCAATCTCCAACAGACCTACAGCTGAGGGTCCTGACTGTTAGAAGGAAAACTATCAAACAGGAAGGACACCTACACCAAACCCCATCAGTACGTCACCATCATCAAAGACCAGAGGCAGATTAAACCACAAAGATGGGGAAAAAGCAGGGCAGAAAAGCTGGAAATTCAAAAAATAAGAGCGCATCTCCCCCAGCAAAGGAGTGCAGCTCATCGCCAGCAATGGATCAAAGCTGGACAGAGAATGACTTTGACGAGATGAGAGAAGAAGTCTTCAGTCCATCAAACTTCTCAGAGCTAAAGGAAGAATTACGTACCCAGCGCAAAGAAACTAAAAATCTTGAAAAAAAAGTGGAAGAATTGATAGCTAGAGTAATTAATGCAGAGAAGGTCATAAACGAAATGAAAGAGATGAAAACCATGACACGAGAAATACGTGACAAATGCACAAGCTTCAGTAACTGACTCGATCAACTGGAAGAAAGAGTGTCAGCGATTGAGGATCAAATGAATGAAATGAAGCGAGAAGAGAAACCAAAAGAAAAAAGAAGAAAAAGAAATGAACAAGGCCTGCAAGAAGTATGGGATTATGTAAAAAGACCAAATCTACATCTGATTGGGGTGCCTGAAAGTGACGGGGAAAATGGAACCAAGTTGGAAAACACTCTTCAGGATATCATCCAGGAGAACTTCCCCAACCTAGTAGGGCAGGCCAACATTCAAATCCAGGAAATACAGAGAACGCCACAAAGATACTCCTTGAGAAGAGCAACTCCAAGACACATAATTGCCAGATTCACCAAAGTTGAAATGAAGGAAAAAATCTTAAGGGCAGCCAGAGAGAAAGGTCGGGTTACCCACAAAGGGAAGCTCATCAGACTAACAGCAGATCTCTCGGCAGAAACTCTACAAGCCAGAAGAGAGTGGGGGCCAATATTCAACATTCTTAAAAAAAAAGAATTTTAAAACCAGAATTTCATATCCAGCCAAACTAAGTTTCATAAGTGAAGGAGAAATAAAATCCTTTACAGATAAGGAAATGCTTAGAGATTTTGTCACCACCAGGCCTGCCTTACAAGAGGCCCTGAAGGAAGCACTAAACATGGAAAGGAACAACTGGTACCAGCCATTGCAAAAACATGCCAAAATGTAAAGACCATCGAGGCTAGGAAGAAACTGCATCAACTAACAAGCAAAATAACCAGTTATCATAATGGCAGCATCAAGTTCACACATAACAATATTAACCTTAAATGTAAATGGACTAAATGCTCCAATTAAAAGACACAGACTGGCAAACTGCATAAAGAGTCAAGACCCATCAGTCTGCTGTATTCAGAAGACACATCTCACATGCAGAGACATACATAGGCTCAAAATAAAGGGATGGAGGAAGATCTACCAAGCAAATGGAGAACAAAAAAAAGCAGGGGTTGCAATACTAGTCTCTGATAAAAAAGACTTTAAACCATCAAAGATCAAAAGAGACAAAGAAGGCCATTACATAATGGTAAAGGGATCAATTCAACAGGAAGAGCTAACTATCCTAAATATATATGCACCCAATACAGGAGCACCCACATTCCTAAAGCAAGTCCTTAGAGACTTACAAAGAGACTTAGACTCCCATACAATAATAATGAGAGACTTCAACACTCCACTGTCAACATTAGACAGATCAACGAGACAGAAAGTTAAAAAGGATATCCAGGAATTGAACTCATCTCTGCAGCAAGCAGACCTCATAGACATCTATAGAACTCTCCACCCCAAATCAACAGAATATACATTCTTCTAAGCACCACATCGCACTTATTCCAAAATTGACCACATAATTGGAAGTAAAGCACTCCTCAGCAAATGTACAAGACCAGAAATTATAACAAACTGTCTCTCAGACCATAGTGCAATCAAACTAGAACTCAGGACTAAGAAACTCAATCAAAACTGCTCAACTACATGGAAACTGAACAACCTGCTCCTGAATGACTACTGGGTACATAATGAAATGAAGGCAGAAATAAAGATGTTCTTTGAAACCAATGAGAACAAAGCTACAACATACCAGAATCTCTGGGACACATTTAAAGCAGTGTGTAGAGGGAAATTTATAGCACTAAATGCCCACAAGAGAAAGCAGGAAAGATCTAAAATTGACACTCTAACATCACAATTAAAAGAATTAGAGAAGCAAGAGCAAACACATTCGAAAGCTAGCGGAAGGCAAGAAATAACTAAGATCAGAGAAAAACTGAAGGAGATAGAGACACAAAAAACCCTCCAAAAAATCAATGAATCCAGGAGTTGGTTTTTTGAAAAAATCAACAAAATTGACAGACCGCTAGCAAGACTAATAAAGAAGAAAAGAGAGAAGAATAAAATAGACGCAATTAAAAATGATAAAGGGGATATCACCACCGACCCCACAGAAATACAAACTACCATCAGAGAATACTATAAAAACCTCTACGCAAATAAATTAGAAAATCTAGAAGAAATGGATAATTTCCTGGACACTTACACTCTTCCAAGACTAAAGCAGGAAGAAGTTGAATCCCTGAATAGACCAATAGCAGGCTCTGAAATTGAGGCAATAATTAATAGCCTACCAACAAAAAAATGTCCAGGACCAGATGGATTCACAGCTGAATTCTACCAGAGGTACAAGGAGGAGCTGGTACCATTCCTTCTGAAACTATTCCAATCAATAGAAAAAGAGGGAATCCTCCCTAACTCATTTTATGAGGCCAACATCATCCTGATACCAAAGCCTGGCAGAGACACAACAAAAAAAGAGAATTTTAGACCAATATCGCTGATGAACATCGATGCAAAAATCCTCAATAAAATACTGGCAAACCGGATTCAGCAGGACATCAAAAAGCTTATCCACCATGATCAAGTGGGCTTCATCCCTGGGATGCAAGGCTGGTTCAACATTCGCAAATCAATAAACATAATTCAGCATATAAACAGAACCAAAGACAAGAACCACATGATTATCTCAATAGATGCAGAAAAGGCTTTTGACAAAATTCAACAGCCCTTCATGCTAAAAACGCTCAATAAATTCGGTATTGATGGAACGTACCTCCAAATAATAAGAGCTATTTATGACAAACCCACAGCCAATATCATGCTGAGTGGGCAAAAACTGGAAAAATTCCCTTTGAAAACTGGCACAAGACAGGGATGCCCTCTCTCACCACTCCTATTCAACATAGTGTTGGAAGTTCTGGCTAGGGCAATCAGGCAAGAGAAAGAAATCAAGGGTATTCAGTTAGGAAAAGAAGAAGTCAAATTATCCCTCTTTGCAGATGACATGATTGTATATTTAGAAAACCCCATTGTCTCAGCCCAAAATCTCCTTAAGCTGATAAGCAACTTCAGCAAAGTCTCAGGATAGAAAATTAATGTGCAAAAATCACAAGCATTCTTATACACCAGTAACAGACAAACAGAGAGCCAAATCAGGAATGAACTTCCATTCACAATTGCTTCAAAGAGAATAAAATGCCTAGGAATCCAACTTACAAGGGATGTAAAGGACCTCTTCAAGGAGAACTACAAACCACTGCTCAGTGAAATCAAAGAGGACACAAACAAATGGAAGAACATACCATGCTCATGGATAGGAAGAATCAATATCGTGAAAATGGCCATACTGCCCAAGGTAATTTATAGATTCAATGCCATCCCCATCAAGCTACCAATGAGTTTCTTCACAGAATTGGAAAACACTGCTTTAAAGTTCATATGGAACCAAAAAAGAGCCCGCATCTCCAAGACAATCCTAAGTCAAAAGAACAAAGCTGGAGGCATCACGCTACCTGACTTCAAACTATACTACAAGGCTACAGTAACCAAAACAGCATGGTACTGGTACCAAAACAGAGATATAGACCAATGGAACAGAACAGAGTCCTCAGAAATAATACCACACATCTACAGCCATCTGATCTTTGACAAACCTGAGAGAAACAAGAAATGGGGAAAGGATTCCCTATTTAATAAATGGTGCTGGGAAAATAAGTAGTAAGCTGAAACTGGATCCTTTCCTTACTCCTCATATGAAAATTAATTCAAGATAGATTAGAGACTTAAATGTTAGACCTAATACCATAAAAACCCTAGAAGAAAACCTAGGTAGTACCATTCAGGACATAGGCATGGGCAAAGACTTCATGTCTAAAACACCAAAGGCAATGGCAGCAAAAGCCAAAATTGACAAATGGGATCTCATTAAACTAAAGAGCTTCTGCACAGCAAAAGAAACTACCATCAGAGTGAACAGGCAACCTACAGAATGGGAGAAAATTTTTGCAATCTACTCATCTGACAAAGGGCTAATATCCAGAACCTACAAAGAACTCAAACAAATTTACAAGAAAAAAACAAACAACCCCATCAAAAAGTGGGCAAAGGATATGAACAGACATTTCTCAAAAGAAGACATTCACACAGCCAACAGGTACATGAAAAAATGCTCATCATCACTGGCCATCAGAGAAATGCAAATCAAAACCACAATGAGATACCGTCTCACACCAGTTAGAATGGCGATCATTAAAAAGTCAGGAAACAACAGGTGCTGGAGAGGATGTGGAGAAATAGGAACGCTTTTACACTGTTGGTGGGATTGTAAACTAGTTCAACCATTATGGAAAACAGTATGGCGATTCCTCAAGGATCTAGAACTAGATGTATCATATGACCCAGCCATCCCATTACTGGGTATATACCCAAAGGATTATAAATCATGCTGCCATAAAGACACATGCACACGGATGTTTATTGCGGCACTATTCACAATAGCAAAGACTTGGAATCAACCCAAATGTCCATCAGTGACAGACTGGATTAAGAAAATGTGGCACATATACACCATGGAATACTATGCAGACATAAAAAAGGATGAGTTTGTGTCCTTTGTAGGGACATGGATGCAGCTGGAAACCATCATTCTCAGCAAACTATCGCAGGAACAGAAAACCAAACACCGCATGTTCTCACTCATAGGTGGGAACTGAACAATGAGATCACTTGGACTCTGGAAGGGGAACATCACTCACCGGGGCCTATCATGGGGAGGGGGGAGGGGGGAGGGATTGCATTGGGAGTTATACCTGATGTAAATGACGAGTTGATGGGTGCTGACGAGTTGATGGGTGCAGCACACCAACATGGCACAAATATACATATGTAACAAACCTGCACGTTATGCACATGTACCCTAGAACTTAAAGTATAATAATAATAATAAATAAATAAATAAATAAATAAATAAATAAATAAATAAGTAAAAAAAAAAAAAAAAAGAGGGATGTGTCCCACTGCACACATCCCACCAAGAGACATTCAAAGCAATGTGGCAGAGACTTATATGGCAGTCCACTTGTCAGATCCTTTCATCTGCTAGTTAGCATGTCTCACTGTGTCACTAAGGAAACACCATCAACTCTGTTTTAATAAGAGCTATGGACACACAAAAAGGGCAGCATTAACAATACACAAAACCCATTGTACTTGCAGTTACTCTGCCAACATATTTGCGTAAACAATCATAATATTAATCAACACATATGGGAAGGTACAGTCTTGCCAACTAGGTCATGGAGTAACAATTTACAAAATTAGAAATGAAAAACTGTCCTATAGGCATATGAAAAGGCATTCCACCTCACTCTAAGCCACAGAGCTCAGTCCTTAGTAGGCTTCTCTTCTCTAGCTAGATGCATTCTCTGTCACCTTCATGGAGTCTCTGAGACAGGTCTGTCTTTATACGATGATAGCTGAAAGTACATCTCCAGCCTGGCCTGTCCTTCTCAGCCCTCCAGGCCATAACCAACTGCCTACTGGGCATGACTTGACTGTCTTGGGGTATCTCACACTTAACACAAACCTACAACTTTCTTGATGGTTCCCATTCCATTAAAGGGCATCATCTCTTAGCAGGTACTCAGGTCAAAAACCTAGACATCGCCCTTGATTCTTCCTTCTCCTCCACTGACATCTAAACTGTTGTAAGTTCTGTTGGCTCTATTCTAAAATAGTTCCTGAGTTTGTCCTCTTGTCACCATCTCCGCTGTTCCCATTGTCATCTCTCATCTGTGCTATTCCACCTATCATTTCTGCCTCCTGGCTCCCACTCTTGTCCCGGAGAATCTGTTCTTCCAGATCACTATCTGTTTAAAATCCTCCAGTGGCTTCCAATCACAACTGGATAAAATGGAGCCCTCTATGATCGGGTACCCATCCTTGACTTCCTTTCTTACCAGTTGCACTTTGGCCCCCCATGCTCCAGGCACACCAAGATGGATCCTGCCTCAGTCTTCACCCAGACTGTTCCCTCAGCTCTTCCCAAGGCTGATCCTGGCTCCTGCTCACAATGACATCTTCGCAGAGACCTTCCTGATCACCCTGCCTATAGTAGCATCCCCACGGCCAATGCCCACCCAGTTATTCTTCCTCAGTGGTTTCTTTTCTACACAGCACTTATTATGATTGTGAAGTACCTTATTTATTTTTTGTGTGTACATGTTGATTTTCTGTCTTACACTGGAAAGTAAGCTCCATGAGGACAGCATCCAGGCCAGACATGCTTGGTGCTGTGACCTCAGCTCCTAGATTTATAATGGTGAAGAACTGGAAATATCCAGTCATAGAAAAACCATTTGAAAAATTACAGAATGTGCATATCTCCAGCACCTCCTCAACCCACAAGAAGCATCACTGGGGCATATTCACCAAAGGTATGAAAATATCAACTTGCCACTCCAAGTCTATGCAGCCTAGCCTTTCAGGACTATCTTCAGGATTAATTCTCAAGTGTATACTCACCCCCAAGTGTGATACCTTGTGCTTGGACCAAAGTCTGTATAGAAACCCAACTTCTCCCCTAGCCACATGGTTAAGTCATTGTTCCCCATATAGGGCTTAGAAGCATCACTCTCCAAAATTGTTATGAAATCTGCACCTGTTCAGGGAAAAAAAAAAAAGTAGCATACAGTGATGAATCACAGCAAGGCAAAAAACAATTAGCAACATTTTATTCTTGACCCTTAACCTTTTTTTCTTTACTGTTAACCCAAAAACAAAGTAATTTTTAATAAGTCACTGGAAGGAAGTGGCTCAAATCTGAGCTCTAAAGGAATTTTTCCATGTTTAGAATGCAATTAAAACGTGAAACACCTCCAGGAACTACCGAGAAGGATAAAAATTTTCAAATGTGCTCAACATCATTCCTAAAATTTCAAATAATCTTAACGCATTTCTCAAATATCCAATTTATGTTCAGAAACAAGAGAACGGTGCACCATAGCATTTTATTCCAGGACAGATAGCTCCGTGGTACTGACCCAGAACTAAGTTGATTGGCGTTTCTAGATCTTGGCCAGGAGTGCCTTGGAAGCCTGCAATCAGACTAAAAAAGGGCTAAGGGGCAAAGAAATGTCTCAGTGGTATTATATACATATAGATACTAAGACATTTCTCAGGAGGCATGCTTATCATTAAGAATAACCAGAACAGGTTATTCCTTTACTTATCCTGCTCCATACACCCGTAGCTGGTCTAAGAACCAAAAACACTCTCACATTTCAAAGATGCTTCACACAAAAATGAGCACCCTGGAGCATTGAAAAAATCAAATTGACCCTAGGCCTGTTGGAAGCAATTGTGGGCATTTTTCATAAGGTGGAATGAGAGACTGAGAAAAGAAATAAGACACAGAGACAAAGTATAGAGAAAGAATACTGATCCCAGGGGACCAGTGCTCAGCATATGGAGGACCTGCACAGGCCCCAGTCGCTGAGTTCCCTGAGTATTTATTGATTACTATTTTCACTATCTCAGCAAGGGGAATGCGGCAGGAGAACAGGATGATAGTGGGGAGAAGGTCAGCAGGAAAACATGTGAGCAAAGGAATCTGTGTTACAAATAAGTTCAAGGGGAGGTACTGTGCCCGGATGTGTATGTAGGCCAGATTTATGCTTCTCTCCACCCAAACATCTCAGTGTAGCAAAGAGTAACAGAGCAGCATTGCTGCCAGCATATCTCACCTCCAGCCACAGGGCAGTTTTCTCCTATCTCAGAATAGAACGAATGTATGATCGGGTTTTACACCGAGACATTCTGTTCCCGGGGACACGCAGGAGATGGAGGCCTTCCTCTTATCTCAACTGCAAGAGGCCTTCCTCTTTTACTAATCCTCCTCAGCATTGACCTTTTATGGGTGTTGGGCTGGGGGACAGGCAAGTCTTTCCCTTCCCATGAGGCCATATCTCAGGCTGTCTCAGTGGGAGGAAACCTTGGACAATACCCAGGCTTTCTTGGGCAGAGGCCCCTGTGACTTTCCAGAGTGCATTGTGCCCTTGGCTAATCGAGAATGGAGAATGGCGATGACTTTTACCAAGCACACTGCCTGTAAACATATTGTTAACAAGGCATATCCTGCACAGCCCTAGATCCCTTAAATCTTGATTCCATACATCACATGTTTCTGCGAGCACAGGGTTGGGGCTAAAGTTACAGATTAACAGCATCTCAAGGCAAAATAATTTTCTTAGTATAAATCAAAATGGAATTTCTTATGTCTTCCTTTTCTACATAGACACAGTAACAGTCTGATCTCTCTTTCTTTTCCCTGCAACCCACTCTGCCTTTTGATCCAACAGTTTTCTGGTCCCCAGCAGTGGGTCCCTAGGTGACAGGAGCTACTAGCAGGGGCATCCCTAAGAACAACACAACACGAATCCCCTGCAGATACTCAGTATGAGGAATTGCTCAGAATCACCTGAATTAATTGCTCTCAAACAAAGACAGATGTGGTTACAGAAGCTCAGTCCCCCTGCAGCTGCCTGCCAAAGTAGAGCATTTTTGAGGTGAGTTTATGACCATCTGCTGGTCATAAATTTAATTTAATACCTGTGTTAAGTTATGGCTTATGACCCTGCTGAAAATAAAAGTAACAATAATAGTTTCTCAAAACCTGGAACTAATTCCAGAAAGACTTACCTGTTTCATTGAGAAGGTGAGCTGATCTTTCTAGACTAGACCACCCTTCATTGTCATATCCAAACCTGAAAGGCCAGATAGCAGCAGAGACCTCTTTGGCTGGTGCCTGAGGAATTGTTTTAATGATAATTTAGGACAACTGTGAACAATGGCAGTTTCAGTGACCCACTTTTCTCCACTTCTCTCTACCAAAATTCTTATTTCAGCAAAGGAATTTCCTTAGACATTTTCCCACATTTAATCCATGAAAAGAAGGAGATATTTGCTATACAGCATTCTCAAATTAGTCTTCTGTAAATTTCTATCTTAAGCTTGGAAGTTAGGAGGGATGTTGGAAAAGTGAGTATTTGTAATAAGCACTGCTTATAATAATAAAAAGTTAGAAAGAGCCTGGCTGTCCATAAGCAGGAAAATGAATAAACAAATGGTGCTACATATGTGGAATGGAATACTACACAACCCTAATAAGTGAATTAGGGCTACATAGGTCCACAAGGAGGAATCTCAGAAAGATTACTTTAAATTAAAAAAAAAAAGTACGTTGCAAAATACATACATTAGATGTCATTTAGAAAAAAAGCAGTATTGTCTAGGGATCTGTCATATATGGTAACAATAGAAAGGAACACATGAAAGTGCTAAAAAAAAAATCACAATACTCAGGATAGTGTTTACTCTTGCATGGGAAATGAATCACACAGAGGGATACAGAGGGGCCTTCAACATATTGAAGAAGTGGTCAGCTTATTCTAACCTAGTTATGAATGATGTTACACCCCTGCTGTACTGGAAAGCTCAAGGTCCAGGAGCACAGCCCCTTTTATGAGGTCCTCAGGTCATGTGTAAGCCAGAGAATGCACTGCCCAACCCTAAGTATCCATCTCAAATGATTACCTACTAAGGTAGTAGGGGACTCGGGGAGGGAGGTGGCAATGGCTAATGGGTCAAAAAAAATCAAAAGAATAAGACCTACTATTTGATAGAACAATAAGGTGACTATAGTCAATGATAATTTAATTGTATATTTTAAAATAAAGAATGTAACTGAATTGTTTGTAACCCAAAGGACAAATGCTTAAGGGAATGGATATCCTATTCTCCACAATGTGCTTATTTTACAATGCATGCCTTTATCAAAACATCCCATGTACCCTAAAAATGTACACTCCTACTATGCAATGACAAAAAAAATTAAATAATTTTTAGAATGGTAAAAACAGAAAAAAAATCAAATTAATACCTAGTAAAGAAAGCAGAACCATCAATAGAGATTTCAAGAGGCATATTATATTTATCATGCTATCCTTTTTCTTGCAACTATTCATCTGTAATTAATTCTAGATATCATCACTCCAAAACATGTTATTCCTTTATTCTTCCCAGGAAATGCCACTCCCTTCATCCAGCTGCTCAAACCAAAAACATAGAAGTCTCCTTGATTCCTTCCTTCTCCTCACCCAACATCTACCCTCTCTGCCAATCCTATCAATTCTACTTTCAAAATATGTTCTAAGTCTATCCACTTATCTCCAACTTTATTTCCATTACACCAGCAAAGATCACCATCATCTCTCTACTAGACAGCTGAAGAAGCCTCAGAACTTATCTCCTTGCATCCGTTCTTATCTCCCTATAATCCATTTTTCAAAGAGCATCCAAACTGACATATATCATTTTTCTTCACTCTCCTGCTTGAGACACTACTGTGGCTTCCATCGCAAGTAAAATAAAATCACCATGAGAATGTAAATTAGTACAATCACAATGGAAAACAGTTTAGAGATTCCTTAAAGAACTAAAAGGAGAACTACCATTTGATCCAGCAATCCCACTACTGGGGATCTACCCAAAAGGAAAGAAGTCATTATGTTAAAAAGAGGACACACATGTTTACAGCAGCACAATTCACAATTGCAAAGATATGGAACCAACTTAAGCACCCATCGACCAATGACTGGATAAAGAAAATGTTATATATATATACACACACACACACACACACACATATACATACGTATACACACACACCATGGAATACTACTCAGCCGTGAAAAGGAACAAAATAATATCTTTTGCAGCAACTTGGATGGGGCTGAATGCCGTTATTCTGAGTGAGGTAACTCGGGAATTAAAAACCAAATATTGTATGTTCTTACCTATAAGTGGGAACTAAGTCATGAGGATGCAAAGGCATGAGTTATACAGTGAACTTGGGGGACTTGGAGGGATGGGTTGGACGGGGTAAGGGATAAAAGACTACATCTTGGGGATGGCAGGAAAATGGCAAATCGGAGGCAAAACTAACTTGCAGCTCCCACTTCAACAGAGAGAGCAGTGCATGGAGACCCACATCATGAACTTCTGCTCCAAGAATTACCACAGGAACATGCCAGGAAAGCCAAGGGAATCCACAGACCCTTTGAAGGAAGTGGATTGCTGCTGCAGGGTCCATGGGACAGCCAAGGAACAATCAGTCGGCTTGCTTTCTCAGCTGGGAGGCTTTTAGCCTGGGGCAAGTTCCTAGCCCTGCTCACCAGCTGCCTGGACATAAACTCAGTGCTGTTGTGGGGGCACGGTTAGAGTGAGACCAGCCTTTTGCGCTATGGATTGCATGGGAGCTGGGTGAGGCCTGTGGCTGCCAGCTTTTCCCCACTTTCCTGGCAACCTATGTGACACAGCAGAGGCAGCAATGATTCCCCTGGAAATATAACTCCATTGGCCTAGGATCCACACACCCATCTCCCACAGCAGCTACAGCCAGCCCGGCCCAACAAGAGTCTGAGCTCAGAGGCACCTAACCCTGTCCCCACCTGATGGTCTTTCTCTACTGGCCCTTGTAGCTGAAGAAAAAGGACATACTTTTGTAGGAGTTCCATGGCCCCACCCACCACCTGATCCTGCCTATATACTACCACAGCTGATGTGCTCTTGAAAGTGCCACCCCCTGGCTGGAGGCCAGCTAACACAAAACTAGCACACTTAACAAAAATACAATCAAGGACCCTCACAGAGTATGCTTCACTCCCCTGCTACCTCCACTGGAACAAGTGCTGGTATCCATTACCAAGAGATCTGAAGACAGATCACATCACAGGACTCTTTGCAGATACTCCCAAGTACCAGCCCAGAACCCAGTAGCTCTGCTGGGTAGCTAGATCCAGAAGAGAAATAATCACTACAATTCAGCTCTCAGAAAGCCCCATCCCTGGGGGAAAGGGAAGAGCACCACATCAAGGGAGCACCCTGTGGGACAAAAGAATCTGAACAGCAGCCTTGAGTCCCAGATCTTCCCTCTGACATAGTCTACACAAATGAGAAGGAATCAGAAAGACAATTCTATTAACATGGCAAAACAAGGTTCTTTAACAGCCCCAAAAGATCACACTAGCTCACCAGCAATGGATCCAAACCAAGATGAAATCACTGAATTGCCAGAAAAAGAATTCAGACAGTTGACTCTTAAGCCAATCAAGGAGGCACCAGAAAAAGGTAAAGTCCAACTTAAAGAAATTTAAAAAAAAAAAATGATGCAAGACATGAATGGAAAAATTTCTGGTGAAATAGGTAGGATAAATAAAAAACAATCACAACTTCTGGAAATGAAGGACACGCTTAGAGAAGTGCAAAATGCAGTGGAAAATCTCACCAATAGAATTGAACAAATAGAAGAAAGAACTTCTTGAATAGAAGTTCAATAGACTTGAACAAATAGAAGAATAGAACAAAGGTTGAAGACAAGGCTTTCAAGTTAACCCAATCTGACAAAGACAAAGGAAAAACAATTTAAAAAATAAACAAAGCCTCCAAGAAGTTTTGGATTATGTTAAATGAACAAACCTATGAATAATTAGTGTTCCCAAGGAAGAAGATAAATCTAAAAGTTTGGAAACATATTTGAGGGAATAATTGAGGAGAACTTCCCTAGCCTTGCTGGAGATCTAGACATCCAAATACAAGAAGCTCAAAAAACACTTGGGAAATATGTTGCAAAAAGATCACCACCTAGGCACATAGTCATCAGGTTATCTGAAGTCAAGACAAAGAAAAGAATCTTAAAAGGTATGAGGCAAAAACATCAGGTAACCTATAAAGGAAAACCGATCAGATTAACAGCAGATTTCTCAGCAAAAAACCTACAAGGTAGAATAGATTAGGGTCCTATCTTTAGCCCCCTTAAACCAAAAAATTATCAGCCAAGAATTTTGTACCCAGCAAGACTAAGTTTTCATAAATGAAGGAAAGATACAGTCTTTTACAGCGAAACAAATGCTAAGAGAATTTGCCACTACCAAGCCAGCACTACAAGAACTGCTAAAAGGAGCTCTAAATCTTGAAACAAATCTTTGAAATACACCAAAACAGAATCTCCAGAAAGCATAAATCTCAAGAACCTAATAAACAACAACACAATGAAAGAAAACCCAAGGTATTCAGGCAACAAACAGCACAATGAATAGAATAGTACCTCATGTCTCAATACTAACATTAAATGTAAATGCCCTAAATGGTCCATTTACAAGACTTAGAATGGCAGAATGGGTAAGAATTTACCAGCCAAGTACCTGCTGTCTTCAAAAGACTCACCTGACACCTAAGGACTCACATAAACTTAAGGTAAAGGGGTGGAAAAGATATTCCATGCAAATGGACACCAAAAGTGAGCAGGAGTTGCTATTTTTATATCAGACAAAACAAACTTTAAAACAACAGCAGTTAAAAAAGACAAAGAAGGACATTATATAATGATAAAAGGACTAGTCCAACAGGAAAATATCATAACCCTAAATATATATGCACCTAACACTGGCATTCCCCAATTTATAAAACAATTACTACTAGACCTAAGAAATGAGATAGCAACACAATAACAGTGGGGACTTCAGTACTGCACTGACAGCACTAGAGAGGTCATCAAGAGAGAAAGTCAACAAATAAACACTTAAACAATACCCTGGAACAAATGGACTTAACAGATATTTACAGAACATTCTACCCAACAACTGCAGAATACACATTCTATTCATCAGCACATGGAACATTCTCCAAGATAGACCATATGATAGGCCACAAAACAATTTTCAACAAATTTAAGAAAATGAAATTATAGCAAGTACTCTCTCTCAGACCACAATGGAATAAAATTAGAAATCAGCCAGACACAGTGGCTCATGCCTGTAATCCCAGCACTTTTAGAGGGTGAGGCAGGTGGATCACCTGAGGTCGGGAGTTCAAGACCAGCCTGACCAACATGGGGCAAAACCCTGTCTCTACTAAAAATACAAAATTTAACTGGATGTGGTGGTGCATGCCTGTAATCCCAGGTACTTGGGAGGGTGAGACAGGAGGATCAATTGAATCTGGGACACAGAGGTTGCAGTGAACTGAGATTGTGCCATTGCACTCCAGCCTGGGTGACAAGAGCAAAACTCCATCTCAAAAAATAAAAAATAAAAATTGGAAATCAACTTCAAAAGGAACCTTCGAAACCATGCAAATATATAGAAATTAAATAACCTGCTCTTGAATGATCATTGTGTCCACAATTAAATCAAGATGGAAATTTAAAAAATTCTTTGAACTGAATGATAATAGTGAAACAACCTATCAAAACCTCTGCGATACAGCAAAGGCAGTACTAAGAAAGTTCATAGCCTTAAATGCCTATATCAAAAAGTTTGAAACAGCACAAATAAAGAACCTAAGATCACACCTCAAGGAACTAGAGAAAAAAGAACAAACCAAACCCAAGCCCAGCAGAAGAAAAGAAATAACAAAAATCAGAGCCGAATTAAATGAGCTTGAAAAAACAAACGAACAAAAATACAAAAGATAAATGAAACAAAAAGCTGACTATTTGAAAAGATAAATAAAATTGATAGACTATTAGTGAGATAACCCAAGTAAAGAATAAGTTCAATTAGAAATAAAACAGAAGATACTACAACAAATACCACAGAAATACAAAAGATCATTCAATGCTAGCATGAACATGTCTACGTACATAAACTAGAAAATCTAGAGGAGATGGATAAATTTCTGGAAATACACAACCCTCCTAGATTAAACCAGGAAGAAATAGAAACTCTGAACAGACCAATGAAAAGTAGCAAGATTGAAATGGCAATTTAAAAGTTGCTAACAAAAAAAAAGTCCAGGACCAGACAGATTCACAGCCGAATTCCATCAGACATTCAAAGAAGAATTGGTACCAATCCTGCTGACACTATTCAAAAAGATAGAGAAAGAGGGGATCCTTTCTAAATCATTCTATGAAGCCAGTATCACTCTAATACCAAAACTAGCAAAGGAGATAACAAAAAAAGAAAACTACAGCCCAATATATCTGATGAATATAGTTGCAAAAATCCTCAACAAAATAGTAGCAAACTGAATCCACCAGAATATCAAAAAGATAATCCACCATGATCAAGTGGGTTTCATATCAGGGATGCAGGGATGGTTTAACATCTGTAAGTCAATAAATGTGATACACCACATAAACGGAATTTAAAACAAAAATCACATGATCATCTCAATAGACACAGAAAAAGCAGTTGACAAAATCCAGCGTCCCTTTATGATTAAAACCCTCAGCAAAATCGGCATAGAAAGGTCACACCTTAAAGTAATAAAAGCCATTTATTACAAACCCATAGCCAACATTATACCGAATAGGGAAAAGTTGAAAGCATTCCCCTGTGACCTGGAACAAGACAAGGATGTCCACTTTCACTACTTCTATTCAACATAGTACTGAAAGTTCTAGCCAGCACAATCAAGAAGAGAAGGAAATAAAGGGTATCAAATTGATAAAAAGGAAGTCAAACTGTCATTGTTTGTGGATGACATAATGGTATATCTGGAAAACCCCAAAGACTCCACCAAAAAGCTCCTAGAACTGGTAAATGAATTCAGCAAAGTTTCAAGATACAAAATTAGTGTACACAAATTAGTAGCCCTTCTATACACCAACAGTGGCCAAAGTGATAATCAAATCAAGAATCCAACCCCTTTCACAATAGCTGAAAAAATAAATAAAATAAAATGTTTAGGAATATACTTAACCAAGGATGTGAAAGACCTCTACAAGGAAAATTATGAAACACTCCTGAAAGAAATCATAGATGACACAAACAAATGCGAACACATCCATGCTCATGGATGGGTAGAATCAATATTGTGAAAATAACCATACTGCCAAAAGCAATCTATAAATTCAATGCAATTCTCATTAAAATACCACCATCATTCTTCACAGAACTGGAAAAAAAACTAAAATTCATATGGAACCAAAAAAGAGTCTGCATAGCCAAAGCAAGACTAAATAAAAATAATAAATTAGAGGCCTTACATTACCCAACTTCAAAATATACTATAAGGCCCTAGTCACCAAAACAGCATGGCACTGGTATAAAAACAGGCATATAGACCAATGGAACAGAATAGAGAACCCAGAAATAAAGCCAAATGATTACAGTCCACTGATCTTCAACAAAGCAAACAAAAACATGAAGTGGAAAAGGACATTCTATTCAACAAATGGTACTAGGATAACTGGCAAGCCACAGGTAGAAGAATAAAACTGGATCCCCATCTCTCACTTTTTAGAAAAATCAACTCAAGATGGATCAAAGACTTAGATCTAACACCTGAAACCATAAAAATTCTAGAATACAACATTGGAAAAGCTCTTTTAAAATTGGCTTAGGCAGAGACTTCATGACCAAGAACCCAAAAACAAATGCAACAAAAACAAAGATAAACAGATGGAGCTTAATTAAACTAAAAAACTTCTGCACAGCAAAAGAAATAATTGGCAGACTAAACAGACAACTCACAAGATAGGGGGAAATCTTTGCTATCTATACATCTGAAAAAGGACTAATACCCGGAATCTACAAGGAACTCAAACAAATCAGCAAGAAAAAAAAATCCCATCAAAAAGTGGGCTAAGGACATGAAAAGACAATTCTCAAAAGAAGATATACAAATGGCCAAAAAACATATGGAAAAATGCTCAACATCACTAATGTTCAAGGGAAATGCAAATCAAAACCACAATGTGATACCACCTTACTCCTGCAAGAATGGCCATAATCAAAAAATCAAAAACTAATAAATGTTGACATGGATGTAGTGAAAAAGGAACACTTTTACACTGTTTGTGGGAAGGTAAACTTGTACAACCACTATGGAAAATAGTGTGGAGATTCCTTAAAGAACTAAAAATAGATCTACAATTTGATCCAGCAATCACACTCCTGGGTATCTACCCAGAGGAAAAGAAGTCATTATATGAAAAAGATACTTGCATATACATGTTTACAGCAGCACAATTTGAAATTGCAAAAATATAGAACCAGCCCAAATGCCCATCAATCAACAAGTGGATAAAGAAAATATGATTAGATAGATAGATAGATAGATAGATAGATAGATAGATAGATAGATAGATAATGTGTGTGTGCATGTGTGTGTGTATGTGTGTGTGTGTGTAATGGAATACTATTCAGGCATAAAAATGAATAAAATAATGGCATTTGCAACAACCTGGATGGAATTGGAGACCATTATTCTAAGTGAAGTGTCTCAGGAATGGAAAACCAAACATTAT
This sequence comes from Macaca mulatta, assembly GCF_049350105.2. NCBI lineage: Eukaryota > Metazoa > Chordata > Mammalia > Primates > Cercopithecidae > Macaca > Macaca mulatta. The sequence continues at coordinate 48,519,788 of NC_133410.1, read as the reverse complement.
ATGTTCTTGCACATAAGTGGGAGCTAAGCTATGAGGATGCAAAGCCATAAGAATGATACAATGAACTTTGGAGACTCAGGGCAAAGAGTGGGAGGGAGTGAGGAATAAAAGACTACAAATTGGTTACAATTACACTGCTCGGGTGATGGATGCACCAAAATCTCGGAAATCACCACTAAATAACCTATTCACATAACCAAACACCACCCGTTCCCCCAAAAACCTATTGAAAAAAAATGTAATAACAAAAAAAGACTACATATTTGGTACAGTGTACACTGCTTGGGTGATGGGTGCACTAAAATCTCAGAAATCACCTCTAAAGAACTTATCCACATAACCAAAAACCACCTGCCCAAAAACTATTGACAATGGCCAGGGACGGTGGCTCATGCCTGTAATCCCAGCACTTTGGGAGGCGAAGGCAGGCAGATAACTTGAGGTCAGGAGTTTGAGACCAGCCTGCCCATCACAGTGAAATTCCATCTCTGCTAAAAGTACAAAAATTAGCTGGGCATGGTGGTGTGCACCTGTAATCCCAGCTGCTCCGGAGGCTGAGGCAAGAGAATCGCTTGAAGCCAGAAGGCAGAGGTTGCAGGGAACCAAGATCATGCCACTGCACCCCAGCCTGGGTGACAGAGTGAGACGCCAGCTAAAAAATAAAAAAATTAAAAAAAAAAACTATTGACATTAAAAATAATACTAATAATAAAATGAAAATAAGAAAAAAATAACAGCAACACTTCTGTGTTCTACAAGGCCCTGGTATGGCCCTCCCCAGCCTCTCCACATCATCTATTACTCTTCACCAAGCTTCAGCCAAGCCAGTCACCCTGATGTCCCTCAAACACACCAAGTGTGGTTCTCCCTCAGTCCTCTATATGTGTTCCTTCTGCCAACATCCCAGCCCTCACAACTGTTTTCTCAGTTTGCAAATTTCATCTCAAATGTCACCTCTCCTCAGACAGCTTTCTCTAATCCCCCATACCCAGTTACCTTTCATTCTACAATCCTGTTTCCTTCATGGCAGCTTGGTCTAAAATGAGATCATTTCTTTATTTGTTCTCTGAATACTATCATTCTCCCCTACTAGAATGCAAACTCTGGCAGGGCAGGTTCTTGTCCAACTTGTTTATATCTGTATCCCTGGCACCAGGTAATAAAGAAACATTCAGTAATCACTAGCCAAATGAATGAATGAGCAAATGAGCAAAAGAACAGGTATTAAATCCAATTCAAATAACTCCTTCCAAAAGAATTCCTGGATGACATTAGGTATCCTTTTCTGATGGACATTATGTTGCAATAATAATGACCAACAATTAAAGGAACATGTAATGATCATCTACTGTTATCTACTTATTAAGAAATAGTTACTTAATTCTGAATACCTACCAAGCACTCTGTAAGTTACTGGACGTACAAAGATCAAGAAGAGAAACATGGTCTATGTTCTCAGTGTAGCTTTTTATTCAAAATGAAAAATGTTCCTGGTAGTACAGACTGCTAAAATTCAAAGTCAACCCTCAACAATTTCTATTTTAACCAAAACTGTACCTCTGACTGCATTATGAAATACACTAGACTTTTTATCAGATCAGATAGAAAGCACAACATTCAATTGCTTATTCTCATTTCTGCCAACTGTTCTAAAAGAGAAAAGGATATTAAAACATTTAAAACTGCAGATAGCAAGAGAGGAAAGAAAGAGACAAGAAAAGTTTTACTACCTGTCAAGGCATAAGCTACCTATAGTATTATCTGTAAGAGTTTTCCTAAAGAATCTCACATTGCTATCTTCAGCAATATCTACCAAGAAGTACAGAAAGTCCAATGCAAAATAGTTTCTTATCTCATAGTGACATGGTTTGGATCTGTGTCCCTACCAAATCTCAAGTTGAATTGTAATCTCTGGGGCCTGGAGGTGACCAGATCATGGGGGTGGAATTCCCATGAATGGTTTAGCACCATACCCTCGGTACTGTTCTCCAATAAATAAATAAATGATAAAACACCCCCCTTTTGTGTTGTTGTAATAGTGAAGGAGTGAGTTCTCATCAGATCTGGTAGTTTTAAAGTGTGTAGCACCTGCCAGGCGTGGTGGCTTACACCTGTAATCCCAGCACTTTGGGAGGTGGGCAGATCACAAGGTCAGGAAATCAAGACCATCCTGGCCAACATGGTGAAACCCATCTCTACTAAAATACAAAAAAAAAAAAATTAGCTGGGTGCCGTGGCACACTGCCTGTAGTCCCAGCTACTTGGGAGGATGAGGCAAGGGAATCACTTGAACCTGGGAGGCAGAGGTTGCAGTGAGCCAAGATCGCACCACTGCACTCCAGCCTGGCAGCAGAGTGAGACTCCATCAAAAAAAACCAAACAAACAAAAAAAAAACCAAAAAAAAAAGTGTGTAGCATCTACCCCCTCTCTCTCTTGTTCCTGCTCCACCATGTAAGATAATTAGCTCCCTGTATGCCTTTCACCATGATTGCAAGTTTCCTGAGGCCTCCCCAGAAGCTGAGCAGATGCCTCCATGCTTCCTGTACAGTCTGTAGAACCATGGGATAGTTAAAATTCTTCTTTATAAATTACCCAGTCTCAAGTATTTCTTTATGGCAGTGCAAGAACAAACTAATACACATAGTTTAGATATGTTAAATCATGAATGGCAGAAATAACTCCATAAAACAAAATCATCAACAATCTGTCCCTAGTATACGGGCCTATCCTGTTCCAAGAACCCAACTTCATAAAATAATCCCACTATCTTATCAGTCTGGCACATAAGAGTTTAGAAGATAGAGTCCAGGGCTCTGAAGTCATCAGATCCAGGTTCAATCAGAATGGTAACGTGTACAAATATATGCACATATATATACCATATAAAATTCTATTTCAAGGTTTTTAATTACTTACCACTTTGCCCAACTTTCTCTCATAGGCTTTATGCCGTAGTCCTAACCCCAACAATCCCACACCAACAAGCAGCCACAGAACTAAACAGAAAAAAGAAATGATTATTTATTTTTAAATGAATAAAATAAAATAAAATAAATTTGCTGACACTGACCTTCAGTGCCTCATCTCCAGTGCTGTGGTGCCCTCCAAAAAGTTCTTCATGATGGGGGAACTGGAAGATGAATGGGCGGAAGAAGAGTCTTGGGTAGCTCACTGGCACTGAATGTGACCAAGGTGCCAGTTGACACCGAGGTGGTTTGCTCTCCCCCCCACTGCCTATATCAACTTCACCCAGCAGAAGCTAGATCCCAAGATTGTTGTGCCTGAGCAGAACTGCTACAAAGTGACTAATGGGGCCTTTACTGGGGAGATCAGCCCTGGCAAAATCAAAGACTGCAGAGCCAGATGGGTGGTCCTGGGGCACTCAGAGAGAAGGCATGTCTTTGGGGAGTCAGATGAACAGATTGGGCAGAAAGTGGCCCACGCTCTGGCAGAGTTACTTGGAGTAATCACCTGCATTGGGAAGAAGCTAGATGCAAGGGAAGCTGGCATCACCAAGAAGGTTGTTTTCGAGCAGACAAAGGTCATCGCAGATAAGGTGAAGGACTGGAGCAAGGTCATCCTGGCTTATGAGCCTGTGTGGGACATTGGTACTGGCAAAACTGCAACACCCCAAAAGGCCCAGGAAGTACAAAAGAAGCTCCAAGGATGTCTTAAATCCAACATCTCTGATGTGGCTCAGAGCACCCGTATCACTTATGGAGGCTCTGTGACCAGGGTAACCTGCAAGGAGCTGGCCAGCCAGCCTGACGTGGATGGCTTCTTCCTGGGTGGTGCTTCCCTCAAGCCTGAATTCGTGGATATCAATGCCAAACAATGAGCCCCACCCATTTTCCATACCCTTCCTGCCAAATCAGGGACTAAGCAGCCCAGAAGCCGAGTCATTGCCCCTCCCCTGCACAAGCTTCTGATGGTGTCATCTACCCTCTTTCGTGGCCTCATCCAAACTATACCTTCCTTTACTGTTTATATCTTCACCCTGTAATGGTTGGGACCAGGACAATCCCTTCTCCACTTACTATAATGGTTGGAACTAAATGTCACCAAGGTGGCTTCTCCTTAGCTGGGAGGTGGAAGGGGTGGAATTTGCTCCTGGGTCCCCTAGGCCCTAGTGAGGGCAGGAGATAAAACATCCTCTCCTTTCTTACACTGTGAGGCCAAGATCCTCCCCTCAGAAGCCAGGAATGCTGCCCTATTCCATGGTGCCCACTCCTGTGTGGGCTCTGTATGTGAACCACTCACATGGGAGGGAATAAACACATGGCACTAGGAAAAAAAAAAAATACCTAAATCTGTTTTAAAATAACAAGGTTTATAAAATCATTGAATTTATTGGCCAATGATTTTGTGCAAAGGGAAAATGTGTAGTTCTTGGGTTAAATTTCATGTGTGACATGTATACATCGACAACTCTTTAAACTCAGGTTTCAAGAATTTTCCCTAAAAATGTTCCAAGGACTATGAGCTTAAAGTAAAAATAAGTCATAAAACATACAAGAAAACAAGTTTCCATGAGCAGGAAACAAAGGAAAAAAACACTCTGCAGAATCAAGCCCACAAAGACAGATGTTGGAACTTTCTGAATCAGAATATAAAACAAGTATGCTTATTATATTTACAAAAATAAAGGAGGGTATTCAAAAGTATGACTAGAGAACATGAGACTAAAATAAACAATCAGAAAATTTTTAAAAGAAATCAAATAGAGTTCTAGAAATAAAAAGATAATTATAATAATTGAAATTAGAAATTCAAAGACAATTGAATTAGACAAGCTGAACAGAGAATTAGTTCAAGGGGCAGCCCAAAACATACAGGTAAAAAATATGAAAGGGGGGGGGCGTGCCCAAGATGGCCAAATAGTAACAGCTCCTGCCTCCAGCTCCCAGTGTGAGCAACACAGAAGATGGGTGATTTCTGCATTTTCAACTGAGGTACCAGGTTCATCTCACTGGGGCATGTTGGACAGTTGGCGCTGGTCCAAAGATGCAGCCCGACCAGTGAGAGCTGAAGCAGGGCGAGGCATCACCTCACCTGGGAAGTGCAAGGGGGAAGTGAATTCCTTTTCCTAGCCAAAGGAAATTGAGACACACAACACCTGGAAAATCAGGTAACTCCCACCCTAATACTGTGCTTTACCAAGGGTCTTAGCAAATGGCACACCAGGAGATTACATCCCACACCTGGCCCAGAGGGTCCCACCTCACAGAGCCTCCCTCATTGCTAGCACAGCAGTCTGAGATCTAACTGCAAGGCAGCAGTGAGACTGGGGGAGGGGCGCCCACTATTGCTGAGGCTTAAGTAGGTAAACAAAGCCACGAGGAAGCTCCAATTGGGTGGAGCACACCACAGCTCAAGGAGGCCAGCCCGCCTCTGTAGACTCCTCCTCTGGGGACAGGGCATAGCTAAACAAAATGCAGCAGAAACCTTAGCAGAGGTAAATGCCCCTGTCTGACAGCTTTGAAGAAAGCAGTGGATCTCCCAGCACGGAGGTTGAGATCTGAGAACAGACAGACTGCCTGCTCAAGGGGGTCCCTGACCCTTGAGTAGCCTAACTGGGAGACATCCCCCACTAGCTGCAGATTGACACCTCACACCTCACACGGTGGGGTTCACCCCTGAGACGAAGCTTCCCGAGCAAAAATCAGACAGCAACACTCACTGTTCAGCAATATTCTATTTTCTGCAGCCTCCACTGCTGATACCCAGGCAAACAGGGTCTGGACTGGACCTCAAGCGAACTCCAACAGACATACAGCTGAGGGTCCTGGCTGTTAGAAGGAAAACTAACAAACAGAAAGGACACCCACACCAAAACCCCATCAGTACGTCACCATGATCAAAGACCAAAGGCAGATAAAACCACAAAGATGGGGAAAAAGCAGTGCAGAAAAGCTGGAAATTCAAAAAATCAAAGCACATCTCCCCCTCCAAAGGAACACAGCTCATCACCAGCAACGGAACAAAGCTGGATGGAGAATGACTTTGACGAGTTGAGAGAAGAAGGCTTCACTCAATCAAACTTCTCAGAGTTAAAGGAGGAATGATGTAACCAGATGTAACCAGAAACTAAAAACCTTGAAAAAGGAATGGATGAATGGATAACTAGAATAATCAATGCAGAGAAGACCTTAAAAGAACTGATAGAGGTGAAAACCATAACACAAGAACTACGTGACAAATGCACAAACTTCACTAACCGACTCGATCAACTGGAAGAAAGAGTATTGGTGGTTGAAGACCAAATGAATGAAATGAAGCGAGAGGAGAAGTGTAGAGAAAAAAGAGTAAAAAGAAATGAACAAATTCTCCAAGAAATATGGGATTATGTGAAAAGACCAAATCTACGTCTGATTGGTGTACCTGAAAGTGACAGGGAAAATGGAACCAAGTTGGAAAACACTCTGCAGGATATCATCCAGGAGAACTTCCCCAACCTAGTAAGGCAGGCCAACATTCAAATTCAAGAAATATAGAGAATGCCACAAAGATACTCCTTGAGAAGAGCAACTCCAAGACACATAATTGTCACATTCACCAAAGTTGAAATGAAGGAAAAAATGTTAAGGGCAGCCAGAGAGAAAGGTCAGGTTACACACAAAGGGAAGCCCATCAGACTAACAGCAGATCTCATGGCAGAAACTCTCCAAGCCAGAAGAGAGTGGGGGCCTACATTCAACATTCTTAAAGGAAAGAATTTTCACCCCAGAATTTCATATCCAGCCAAACTAAGTTTCACAAGTGAAGGAGAAATAAAATGCTTTACAGACAAGCAAATGCTTAGAGATTTTGTCACCACCAGGCCTGCCCTACAAGAGATCCTGAAGGAAGCACTAAACATGGAAAGGAACAACAGGTACCAGCCATTGCAAACACACGTCAAAATGTAAAGTCCACTAAAGCTAGGAAGAAACTGCATCAACTAGTGAACAAAATAACCAGCTAATATCATAACGACAGGATCAAGTTCACACATAACAATATTAACCTTAAATGTAAATGGACTAAATGCTCCAATTAAAAGACACAGACTGACAAATTAGAGAGTCAAGACCCATCAGTTTGCTGTTTTCAGGAGACCCATCTCACATGCTGAGACACACATAGGCTCAAAACAAAGGGATGGAGGAAGATCTACCAAGCAAATGGAAAAAAAAAAAAGCAGGGGTTGCAATACTAGTCTCTGATAAAATAGACTTTCAACCATCAAGATCAAAAGAGACAAAGAAGGCCATTACATAATGGTAAAGGGATTAATTCATCAGGAAGAGCTAACTATCCTAAATATATATGCACCCAATACAGGGGCACCCAGATTCATAAAACAAGTCCTTAGAGACTTACAAAGAGACTTAGACTCCCATACAATAATAATGGGAGACTTCAACACCCCACTGTCAACATTAGACAGATCAACGAGACAGAAAGTTAACAAGGATGTCCAGGAATTGAACTCAACTCTGCAACAAGTGGACCTAATAGACATCTACAGAACTCTCCACCCCAAATAAACAGAATATACATTCTTCTCAGCAGCACATCACATTTGTTCCAGAATTGACCACATAATTGGAAGTAAAGCACTCCTCAGCAAATGTACAAGAACAGAAATTAAAACAAACTGTCTCTCAGACCATAGTGCAATCAAACTAGAACTCAGGATTAAGAAACTCAATCAAAACCACTCAACTACATGGAAACTGAACAACCTGCTTCTGAATGACTACTGGGTACATAACGAAATGAAGGCAGAAATAAAGATGTTCTTTGAAACCAATGAGAACAAAGATACAACATACCAGAATCTCTGGGACACATTTAAAGCGGTGTGTAGAGGGAAATTTATAGCACTAAATGCCCACAAGAGAAAGCAGGAAAGATCTAAAATTGACACCCTAACACCATGCAGTAAAAAATGATAAAAGGGATATCTCCACCGAGATAACGAAGGCAGAAATAAAGATGTTCTTTGAAACCAATGAGAAGAAAGACACGATGTACCAGAATCTCTAGGACACACTTAAAGTAGTGTTAAGAGGGAAATTTATAGCACTACATGCCCACAAGAGAAAGCATAAAAGATCTAAAATCGACACCCTAACATCACAATTAAAAGAACTAGAGAAGCAAGAGCAAACACATTCAAAAGCTAGCAGAAGGCAAGAAATTACTAAGATCAGAGCAGAACTGAAGGAGATAGAGACACAAAAAATCCATCAAAAAAATCAATGAACCCAGGAGCTGGTTTTTTGAAAATATCAACAAAATTTATGGACCGCTGGCAAGACTAATAAAGAAGAAAAGAGGGAAGAATCAAGCAGATGCAATACAAATTGATAAGGGGATATCACAATCAATCCCACAGAAACACAAACTACCATCAGAGAATACTATAAACACTTCTACACAAATAAACTAGAAAACTTACAGGAAATGGATAAATTTCTGGACACATACACCCTCCCAAGACTAAACCAGGAAGAAGTTGAATCTCTGACTAGACCAATAACAGGCAATAATTGAGGCAATAATTGAGGCAATAATTAATAGCCTACCAACCAAAATGAGTCCAGGACCAGAGGGATTCACAGCCAAATTCTACCAGAGGTACAAAGAGGAGCTGGTACCATTTCTTCTAAAACTATTCCAATCAATAGAAAAAGAGGGCATCCTCCCTAACTCATTTTATGAGACCAGCATCATCCTGATACCAAAGCCTGGCAGAGACACAACAGAAAAAGAGAATTTTAAACCAATACCCCTGATGAACATCACTGCGAAAATCCTCAATAAAATACTGGCAAACTGAATCCAGCAGCACATCAAAAAGCTTATCCACCAAGATCAAGTTGGCTTCATCCTGAGGATGCAAGGCTGGTTCAACATACACAAACCAATAAATGCAATCCAGCATATAAACAGAAGCAAAGACAAAAACCACATGATAATCTCAATAGATGCAGAAAAGGCCTTTGACAAAATTCAACAGCGCTTCATGCTAAAACCCCTAAATAAACTAGGTATTGATGGAACATATCTCAAAATAATAAGAGCTATTTATGACAAACCCACAGCCAATATCATACTGAATGGGCAAAAACTGGAAGCATTCCCTTTGAAAACCAGCACAAGACAAGGATGCCCTCCCTCATCACTCCTATTCAACTTAGTGTTGGAAGTTCTGGCCAGGGCAATAAGGCAGGAGAAAGAATAAAGGGTATTCAATTAGGAAAAGAGGAAGCCAAATTGTCCCTATTTGCAGATGACATAATTGTATATTTAGAAAACCCCATCGTCTCAGCCCAAAATCTCCTTAAGCTGATAAGCAACTTCAGCAAAGTCTCAGGATACAAAATCAGTGTGCAAAAATCACAAGCATTCCTGTACACCAATAACAGACAAACAGAGAGCCAAATCATGAATGAACTTCAATTCAAAATTGCTACAAAGAGAATAAAAAACCTAGTAATCCAACTTAATAGAGATGGGAAGGACCTCTTCAAGGAGAACTACAAACCACTGCTCAACAAAATAAAAGAGGACACAAACAAATGGAAGAATATTCCATGCTCATGCATAGGAAGAATCAATATCATGAAAATGGCCATACTGCTCAAGATAATTTATAGATTCAATGCCATCCCCATCAAACCACCAATGACTTTCTTCACAGAATTGGGAAAAACTACTTTAAAGTTCATATAGAACCAAAAAAGAGCCCGCATAGCCAAGACAATCCTAAACCAAAAGAACAAAGCTGAAGGCATCATGCTACCAGACTTCAAACTACACTACAAGGCTACAGTAACCAAAACTGCATGGTACTGGTACCAAAACAGATATATAGACCAATGCAACAGAACAGAGGCCTCAGAAATAACACCACACATCTACAACCATCTGATCTTTCACAAACCTGACAAAAACAAGCAATGAGGAAAGGGTTCCCTATTTAATAAATGGTGCTGGGAAAACTGGCTAGCCATACATAGAAAGCTGAAACTGGATTTCTTCCTCACACCTTGTACAAAAATTAATTCAGGATGGATTAAAGACTTAAATGTAGGACCTAAAACCATAAAAGTCCTAGAAGAAAACCTAGGCAATAACATTCAGGACATAGGCATAGACAGAGACTTCATGAATAAAACACCAAAAGCAATGTCAACAAATGCCAAAATTGACAAATGGGATCTAATTAAACTAAAGAGCTTCTGCACAGCAAAAGAAACTACCATCAGAGTGAACACGCAGCCTACAGAATGAGAAAAAATGTTTGCAATCTATCCATCTGACAATGGGCTAATATCCAGAATCTACAAAGAACTTAAACAAATTTACAAGAAAAAAACAACCCCATCAAAAAGTGGGCAAAGTATATGAACAGACACTTCTCCAAAGAAGATATTTATGCAGCCAACAGACATGTGAAAAAATGCTCATCATCACTGGTCACCAGAGAAATGCAAATCAAAACCACAATGAGATACCATCTCAAACCAGTCAGAATGGCAATCATTAAAAAAATCAGGAAACAACAGGTGCTGGAGAGGATGTGGAGAAATAGGAATGCTTTTACACTGTTGGTGGGAGTGTAAATAAGTTCAACCATTGTGGAAGACACTGTGGTGATTCCTCAAGGATCTAGAACTAGAGACACCATTTGACCCAGCCATCACATTACTGAGTACATACCCAAAGGATTACAAATAATGTTACTATAAAGACACATGCACACGTATGTTTATTACAGCACTATTCACAATAGCAATGACTTGGAACCAACCCAAATGTCCATCAATGATAGACTGGATTAAGAAAATGTGGCATATATACACCATGGAATATTACACAGCCATAAAAAATGAGTTCATGTCTTTTGCAGGGGCATGAATGAAGCTGGAAACCATCATTCTCAGCAAACTATCACAAGGACAACAAACCAAACACTGCAAGTTCTCACTCATAGGTGGGAATTGAACAATGAAAACACACGGACACAGGACAGGGAACATCACATACCGGGGCCTGCCATGGGGTAGGGACCGGGGGAAGGGATAGCATTAGGAGAAATACCTAATGGAAATGACGAGGTTGATGGGTCCAGCAAACCAACATGGCACATGTATACCTATGTAACAAACCTGCCCATTGTGCACATGTGCACTAGAACTTAAAGTATAATTTTTTAAAAAAAGTAGAGAAGATAGCCGTTAACAACATGGCAAAATGTTGAGAATTGCTGAAACTGGATGAAGGACACCTGAGGGACTATTATACTCTTTAATTTCATACATTTAGAATTTTATATAATTAATTTTTTAAGAATGTAAAACTATACTTACAAAGTTTCATGTATTTTTCACTCTTTCTGAAAAGCACTTTAGAACTGTTTTTTGTTTGAAGAAGCAAGTCAAGGTTTTTCTTAGGACCAAATAGCATATTCAGCCCAATAATTAACAAGATTGTCCCTGTTATAAGGGAAAGAAAGAATACGTTATACTCTGATCCAAAAATCCTTCCAATGTTGTATTCCAGCAGCTGAGATTTCTTTTAAAGGAACATACCCTGGAAATTCATGTACTGATTTAATTTATCTCAGAACCTAAGCAATTACTTTGGTAGTGCCTTTGATAACTGGAAAATATCAGGTAGGGTTCTAGGAATCATGCTTTAAGTGAGAGGACCCCAGCCTTTTCCTGATGCATATTTCTTTGAATTTCTTGAGTATTTCCTAGTTGTTAGGTTGCTGAAGGTGTTGCTGACTGACTGTTGATTGAGCAGGGGACAGTGAAATCTTCTGAGCTCCCATAGGGATGCAGTAAGAGCGCTTCCGTGCACCAGGTTGAGGATCACAATGGAGCATATGTAGGCTCTTAATATGGCAGTGCTTGTTGCAATAATTCTGCCCCAGGAAATGAGTTCTCCAGCCACAGAGGCCGCACAGAGGATGCATGCCGGAACTCACAGTGTGCCAACAGGCCAGACAATAAAGTAGAGCTAAACTGGGATGCACAACAAACTAGCTTACACTTAAAGTTTACTTACTTCATCTAAAACCATACACACTAAAAATGGAAACAGAGATATGCTGCCATATGGAAATTAAGAAATTAAGGCATTTAAGAAACGTCAAGTGAAAGTCAAAAGCTAAGCAAAACCAGCGGTATCCAATTTTCCAGGAAACAGCAGGAGGAACCCAGAAAATAAATTTATAACTAAATTCTGATATAATAAAGATTATTTTCTACTCAGTTGTATTAAAAGCTACTCTAAATATTACTAATATTTCTTGGCTTTTGTGGCCTCATCAAATAACATCACTCTTATTTTTCTTTAAAGTTCTTAGTTGTATGAAGTTGTAATTATGCACTGTTTCTACAATCCCATAAGTAGTGAGAAGAAACTAAAAAAAAAAAAACTCATCGTTCATAAAATTCTAAAGAAACAAACTCATGCATGGAATAGTTCTTACTTTCATTTGTTTTATTCTCATGGCAGATCCCTAAGCAAGCTTGTAAAAGAAAAAAAGCAGGGCATTGGACAAGAAAACAAAGCAGGGGAGAGTACACACACCTGAAAGAAATCAGAAGAAATACAAAGTTTACAAAGCCAAGGTTACCACAGAAGAAATACAGCAATGTATTTCTCTCATTAGATGAGAGCTTGAGTATTTACCAGAAATACCAAATTCTCCAAGTTAATTCAAAAATATTTCATGTAATTTGAAAATATGTCTTTCAAGCCAGCCTGTCCTGACAGATGTCTAGCTCATGGGGTAGAAAAGCATATGGGAAAATGTACAGAGTAGTTGGATATCTGTCAGGGCACCAGGGGAACTGTAGCAGAACTCAGGTAGATGTAATCCCAGCACCTTGGGAGGCCAAGGCAGGAGAATTGCATAAGCCCAAGAGTTCGACACCAGCCTGGGCAACAAAGTGAGACCCCATCTCTACAAAAAATAACAATCAGCCAGGCATGGTCGTGTGTGCCTGGAGACTCAGCTACTTGGGAGGTTGAGGTGGGAGCTCAAGGATACACAGCTATGACTGCACCACTGCACTCCAGCTGGAGCAACAGAAAAAGAAAAAGAAAAAAACAGAACCCAAATAGAAGCCTTCACTTCTCCTGAGTAGCACTCGCACAACTGTAATTTCTTAAGTATTTGTCTCGTTTTATATATGGTGTTTCCCCCATTCAACTAAAGCTCCAGGTAGGCAAGGACAGTGGGTGTTTTTAATATTTCAGCAGCTGGGAATGGTATATAAAGTAGACCAGAAGAATGAGAGGGTGGGAAAGGGGGCAGTGATGAGAAATTGATTAATGGGTATAATGTACCCTGTTAGGGTGATAGATACTTTAAAAGTCTTGACTTAATCACTATGCAACTTATGCATGTAACAAAATTGCACTTGTACCCCACAAATTTATACAGATAAAAAGGTGAAAAAATAATCTTCAGTATCTGGCACTGTTCCTGGAACATAAGGTACATGATCATATTTTTTTCAAAATGTAGACAACCAGTGAAATCATGTTAATGTTCTTAATGAATAACTGAACAAACGAACGAGTTTATCCCTTATTAACATGTTTTTTTCTCCTCATCTTTCAAACATTTTGTGGAAGAATTTGACATGTTACTTAAGCTAAAATTATGTAATCTAAATGATTCACAACATTCAATTTATGTATGCCTGGTATACACCAATAATTTTATTATTGCCAGAAGCCAATTTTTAAAATATTAAAATTGAACTAAGTTTATGAAATTATAATTTTGGTATATGAATCAATTTTTAAAATATTAAACTGAGCTAAGTTTATGAAATTATAATTTTGGTATGCAAATTCATAACCACTAAAATGGTGAATATATTTGTGCTATGATTTGGAGGTTTATCATTTACACTAAGATATATGAATTTTTTGGTACAAAAATATACTAAATAAAAATGATAGCGTCTAGGTGTGGTGGCTCACACCTGTAATCTTAGCACTTTGGGAAGCCAAGGCAGGAGGATCACTTGAGGCCAGGAGTTCAAGAACAGCCTGTGCAACATAGCAAAACCCCCGTCTCTACAAAAATTTTTTAAATTAGTGGAGTATGGTGGCCCACACCTAGTAGGCCCAACTACTTGGGAGGCAGAGGTAGAAGGATCGCTTGAGGCCAGGAGCTCAAGGTTACAGTGAGCTATGATCACACCACTGCACTACAGCCTGGGAAACAGAGTAAGACCTCATCTCAAAAAAACATTCATAAATGAAATTCAGGGGAACCCCAAAAAATCACAATCCCCATGTATATTTACAAGCCAACCACTGAAGTGGCAGCATGAGTATCATGATCATACCTTTTCCTAACACGTCATATAACACAAGTGTTACATTGTTTACACTTTAGTATGGACCGAATCTTTTCACAACTAATTAATTTAAAAGACCTTTGTAGTAATAAGTATTACTCAAATGCGCTGGTAAATTAAGACATTTGTTTTTAATTTATAATTTAGACATCCCTCCAGGTTTTATGTTTTAATCAAGAGAGTCTATTTTATTAAGAAAGCTAGATCATCCTGTTTACTTCTACCAGTTACATAAGGTGCTAAATCCTGGTCAGTCCATAAGGATATTTTTGAGCAATTATTTTAATCCAGACCTTTCAAATTTACTCACCTAAAAGCACATCTGATCTTTCTCTAGCATAGACACCTCCTGGGACAAACTTAAAAGCTGTGCACCAGGCACAGAAAAATATTTCTAGAAGATAAAATATCATGGCAATGGTCATGGTTTTCCCAGGGTTTGTCCCTGAGTTAATAAGGTGTCCAAGTGCTTGAGGCCACATGGATGCAGTAAAGACGGCGAAGACACAGCCGGACATAGCAGCTGCCCACGTGTGCAGGTAAAGGAGCCCCGCAGCTGAAGCTGTTCCTGTTTGTGAGAGAGAGAAATGAATCAGACAGGAAAGCAGTTGAGCTTAGAGGATGACCAATTTATAGCCTTTAGAACCAGAACAGACCTTAGGGGTATACTGATCCAATCTCCAGACAGATGAGAAAACTAAGATCTGACAAGGTTAATGTGATTTGCCCAATGTCACACAGCCAGTTACTGTCTCAACTGGAGGTAGAATGTGAATCTAGTAAATCTCAGTTCAGTGCTATTTCTTCAGAAAGGGCAGGAGGAGGGAAAAAGGCATTTTTAGGTCGTTGCTGTTAAGATCCTAACAGCAATAAAAACTAAAATTATCTGTAATACCAAAAATATGTCCATTACATTTAACCAATCAGATACAGGACATTAGAAAACAGGTAGAGTGTGGTTTCTAGAACACTTCTGTTAAGGGGCTTCTAAAGGAATTTCTGTCCATCTAATGCTACCACCTATCCTACAAGAGGTACATTGACTTTTCCAACCACACAGCCCCAAGAGAAGAGGTAGCATTCGTAGGTTCACTGCTTGAGCAATTCTGCAATCAGTTCATTCATCACCCAACAGCCTGCTAGGTGTCGGTAGCTATGCTTTCTGTCTGATCCACAGCAGGCACTCTGTAAATGTTAGTTTATTGAGCCAATGCTGAGGTCACATAACCTTTCCCCCAATTCTTGTGAAATCAGCTTTGAAATAGCACTGCAGGGTCCACTCCATCTTGGGACCATCAATATAATCCCTTTCCATAGAAAATATGGCATTTTTGAAACATTCCAATCCATGTTGTGTAATTGGGACCCACCCTTCAAGGGTAGCTACTCTTCACTACTCTTCACTACTTGGGCCAAGAACTCCAGAAAGCAGTGGGAAGCAGAAAGTGGCTCCAGCCAGCATCTTAATGCCCCATAGCTCAATAAGTTCAGTACACTCCATTGCACCATCACAGGGCAATGCCACCTGCCAGACTGCCTATTTCTCCCCACTTCAAAAAGAACATCTCTCAGATGAGCATGAGAACTAGATTCCAAGGTCCTCTACAAACCATGGAGTTTAACTTCATAGGGAGATCTTCAAATACCTAGATCCTCAATGGAATTTTTTCATTTTAAAATAAAACAAATGTAATGCCTATTTGCTTTAGAAATTTTAAAAATACAGAACCGAAAAGAAGCAGTTTAAGATTGACTAAGATGGAGATGACCACAGCCAATATTTCTGTGTATTTCTAAGTCATCTTCTGTGTATATACAGAAGTATTTTTACATAAATGGAATTGTACCACATATTAAAGACTATATATGCTGCTTTTTATGAAACATTATATCAGGAACATTTATTAGTGTAAATAATTTTTTTCTAAAACATTTTAATGTACATATAATACTTCACTGGATAAATACACCCCAATATGAGTATTTTCCTATTGCTGGCCATTTATGAAGCTTCCCATGTCAAGTTTTTAAAACAACAGTGTGATGAACATATTTTTTTGTCAATGATCCCTTGCCACATTACCTATTATTTCCTTAAAACAGATTCTTAGCAACACAACTCTTATGTTAAGGGGCATAAGTATTTTAAGGTCATGACTTGTGACCAGTTGCTTTCCTGAAAGCAACTTTCAGGAAACCTAATACTTGTCTTTACTTCCTGTAGAAAACCTGCCAAGTCTCAACACCTCTTAAATCCTGCCAAAATTTCATCTTTAATTTGGTAAAAATTTACCAAATATATGTAATAATGCCAAAAATCTTTACCAAATTAAAGTCAAAAATGCTATGACATTTTAAATTGCACTTATTTGACTATTAGTGAGGTTAAATTTTTCTTACTTACTGGCTTACAATGACTGTTTTTAAAAGAATGATTCTGAATTTGATATTCTAATCTAAAGACGTTAGAATAATATTGTTCTCTTTGTCTTACTACAGAGAATTATCTAGAGGGAATGAAAACATCTCTCAAATTTATCTTGACTGTTACCATTTTTATTTCTATTTTAAAATGGGCTCTATATCTTAAATCTGCCAAAATTGTACTGTTTAAGTGGGTTATAAATTCAAAATTGGAATTCAAATGCTACAAAAGGGACTTTCTGTCCCGTCACCCATTAGTTCCCCTTAGTGAAGGCAACCAATCCAGTGTAAGCACTTACCTTTGCATCCTTCCAGAGATACTCTACACATACAAAGAAATATATATGTGCATGCATTTCCCTTCCTTTTTGTACACCAATGGTAGCATGCGATACGCACTGTTAGTCACTTTACCTTTTTCACTTAACTGTATTCCTTAACTGCTTTTGTTTGAGCCTTTCCAATAATCTCCCCCAAACCTGTACAACATCAAAGACATCAAGTGGAAGTAATGGTAACTATTTCAATAACAGTTATAATAACTCACATATAAGTTTTCAATAAATCAAGTTTTCCATGTAGTAAAATTATCTGAACACTACAGTACAATGGGGTCCTATCAATGTGTTTACTCTATCTAGCCTTTTTTAAAAATAGAACTCTGGCTTTACTGATTTAACTGCTATCAACATTTAAAGCACCTGTGTCTTTGCTTGTATGAAATTGTTCAGTCACTGCCATAATTAATTTCATGCTGAGTCTCCAGTTGGATTGTCAACTTAAACTGTACAGTGGGAAAACAGGATTCCTTTGGCCACAGCTTGCTTTATTGTGTGGTTTCCAGAGATGAATCACAGTGAAAAGTGGGCACCACCTCCAGATAATTAAGCTTGAGCTCCAACTTATTGCAAGTGAGTAAGTGATCAGAAAGGAAAATGAAGCTGGTGAATTATGGCCCTGCTTTCTTCTACTGCAAACAGCCTTCTAGAAGCCTTAAATCTGCTTCTCTTAGAGTCTTTAAAGCTACTATTTAATACTGCAGAGAGACAGCGAAACTAGATTAGGTTTGACTCTCAAGGATATGACCTTACTTGTCTGGGGAAATAAGTATAACACGATAGGTTCACAGCTTTTCTGTTCTTTAACTAACAATCTATTTCTCTGTGTTCTTAAGGTTAAAATGAAGCTGTTAACTACCTGCCCAATAAGCACTTTGCTTATACTTTATGAGAAAAGGCATGATATAAATGCTGAACAAATGCTCAATGCATTTCTTTTTCCTTTTCCAACTTATATGCAGATTAAGAAGCTTCTGTATATGCTCAATGCAAACTCAGCATTGACAAATTTTCCTGGCTCTTTCCCTGAGGAATCTCACAAATAAACCCTGTGATGAGAAAAAAGATTACTCCCACATACACACAAACCTCCACAGGCTCCAAATACAATGCCTATCAAAAACTACACAAGCAAGTACAAACAGCTCAACAAGACTGCAACAGTGTGTTCACATAGCTCCAGGAGGAAGAGGACCTGGCTAACCTCATCGATTTAGCCATGTATCTGGATTACACATACATTTCCAGACAAATGTGATGGCGCTTATGATGTACAGAAATTCACTTGTTATGTTGTCATCCTAAATCTTCTATTACTGATACAGTCTCTCAAACACAGCATCTAGTGTACCACTCTGAATCACCAGCTTAATCAATATGTATTAACAACATCTCAAACCAAATATAGTATTTGCTATATAAACCAAATATAGTATTTGCTATATAATAAAGTGGTTTTTTTACTTAGAGTCAGAAAACCTGACTATAATCATTAAATACTGCCTTTTAAGGGAAAGGAGGAGGGCTGGCATAATTCTGTTATAGGAAAATAAGTACAATGCTCCGTCCTCTTCACAAAGACTAGGGGAGAGGGAACTGGGCAGCCCAAAACATGATTGTCTTCACTGATACTTCTGGGGTCTTAAAGGGTGTAACTGGGAAAAGATGGGTCAGGTCTTTGAGTAAGCAGACATGGACCCTAAAACTGGGTGGAAGGCTGGGCCTGTTACATGTAAAGGAGAAAGGGAAATGGAGCTTCATCATGGAATTCTAAAGGGCATTTTTGAAACACAGAAAAGCAAGGAATCTTGAAGAGTGAAAGAAGTCTGGCAACTAGCAACATGGCAATGCACGGCCCTCATCTTCTAGGTAAAATCTGCTATTCATGAGAATTACTTAATGGGTCCACTCTATCCATCAGGTGAGGGATTGCCTAAGAACTCTGACTTGACCACTACCCAATCTATGCACCTATACTCTGCTGGTGAGAGTGGAAATCAGTCTAACAATTTTGGAAAACAGTGTGACAATTCCCCAAAACAGAATCACCATTTGACCTAGCAATCCCATTACTGGGTATGTACCCAAAGGAATATAAATTGTTCTACCATAAAGACACATGCACGCATATGTTCATTGCAGCGCTATTCACAGTAGCAAAGACATGGAATCAACCTAAATGCCCATCAATGGCAAACTGGATAAAGAAAATGTGGTAATATATACCATGGAATACTACGCAGTCATAAAAAAGAATGAGATCATATCCTTTGCAGGAACATGGATAGAGCTGGAGGCCATTATCCTTAGCAAACTAATGCAGGAACAGAAAACCAAATGCTGCATGTTCTCATTAAGTGGGAGCTGAATGATGAGAACACATGGACACAAAGAGGGGAACAACAGACACTGGGGTCTACCAGACAAGGGTAGAAGGAGAGAGAAGATCAGGAAGAATAACGGGTACTAGGTTTTTTACCTGGGTAACAAAATAATCTGTACAACAAACCCCCATTGCACGAGTTTACTTATATAACAAACCTACACATGTATCCCTGAACTTAAAAGTTATCAATCAATCAATCTCACTTGTACCCCATAAATTTATACAAATAAAAAATTTTTTAATTAAAAATCAAGAATTTTTATAAATCTGCTACTTAACACATGTGCCTTGTTTATGTATTTTTAAGAGTAGGTAGTATTATGGCAGTGTAGTCCAGGAAAGCAGCACAGCCACAGGAGGAAGGGGAGGCAGAAGTAGGAGGAAGCAGGAATTCAGAGCAGGTAGTCACCAGTGACCTTGGTGACATCTGCGTTATAGTTGCTGCTGCTGGTTGCAACAGCCCATCTGGCCACAGTACATATTTATATGGTTGTATCTACTTTCAGTTGAGTTGTGCATGCTTGCAGACAAACTGGATAACCAAGCTCAGTGATGGTCTATCTGCAGGTAAATTCCACATACCTGTAACCCACCAGATCAAACCAGCACCACGAAACCACGAACAAGCTGGAAGCATTAATCCACTTGCCAAGCACAGCAGTACTGCACCTCTGTGAAAAAGGACATGCTCTAAGACATGTGACGTTAGTAATATTTCATCGTCCCGAATATAAAATAGAAATATACCTCCCACCTCTGGTTACATATAAGAAATAATGTGTGTGGAACAACCGGTGAGATCATGAGAGCCCACTGGGAGCCAATATTATACACATTCAGAACAGAGAAGGAATAAAAACTCCGCCATGAGATCAATGATATCTGCCAACTTATCATGTAAGCGCAGTAACCAAGCTTTCTCAGACTATTAAAGTACAGTCCATGTTGGTCATGTAACATTTTAAATGACTCTGCCAAGAACAAAAAGAAAAGCTCATTGGAATGGTTTCTATTTAGTTTGCTTTTTTTTCTTTCTTTCCTCTACCTCAATACTGCTCTTGCCTAGAGTCTCTGCCTTCCCAAAACCAGTGTCAATTTGATAAATAACTGATAGCTGTGTGTCTTTTAAAACAACCACAAATGATTTTATTATTTTGCTATTTTGGCAAAAAGTTGCAAAAGGAGGAAAAAAGAAATTCAACTAAACTTTAGAAGGAAACCCAGAAATAATAATAGCTAGAACATAGGACTCATTTAAGTAGCTGTCACATAAATTAAGCTCAAAAACATAACATACACTATATACTAGGCACTATTTTAAGATTTTCCCCTGTAATTATTATTCATTTAATTCTCATGCGCCTGTAAGGTAAATGCTAATATTATCCCCATTTTGCAGAGGAGAATACTGGGGGAAAGAGCACGTAAGTAACCTGCTTGAGGTCAAACACAGTAGCCCACATAGGACTAAGAAACTAAAATGGTCCTCAGGCTCTGAGGTGAGGCTTGTAGCCATATTACTACCTGCTCCTACCTGTGTAAGAATGACTCTGGGGCTCCGGAAGACCAGATGTGAGAAGAGGCCATGAAGGACAGTGTGGATATTTTTCTACTGCCAAATCAACAACAAATATTTTTGAGTGCCCACCATGTGCCAGGCTCTGTTCTAGGTGTTTGGGATGCATCAATGAACAACGATCCCTTTCTCCCATAGAGCTCACATTCCGGTGGGGGAGACTTATAATAAACACCATTAATAAATAATGCAGATAGGGCCAGGCAGAGCGACTCATGACGGTAATACCAGCACTTTGGGAGGCAGAGGGGGGAGGATCGTTTGAGGTCAGGAGTTTGAGACCAGCCTGGACAAAATAGTGAGACCTAATAATAATGAAGATTATCAGAAGGCAGAAAGTGCTACAGAACACTAAGAGTGATGGGGTCACTAGTGTTGGCGTGGGCTAAGGAGAAGCCAGAACATGTGACCAAGACACAGTTTGTCCTCCCTTGTCCTCCCAGGGCCACAGATGACGCTGCTCCTTTGGTTTCCCAAGGCCTTTCAGCACCTTCGGAGCCTCCCTCTCACCTTTTCCCCATCAAACATACCTATGACCCATTTCCTTAAGTATAATCTGGTGAATTTCAGAAAGCAATTCCTACTATGATGAGGGTGAGCGATGATGGTCTAACGCAACATTTCTCAAGCTGGTTCTGAGAAACACACCTACTCTGTCAGGCATTAATAGATGTTCTAAAGGATAATTCCATGTTCAAATAACTTTGGGAAACCTCCAAATGTCTCTAATATGCTGATACGCATTGTGAAGTACAAAGAAAGGAAGATTGAAATGCACTATTTCCTCAACCTATTTGATGTAGAAGCATTTTCTTTTTCTCGTTAATATCTCAAGAAACCAGCATCTCACAGGGAAGACGCTGTGTCTTCCCAAACCAGCACAGTTTGGGAAATGCTGGTCTTGTGAGTTGCATTTCCATCTTCAATGTCTCACTCTAATATACAGGATTAGGAAATGTCTGAAAAGCAAACCCTCATTTTATATATGTGAGAAAGTTTCCCCCTGAAGTTTAGTTACATTCTTCTTGTGAGAAAAGCAAGGCCAGGGATGTAACATGATTGGCCCAGAGTTGAATGGTGAGTTTCTCCTGGCTACCAGGACTCACCATTTACAATTAAAATTCTTCCTTTACTCTGCCACAAAACATATGCTTGTTTTC
Source organism: Macaca mulatta (assembly GCF_049350105.2). NCBI lineage: Eukaryota > Metazoa > Chordata > Mammalia > Primates > Cercopithecidae > Macaca > Macaca mulatta. The sequence goes on along the minus strand of NC_133410.1, from coordinate 48,497,519 downwards.
ACAAGTAACTCTGGAAACTAAGCTTTAACACGTAGGAATAAACTTCTTCCTTCCCCTCCGTCCTTTTGTTCCTTTCTTTCTTCTCTGCCTTCCTCCCAGATATGGAGGAAGATACAGACTCTAAATGAAATAATATTTTCAAACGTCCTTGTTCAGTACTTGACACAGAGTAAGCAATCAATATTCATTCATTTTCCCATTCCCTGCCCTCAAGGGGCTTAGTATCTGGACAGGAAGAAAGACGTTTTTTAAAATCTGTAATACAGAAAAACAAAGTTTCTAACAGATACATATATATGTGTATGTGTGTACACACATATATAACACACATACAAAAATTGATTGATTCAAAGTATTATAGTATGTGGCATAAAGAAGGGATCCCCTGTGATAATAAGAGAAGAATTCCCAGAGAAAATGTTTGAGCTGGGTTTTGAATGGAGTAGGGCTTACCAGGACATCAAGACAGTAAAGCAAGCCCAGGCAGTGGGGAGACTGGAACAGTCTGGCACTTCCAGAGAACCGCAAGTGGGTTCGGCTCAGGTGAAGCAGGAGGATAAGATTAGAACGCATTTGGAAAGGTAAGTAGAGGGGCCAGATCCTGCCTCATGTGGGAGAATTGGGGGCAGTATTTTCCCTGTGTATTGTGGGGCAAACTGTTGAGAGCTTATAAGTAAAGGAGTGGTGGAATCAGATTTGCATTTTACAGAGATCATTCTGGAGCCATGTGGAGAAGATTCCGCTAAAGAGAGACAATTAGGAGACAACAGTAATAGCCTGAATGAAAAAATGGTGAGGACTCCACTAAGGCAGATGTGCTTAGGGATAGAGAGGAAGGGTTTAATCTAAAAGAAGTCACAGAACTGAGTTGGAGAAAATGAGGAAGATGGAGAATTCTGGGCGAACTCTTGGTTTCAGGTTTGGATAATGAGGTGGACAGACAAAGTGGACCTGGGCATGGGGGAAGAAGAACATGAATGGAGGACTGGGAAATACTGAGTTCAGATTTGGACAGGCTGAGGTTGACAAGCCTGTGGGATACGCCTAGATCCCTGCTGGGGAAAGATCCAGTAGGCAGCTGCATGCCTTCAATTGTAAGAATTGAGCACTACAAGAGAGAAAAGTTATCAGAGGCAGATCTTTTAAGAGTTTCTCCAATTTTTTTGCAAGAAGAGATGGAGCCAGTTACAAGAGAAATGATGTGTCAGGAAGAGTAGAGAGAGGGTTAATAAGGACAAAACACAAGGACCAACACTTGACTCCAGACTAACTCCCTGTGTGTCCCACGGCTGGAACAAGAAAGTACCAGAAGATGCAGGGATCTCCTGGGGCTGCCCTCCTTCGCTGAGAATAGAGATCTGTGCCCCAGGCAGTCAACCTAGTCTCCCCAGGGGACTGTGGTCTTGTCCTACTAAATGCCCATAACCATAACCAGAGGGTCTGGAGGAAATGGCCAGGGAGTGCTGCTCCTCTCCCGCCACTGAGAATGTTCTGTGCAAGCATTCCTCGGGATGCCTATGCTGAAGCTCTGGAAACCTCTTATTTAGCTGTGAGCAACCATTGGGCCTCCCACATCTACTTTTCAGCAATCCTTCTGCACAGGGGAAAAGACCCTTCCGGTGCCCTTCTCTCCAGAGCACACAATAATTTCATGCCATATTCTGATATCTAGGGAGAGTGGGTATGAAATATCTGGTTAGCACAGACCTAGCTGTCTGACAAAGGAGGCATTGCTTTCTCCAGGCATAACTGCCAATTTTGTGATTGCTTCCAAACCCAAACTCACCCAAATGGGTTAGGATCTGGCCCTGGATGCGGATGCCCACTCACTGCCCATCTGGAAACAAGAGAGACTTCTCCAAAAACCCAGTGGGTGAGGAACACAAGGCTACCAAAGGCAGCCCCTGCCAGGAGCCAGTTGGGTCTAGAGGCCATCCCCGTGGCTGCCTCACCAGTCTTCTTTTCTTCACGTTTACTGCAGTCACCATCTAGAATTTAAAAATACATATATGGAAAAAGTTTAGTTATATGGAAATTTGCGCTCTATAGTTAGCAGACATTAAGGAAGAAATGGCATTTGGCTTCAAGAAGCTTACTTCAGAAGAGGAGATGAGACATGCAACTAAAATACAAAGCTAAACATGCTGACAGCTATTTAGTGGGAGAGATAATTCCATGCAGGCCAGATAAGGAATGGTTTAAGGCAGAAAACGCATTTTGGAATTCAACAGGTGAAAATGCAGAAAATTATTTGCTTCATGTGAAGTTAAGGCATTGCAGAAAAAGTGTCCGGGAACAAATGTAAAAATTGAGTGGAACATTTCCAGTACACAGGCTGCTTCCTCCCAAAGAGCAGGGTTGTCATCTAACCCTCTGTGGATGCAGTGCATTGACTGAGTAGCCACTGTGCACCAACCCCTCTTCCGAGCCCTGTATATTAACTTTATATTAACTCATTTAACTTTCACAACAACTTCATGAAGTAGGCTCTACTATTAATCCTATTTTACAGATTAGAAAACAGGGCAGGATGCAGTGGCTCGTGCCTGTAATCCCTGTACTTTGGGAGGCCGAGGTGGGTGGATCACCTGAGGTCAGGAGTTTGAAACCAGCCTGGTCAACATGGTGAAAACTGTCTGTACTAAAAACACACAAAAAATAAATAAATAAAAAGTTAGCCAGGCACAGTAGCAGACACCTGTAATCCCAGCTACTCGGGAGGCAGAGTCAGGAGAATCACTTGAACCTGGGAGGTGGGGGTTGCAGTGAGCCGAGATCGCAACACTGCACTCCAGCCCAGGCAACAAGAGTGAAACTCAGTCTCAAAAACAAGAAAACAGACCCAGAGAGATCAGGTAGCCTTTCCAAGTTCACGCAGCTAGTAAAGAGAACCTAGGAACCTGGGATTAGAGCTTAGGCAGTGTAGCTCCTTGGTACTATTTAGCCAAGAGGTCCAATTCATCACAGTAATGACTTTACACACAAAACTGTAACAACTGGAGAAGATGCCAGCAGGAGGACTCCTTCACAGAAACAGAGAGAGCCTATTGGGCAGACGCTTTGTGACCCCCATCCTGCCCTCTACAGGATGGAAGGAAGGTCTTAGGGTCTGACTGTACGGCTGGCAGTCTAATTTCCCAAGAAAGCTTCTCTGACATTAACAGGATCAGAGGGAGGAGGGGCAGAGCTGAGAGCAGTGGGGATGGGATGGAGTGGGAGAGGGCGGTAGTGACAGAAGGGAGACCAGGGGCATGGGGTCTCAGCAGAGAGTTTTGAGGGAAAAGAGCCATCTAAACTGAATTTGCTGAGTGAAATGCAGTGTATGACAGTGGGTGACCCCACCCCCACACAGGACCCAACAAATCTTCAAAGGAAACTACAAAAAATACTTGATATGCTCAGATAGGCTGAGAAGGTGCATGATGAACAGTCAGTTTTATAAAGGAAGGCACAGAGCAGAAATGGAGAAAGGGACTGCCAGCCAGGAACTGGGTCACATACATTTAAAACAGAGGCCAGATAGAAAAAAAGTCAGGAAATGTGAACAGTACCCTGAAGTTCAGATCTTTATCAGGCTGTACCTGTGAAATGGGCTGCCCGAGTCTCTGCCTCTAGATATGAATGTAAAACATATGTTAGGGGACCACACCGAGTTCTAAGTCTTCTACTATTAATATCATGTGGTCAATTTACTGACATAATTTCCCTCTATTCTCATTTCATGCCAAACTAGGGGGCACAGGGGAAATTATACAAGCACTTTGTTTGTGGTGAGCCAATACCCTCTAAACTTCCATTAATCTTGATATTTCACCTTGTAGTTACAGAAGAACAGTGACTCACTGAGAGTTACACAAAAAGCTAGGAGCAAGTTAACTAGAATCCACTAACACTTCTCCCTTCTTTTTAGAAGAGTCTCGGGTTGGTTTATAAAACAAACTCCAAGCTGGGCATGTTTCTGTCTCAGAGAAAGCTGGCCCCTGGGAGATACAGGTGATTGGAAAGTCGGTATGCATATGCAAGGTTTCCTTTCTTTTCAAGTCTTAGATTTGGAGCTTCAGACCTCTGGAAGAAAAAAACACAGGAAGTTCTAGGGACAGCTATAGGTCACAGAAACTTTCCTTAGTGTTACAGATGTACTGGGGTCAGTGTGGAAGTGGAGGATGGAGAATCCCATCCTAGAGAGCCCTGACCAGGGGGAAGGAGGAGGAAGACAGAGCCGAATGAGAGCTGGGGTATAAGGCCTGGTTCTCGTCTCCCACTGCCATGGTGCTACAAACCAGTGACGGTATTTTATTTTCACCCTCTGTCTGTACAGGCAAGGAAAATGTGCCTGCTGCTTAGCAAATAGCCCACTGGTTGCACCAATTATTATTTCAGAGGAAGAAAAAGCTGAAATATAGATATAATGCAGAAAGATTACTTTTATAGATTTTCTTTCCAAGATGTGGAACATTCACACAGGAAATGTAAGCTCTGCAAAAGAGAAAATTCCAAAGTTACTATATTACCTGTGCCAATACGATCGAGTGTGGCTATGGCAGTTAATGTCAGTATCACTTTGTTGGACATCTGATAACTCCAGATTGGGTTTAGTGAAGTGTACCATATGCGTAGAACAACAAGAACAATCTGTCCTAAAACGAATCCCCAAATTCTGAGGTATCTGTAAGTGCAAAAGTATTTTTAAACACTTTTTATGTGGACTCAGTGTACTATGTCCATCATGAATTTCACAGTTTCATAGAATAAGTAGCTGAAATAGTCTTGTTGGTAATCTGCAATAATGAACGTGACTTAGCCTCTATATAGCAACTTAAGCAACTTGCTATAATTCTTTAATTTTCAAAACCTTATTGAGATTGATGGCAAGTGTTCATGTCCTTGTTTTGGGAAAAGGAAAAAAAGGAGACTTCAACAAGGCCATATGGAAGGTAAAAACTATAACCTGGAACTCCTGGCCCCAGGTTTCCCTTTGGTAACTGACTATACTTGTTTGTCTATAAGTACATGAAACATTAACCATACCTTTGCAAATGACTTCCTGACCACCAAGTCACAGCTTGCACTATCAGCGAGGAAGATACCCCAAGTGCAAGAACCATCAGTCGAAGTTTGGCATTTGGAGCCTGGAAGGAGGCTATGCTGCCTACAAACAAAATAGGGAGAGCTAAGCAGTTTTGGCAAGCATGGATTGGAACTCCATAATCTGCATTTGATGAATGTTATCTGATACCATCTTTATACTCAGGAAGACATAGTTGGTGTATAATTTTATATATGTATTTAAAATTTGTATTGAAATACAATTCACATATCATAAAAGTCACCATGTTAAAATATACAATTCAATGATTTTTAGTATACTCATAAAGTTGTGCAACAATCACCACTATCAAATTCCAGAAAAATTTCATCACCCCAAGAAGAAGCCACATCCCCATTAGCAGGTCACTTCTCATTCCCTTCTCTCCACATCCCCTAGCCTCTGGCAACCACTAATCTATTTTCTGTCTCTACGAATTTTTCCTATTCTGGACATTTCATATTAAATTGTACAATATGTGGCCTTTTGTGACTGCCTTCTTTCTCTTACCATAATGTTTTCAGGGTGCATCCAGGTTGTAGCATGTATCAGTGTTTCATTACTTCTCATAGCTACATAATATTCCATTGCATGTATATACTACAGTATGTTTATCCATGTGTCAGTTGATGGGCATTTAGGTTGTTTCCATTTTGTGGCTCTCATGAATAATGCAGCTATGAAGATTTGTGTACAAGTTTATGTCTGAACAGATGTTTCCATTTTTCTTGGGTATATACCAAGGAATAGAGTTGTTAGATCATATGATAACTGCTTCTGTCACACTTTGCCAAAGCAGCTGTGCCATTTTACATTTCTTACATCTCTACCAGTAATGTGTGAAAGTTCCAATTTCTCCACATCCTTGCCAACACTTATTATTGTCTGTCTTTTTTGATTATAGCCAACCTGCTGGGTCAAAAATAATCTAAATTGATAGGAGTATGAACTGGTTTAATGGTTACTTACACAGTAATTAACCTTGAATATCTGAGGTGCCAGAAGTGAGATGGCATGTAACGCTCAGACCCTCTCTGTATTTATATAAGAATATCTCAGGACTCTAAAAACAAAGTTGTTTCATATCCCTAAGAAGCATTTGAAGGGAGTTTTAAAGCAAATCATGGCTTACTTCAGCCTCTGTTTAGCAAAAACAAAGCTCAATGGTCACCTGGAGCAGCATTTAGCAGAGAATGGCCACTTCCTCCTCAACTCTGAGTAATGTTCCCTACCTATTTCATATTTCCAAATATAATTCTACTTCTGCTCAAGGTGATAGGTTTTCACGGAGGAAGAAAGTGAAAAGGGAACAGGAAGCATAGAAATAAAATAGAATATCTACCCCAAACTTATTTTATATCACATCCCTTACAGTCACCAGAAGTTACTGGGTCAAAAATGGATTGAAGTAATGGAAACTATCCCAGTTTCCACTCAGTCTGTGGATGTATAGGTAAAGTCCACATAGGCAGCACCAAAGGTAACAAGAAATTACTACCTATGAGATCACTCCCATAAAATCAACCTGAAGTGTGATAAGAAAATGAATCTTGCAAGACTCAGAGCTATGGTGGGTCATGGAAGGATACTGTAAGTCAATGCCAGTTGAAATCAATTACTATATACTCAGTTCAGGATAGGAAACTTCATTTGTTATTTCTGGAGCTGAAAATTTCAAGACCATTTGACACGTCTTCCAATTCCTATGGACACCAACTTTGTAAAGGGCACACTTTTCAGGAGTTTTTACCACTATCCTTCTGAGTCTGAGTTGTTTTAAAAACAAGAGCTCTAGGCCATGAGCAGTGACTCACACCTATGATCTCAGCACTGTGGGAGGCCAGGGAGAATGGCTTAAGCTCAGGAGTTCGAGACCAGCTGAGCAACATAGCGAGACTTCATCTTTACTGACACAAAACAAAACAAGAGCTCTATACCTTTGTGGGGATCCACAGAAGTCAATGCACTGACTGTGTTGTGCCTTCAGAAAAGCGATGGCAGTGTCATAGTAAAATGTCGCTATGCAACACATGACTGTGAGTATATTTGCAGGATATATTTCTAGAAGTAGAATTTCTGGTGAACTGTGCTTATTTGTAATTTTGATAATACTACTAAATTATTCTCCATAGAGGTTGTGCCAATGGACACACACCAGCAATGTATGAGTGCCTGTTTCCCCACTCTTACTGCACAGTGCAGTCAGACTATTCTTTGCTGATCTACTTGTCAAACTATAGATAAGCATATCTGTATGTGTATAATTTATGATCTATACATTTGCTTCCATTTTTAAAACTAATTGTATTTCCTTTCCAGTGAATTGATCAGATCCTGTGCCCCCTTTTCTATTGAGTTGTTGGTCTCTTTTTATTATTGGTTTGTGGGAACTCTATATATTACAGAAATTAGCCCTTTGGCTAAAAGAGTTGCAAGTATTTTTCCTAGTTTCTTGTTTGAGTGCTTATTGTGGTGTTTGTCATCATAATCTTCACATTTCTTGTGAATTTTTATTTAACAAACTTTTTAAAATGGCTCCTGAGTGTTATGTCACAGTTGGAAAGAAAAACACAATATATTCAAGAGTTGATCAGTTCTTTAAGGTATCTTTCCTCTACTCATTTCAATGATTTTTAGGTCTTTTTAGTCTGGCAAAAACATTGTAAATGTAAAACACATCGACTTTCAGTCTAGTCTTCCAATTACTAAAGCTCTTCTAAGGTAGTGGTAAGGGAAAGAGAAATATTTGATTTTTTTAAATTCAAACATTTAGCATTCAAAGAACAGTCTACATAATCTCACTTGATTTTTAACTAAAACAAAAAAACTTAAAGAAACTCTTTTAAATCTTACCGACAGTGATTATCCTCAGCAGGGTTAGCATCCACTTCTTGTTAACCAATTTCCAGAAAGGAGTAATTGTTAGAAATATTGGAGAAAGGAACGCTATACTAAAACTTTCCAGCCCAGTGAGTTCTAGTGTTTGCAAAGGAAAGTAATAGATCATCGGTCCCAGGTCATGGTAGAGAGACCAAGAAATATATCCTACAAAAAAAAAAGTTAAAGAGAGAAAGTGTAACTTCGGCATTGTTTCTAACAATAGCCCTATCCCTCCACTCCAGCCACTCAGGCTGGCCATTCTTCTTTATGACTCTGGCCTGAACTGGGTTCCAGTTGTTTCCACTGACAGGAAACAAAACGAGAGCACTACACCTGTGTAGAGATTCACAGAACTCGCTGCACTGTGTTGTGCCTTAAGAGACCGATGGACAGAAAAGTGATGGCAATTTCCTAGTGAAATGTCACTATGAAATGCATGACTCTGAGTATATCTGTAGGATATATTCCCAGAAGTGAAATTTCTGGTGAAACGTACATATTCCCCCCCGCCCCGCCCCCTCACATCAGGCCCTGGTAGAGGATGGCTTCTTGCTGCCATGAGTCTCTCAGCATCCCTTGCTTGTTCCTTTTCCTTGCCCATATGGCTGTAGACAATCTCTTTATTAAGTCCTATTCATTTGGAACATCTGAGTTGAATTTGGCTTCCCATCAGGATGCTGACTGACAAAATTTTCTTACCTACATTGTCCCCTGTATAATGAAAAATATTGTGAGAGTCCAAAAGGGCAGTAAGCAGCAGGACTCCCTCCTACAACCCCAGACTACACCCAAAGCACTTGAGTGAGGCAGCAGTCATTCCCTTGAGTAGAACATTTTCAGTCCAATCCTTAGGAGGCAGTGCAGGGTAGTGGAATACCCAGATCTGAAGTAAGTTGCACCTCTGCCAATAACCGCTGTATAATCTTGAGCAATGATGATAATTAACGCTATGGGCACTTGCCACGCACTAGGATTGGTGCTAAGTGTTCAACACGGAGCATCTGTCTCATTCCTTATACAGCCCCCTATGCTATGAGATGGGTAGTATTTCCACTCACCTCTTATAAATGCAAAAACTAACTAAGCAAGAACAAAACAACAAGCAAAACGCTGAGACTCAGAAAGATAAATGAGTACCTAAGGTTACACAAGTAGCAAATGTCAGAGTTGCCATAACTCTAAGCAGCCTGGGTCCAAAGGTAGCCCCTCTAACTACCAGGTGTGGGGACTTTCTACCAACTGACTTTCCAACTCCGCTTCTTAGTCCGCAAAACTTTCAACCCCTTCAGAGTTGTTGGGAGGATTAAGTGAGATCAAATGCACTGAGTACTAGCACCTGAGGTACTTATTGAATGCAAGGCACTGTACATCTCCCAACTTATAGATACAGGCTAAGCCAGAAAAAAAAAAAATTGTCTGAAGCCCTCCTGAGAATTACCAGCTCCCAGAAAATCAAGTTCTCAGGAAGGCGCCCCACCCAGACCAGAGGGATCTTTGTTTTGTAACGAACCTGGGATTCCAGCAATATCCCAAATGTTTGTCTGGGAACTTTCATTTTATTACTCACACAGCTCCGACAGAATTACACCAATAAAATTATCCTTGGGATTTTGTAAAGCTGGTGAGAGAGCACATGAGACTCGAGTCCGATGCTTTTCGCCAAATGCCCAAGTGTGCAGCCCACACCAGGGCCACTTGTCCTGGGCCCAGTTCACGGCAGCAGCTGCCGCCGGGTGTTCACCTACAGCTCCTGGGGAAAACAGGTGCCCCTTTCCTTCTGAATTTTAAAGTTCAGCACTGAATTGTATTAAGTTAAACTTAAAGGCCACGGGTGGGGGTCTTTGGGGACGATACCGGCCTCGCGGGGTCAAGGCCGACACGAGAGGAATTCGCGCTCCTTGGGCACAATCCCAGAGCTGCTGGGAACTCGGGCGACGGCGTCTTCTGCGGGCGCCTCGCAGACTCAGTTTGAACACTTCAGTCTAGGTCTTTTCCTTTATTCCCCTCAGTAGGAAGAGTTCCCAGGGGAAGATAAGCATCTCCACTCTGGACACGGAGCGCCCTTTTCCTCCTACCCGAACTCAGCCAACCTGGCCTAGCGCCGCGGCTCTGGACAGGGCCCGGAGAGCTGGCACCCGCAAACGAGCGGCGAGGCACTTCAGCTTACCCAGCAGCGACTCCAAGAAGATTTCTCTCCACAGCGAGGGCATCGCCGCGGCGCTGGGCAGCGCTTTCCAGGAAAGCCGTGCGGGCCGGGCCTGCTGCCCTAGCCCTGCGCCCCCAGGTCCCCGCAGCCGCATCCTCCCGTACCTGCGTCCGCGCCCCTAGTCCCCGCGTCCCCTTGCCAAGCGAGCCCCAACAAGCTGGCCCACTTGCCGAACCGAGGCGGGGTGGGGCCGGTCCGCCCGCCCCTTCCCGACCACACCTAGCCTCACCTGCCCGAACCTGGCCTGGCCGGGCGCCACCTGTGCGCGTTGCGCCACCTCGGGCGCCTCTGGTCCCCGCCTTCGCCTACTCGGCGCGAGCCCCAGCGGCACCCTTGGCCGGCGCAGGGGACATGCATCTCGACTCTGACTCTGCTATCTCGCCAGAACCCGGAGCAGCCCCGGGGATGCAGCGCTGCCAGAGCCCAGGAGGGAGCGAACAAGTGCAACTCCGGACCAGCGGTGCCTTCGTTTAGACGAGGCCCAGAGGGGTGTGCCGCGAGAAGAAAGTAGAGAGGAAGGACAGCTGGAGACCCAGATGGGGACCCTGGAGGAGCAGGTCCTGTACACCGGCTCCGGCGCTCTGGAAGCCTTAGGTGACCACGGGGCGCGAACCCGACCGTAGACATCTTCAGGCCAGGGCGACGCGTCGGAAGCGTGCCGGCAGGGCAAGGGCCACTCTTTCTCAGCTATGATAGTAAAAATGCAATTTGTTAATTGCCTCCTAGCAAAGGGGCCCAAAATTCTAGCGGCTGCAAGATTTTCTAGGAGGAGAGAAAGTAACTGACGCGAGTGGAAACCCAGCCCTCCCCCGGTTTATGAGTAATGATATTTGAGAGTGCTTATCCTGAAGAGAAGGTGGGAGACGTTCTGATTAATGTGGCGAGTGAACTAGGCCAGCTGTTTCTCGCTCAAATGTATCACACCCAGGATGTCTTGAACTTGTTTAAGAACCCCTGAAAGCAATTTATTTTAATGTACTTTAGTTTCTTAAGAAGAGCTTATTGTTTATCAGTTCCAGAAAGTTTGCTCTGAAATTAAACAATGATGGCATGCCCAAAAAGTATTAGAATCACATTAGCAGCAATCATTGCTATTAAATAGGAGTATTGAGCAAAGAGGTTTTGTTTTGTTTGAGACGGAGTCTTGCTCTGTCGCCCAGGCTGGAATGCAGTGGCATAATCTCGGTTCATTGCAACCTCCGCCTCCTGGGTTCAAGCAATTCTCCTGCCTGAGCCTCCTGAGCAGCTGGGACTACAGGCACGCACCACCACGCCCAGATAATTTTTGTATTTTTAGTAAAGATGGAGTTTCACCTTATTGGTCAGGCTGGTCTCAAACTCCTGATCTCGTGATCCACCCACCTTGGCCGCCCAAAGTGCTGGGATTACCAGCGTGAGCCACCATGCCCGGTCAAGTAAAGAGTTCTTAATCGGTTAATTACTAGCTAGTACTCTCAATCTCAAGGGAAGATATATAGGTTAATGGAACAGAAGTGAGAGACTGGAGATAAACCCCCTTTTAGGGTCAAATGAGTTTCACAAGCTTGCCAAGACAATTCCACGGGGAAGAGTCTTTTCAAAAAATGATTCTATGACTACTATCTGTATGCAAAAGAATAAAGTTGGATCCATATTTCACACCATACACAAAAATGAACTCTAAATGGATCAAAGACCTAAATGTAAGAGATAAAACTGTAACACTCTTGGAAGAAAACATCAAAGTAAATCTTTGTGATCTTGAATTAGGCAATGGATTCCTATTATATATAAAACACCAAAGCACAAGCAACAAAAGAAATAATAGATAACTTGGACGTCATTAAAATTAAAAGCTTTTTGCTTCAAAAGACTCCATCAAGAAAGTGAAAAGACAATGTACACAATGGGAGATTTTTTTATTATTAATATACCTTAATATCTGGGATACATATGCAGAACGTGCAGGTTTGTTATGTAGGTATACACGTGCCATGGTGGTTTGCTGCACCCATCAACCTATCATCTACATTAGATATCCCTTTTAATGCTATCCCTCCCCTAACCCCCAACCCCCACCACGGCAGGCCCAGGTGTGTGATGTTCCCCACCCTGTGGCCATGTGTTCTCATTGTTCAACACCCTCTTATGAGTGAGAACATGGGGGGTTTGGTTTTCTGTTCTTGTGTTAGTTTGCTGAGAATGATGGTTTCCAGCTTCATTCATGTCCCTGCAAAGGACATGAACTCATTCTTTTTCATGGCTGCATAGTATTCTATGGTGTGTATGTGCCACATTTTCTTTATCCAGTCTATCATTGATGGGTATTTGTGTTGTTCCAAGTCTTTGCTATTGTTAATAGTGTTGCAATAAACATACGTGTGCATGTGTCTTTATAGTAGAATGATTTATAATCCTTTGGGTATATACCCAGTAATGAGATTGCTGGGTCAAATGGTATTTCTGGTTCTAGATCCTTGTGAAACTGAACCACTGTCTTCCACAATGGTTGAACTAATTTACACTCCCATCAACAGTGTAAAAGTGTTCCTATTTCTCCACATCCTCTCCAGCATCTGTTGTTTCCTGACTTTTTAATGATCACCATTTTAAATGGTGTGAGATGGTATCTCATTGTGGTTTTTATTTGAATTAGGAGATAATATTTTTAAATCACATCTGTCCCACCACATTTATTTTGATCTCTATTTGAAGTAGGGCTTTCTTGTCATTCTCCCTTGATCTGTTGAAAATGTCTCCCAGTGTTCAGAAGTCCCTGGATAATTTTTTAATGTAATTTTAGAAATGTTAGAATTTATGGTGGCATTGATTGCTTTTTTAATGAGAAAACAAAAAGGAAGAATCAGATCATCTCTTCCCACCCTTCCATTATATCTCTGACTTCTTGGGATCCTACACATATCTGAAGGTCTCTTAGAAAACATTCTAGCTGTTAGGTACCACTTTCCTCAGTATACAATTTTACACATTTGCCAGCCATCTCAAGTCACACTTGAACGTAGTCTCAAATGCATCATTCTTCTGTTATCAGGTTGGAAAATTTGTAGCACACAGGAAGCCCCACAGTACTGTCTCACCCAGCACCTTGCAGATACCCACAGCCACAGCTCTCTTCCCTGCTTCCCTCAAAGTTGACCTCAAAATCCTTCTCAGAAATAACCCTTCTCGGAATAATAATAATCCTTCTGGATAAACAAAATGTTGTATGACCATTCAATGGAGTATTATTCAGCCATAAAGAGGAGCAAAGTACTGATATATGCTATAACATATAGAATATATGAATATATGTTATACGTTATCTTGAATACATTATGCTAAGTGAAAGAGGCCAAACACCAAAGTTTGCATGTTGTGTCACTCCATCTATGTGAAATGTCTAGAATAGGTAAATCCATAGAGGCAGAAAGAGCATTGGTAGTCACCAGGGGGTCAGGGGAGGGCAGAATGAAAAGTGACTGCTTAAGGGGTTTCTTTTTGGGAGTGATGAGATGTGCTGGAATTAGATTGTGGTGATAGATGCATCATTCTGGGAAAATGCCAAAGCCATTCTATCTTACACTTTAAAGGGTGGCCCGGGAGTGGTGGCTCACGCCTGTAATCCCAGCATTTGGGGAGGTCAAGGCGGGCGGATCATTTGAGGTCAGGAGTTCCAGACCAGCCTGACCAACATAGTAAAACCCCTTCTCTACTAAAACACAAAAAAAATTAGCCCGGCCTGGTGGCGGGCGCCTGTAATCTCAGCTACTTAGAAGGCTGAGGCGGAAGAATCGCTTGAACCCGGGAGGCGGAGGCTGCAGTGATCCAAGATCGTGCCACTGCACTCCAGCCTTGTCGACAGAGCTAGACTCCCTCTCAAAAACAAATAAATAAACAAAAATAACAATAAAAGGGTGAGTTTTATGGGATGTCAATTTTTAAAGGAAGAAACAATTGTTCATAGCAGCATTATTAATAATAGCTAAAAAATGGAAGCAACCTGAATGTGCATCAACTGATTGATGAATAAACAAAATGTGGAGTATCCATGGAATCGAATATGATTCAGCAATGAGAGGGATGAAGTACTGCTATTACGCCGACATGGATGAACCTTGAAAACATTGCGCTAAGTGAAAGAAACTGCCTATTGTATGATTCTGTTTATATGAAATGTTTGGAACAGACAAATTGATAGTGATGGAGGGTAGATTAGTGGTTGCTTAGGGCTGTGGGGACATGTGGGATAGGAAAGGCGACTAATGAGTACAGAGTTTCTTTTAGAGGGAGATGAAAATGTTCTAAAATTAGATCATGACAATGGTCGCACAATGGTTGTACAACTCTATGAATACTTAAAAACTTTGTGTTGTATATGTTAAATACTATTTGAATTATATCTCAATAAGGCTATTTTTTAAATGCAATTCTTTCTAGTTAAATAGTTTTCAAATGCTCTGGTTGGGATTTCAGTCATTTTCGTGTCAAGTGTTCCCCAACATGTGAAGGACCTCAGTGACTACAGACATCAGACACTGCATTTTCCTTCTCTGATGCCCTTATGTTTATTTTCCATGCACCTATAGAAAGCATCTAGCTCAGTGCTGTGTGTGCCTAGCAGGTGCCTTGTAAAGTGTGTTCCTTTACAAAGCTAAGTGCTAGGAAAAACTTTACTTCTACTAAGGATGCGATGTGCCTTCTTCTCCACCCAGAGCTCAATTTTTGGTTTTAGTGTTTTTGGTTTTATTTTTTGCCTCATTAACCTTTTGATCACAGTTAACCACAAGGAAGTCTGGAAAATGCAGTCTAGCTGTGGTCCCAGAAAAAGAAAGAAATCAAGTTTTAGTGAGCAGCTATCTGTCTCTGCT